>NC_069499.1:1253901455-1254263874 GCF_027579735.1 Bombina bombina
ACATGCTCAGTAGGAGCTGGTGACTCAAAAAAAAGTGTAAATATAAAAGACTGTGCACATTTTTTTAATGGAAGTAAATTGTAAAGTTGTTTAAAATGACATGCTGTATCTGAATCATGAAAATATAATAAAACCTGAGTGTCCCTTTAAGTTTATTACTAAAAAAAAACCTCTTCTTACCTTCTCTCCTATTTCATAAGCAGTTATACAAGCATTCACCTTCCCTGTCACGTTTATAGTTCGTCTTCACTCTCATCTTACTCCGTCCTTGTATTTCTGTAGGTTAATGACAGCCAAAACATTAGATCAATCATCAAGTGTTATTATTTATGGACTCCTGAAGAAGAGATTAGACTCTTGAGGCTGCTTAATGATGAAACAGAGTGTTATATACAATCCTCCCAGTTTCCTAGCTCCTTCAGGGACTATCAGTATGCTCCCATCTGTATGTTAAGACTATCTTATTTACTTCCTCTCTCTAAGAGCGAACATATAGCACTGGAACCTACGACAGCTGTTGGGAGCAGATTAAAAAGCTGCTTCTCCCCTCATGTGTGCAGTGTTCCTACATTCATAAATAAAACCCTGGCCTCAGACTCTACACAATTACTTTCCACAGGTCATGAATACAGTGACACAAATTAATACTCGGATTAGGGGAAATAAACACAAGCACTTATATAGATCATCCTGTGGTTTTAAGTTAGAGCAGCTGGCACTGCTCCCTGTTATTGAGAATGTCACACTTTACAAACTCTGCCAGCTTTCCGGGGACACAAAAAAAAGCATCATCTTTATGAAGAGCAAACATTTGTTGTTTTAATAATTGGGTGATTATGGCAGAGGTGTAGGGTCCATTACTCTAATATTTCCCAAAAGGCAACAATATTTACATCTCCTGTTGAAAATGGATATTATAAAGCTTAACCAGGCAGTGACATTAAACAACCTTTCCTTTCCCCAGGATATTTTTTCATAATCCCAATGAGAATTATTGTAAGGTCAGAGAGATGGAAGAACAGTAAAAAGAAAATGGTAGAAAGGGGATAATTGAGGGGAATAAGAAACAAGTGATATCTTCCTCGACTTTAGTAATATAACCTGGTATACAGGGAGTGCAGAATTATTAGGCAAGTTGTATTTTTGAGGATTAATTTTATTATTGAACAACAACCATGTTCTCAATGAACCCAAAAAACTCATTAATATCAAAGCTGAATATTTTTGGAAGTAGTTTTTAGTTTGTTTTTAGTTATAGCTATTTTAGGGGGATATCTGTGTGTGCAGGTGACTATTATTGTGCATAATTATTAGGCAACTTAACAAAAAACAAATATATACCCATTTCAATTATTTATTTTTACCAGTGAAACCAATATAACATCTCAACATTCACAAATATACATTTTTGATATTCAAAAACAAAACAAAAACAAATCAGTGACCAATATAGCCACCTTTCTTTGCAAAGACACTCAAAAGCCTGCCATCCATGGATTCTGTCAGTGTTTTGATCTGTTCACCATCAACATTGCGTGCAGCAGCAACCACAGCCTCCCAGACACTGTTCAGAGAGGTGTACTGTTTTCCCTCCTTGTAAATCTCACATTTGATGATGGACCACAGGTTCTCAATGGGGTTCAGATCAGGTGAACAAGGAGGCCATGTCATTAGATTATCTTCTTTTATACCCTTTCTTGCCAGCCACGCTGTGGAGTACTTGGACGCGTGTGATGGAGCATTGTCCTGCATGAAAATCATGTTTTTCTTGAAGGATGCAGACTTCTTCCTGTACCACTGCTTGAAGAAGGTGTCTTCCAGAAACTGGCAGTAGGACTGGGAGTTGAGCTTGACTCCATCCTCAACCCGAAAAGGCCCCACAAGCTCATCTTTGATGATACCAGCCCAAACCAGTACTCCACCTCCACCTTGCTGGCGTCTGAGTCGGACTGGAGCTCTCTGCCCTTTACCAATCCAGCCACGGGCCCATCCATCTGGCCCATCAAGACGCACTCTCATTTCATCAGTCCATAAAACCTTAGAAAAATCAGTCTTGAGATATTTCTTGGCCCAGTCTTGACGTTTCAGCTTGTGTGTCTTGTTCAGTGGTGGTCGTCTTTCAGCCTTTCTTACCTTGGCCATGTCTCTGAGTATTGCACACCTTGTGCTTTTGGGCACTCCAGTGATGTTGCAGCTCTGAAATATGGCCAAACTGGTGGCAAGTGGCATCTTGGCAGCTGCACGCTTGACTTTTCTCAGTTCATGGGCAGTTATTTTGCGCCTTGGTTTTTCCACACGCTTCTTGCGACCCTGTTGACTATTTTGAATGAAACGCCTGATTGTTCGATGATCACGCTTCAGAAGCTTTGCAATTTTAAGAGTGCTGCATCCCTCTGCAAGATATCTCACTATTTTTGACTTTTCTGAGCCTGTCAAGTCCTTCTTTTGACCCATTTTGCCAAAGGAAAGGAAGTTGCCTAATAATTATGCACACCTGATATAGGGTGTTGATGTCATTAGACCACACCCCTTCTCATTACAGAGATGCACATCACCTAATATGCTTAATTGGTAGTAGGCTTTCGAGCCTATACAGCTTGGAGTAAGACAACATGCATAAAGAGGATGATGTGGTCAAAATACTCATTTGCCTAATAATTCTGCACTCCCTGTAAACTATTAAAGGGACATTAAACACTAAGGGCCAGATAACAAGTGTCGCGCTAACAGTTATGCGCAAGCAAAAATGGGTTTATCATGGGTGTTTGTGCATGTCAGGTTTAGCACTCGTATTACAAGTTGTAAGTAAATGTGAATGCATGAGTGCAATCCGATTTACGCTAGAATAATTACCACATCCTCAGAGCTCTCAGAGTAAGTTCATCAAGCAGTGACGTAGCCATTTTCCCTGCATGATCTTCTGATAAAAAAATGTGTGTGTTTGTCAGAATAAGGGTTAGTTGTTTATAGCGCTAATCAAAACTGTGAGCCTATATTTATATGTTGTGCTGGCTAAGGGCTAGATTACAAGGGGCGCGTTAACAGTTACGCGCAAGCGAAGGGGGGATTATTGCGAGTTTTTGTGCTCGTCAGGTTTATCGCTCGTATTACAGTATAAAGAAGACACGAATGTGCTCAATGATAACCTCGTCCTAATCGCTCTTTTGTAAAACATAAAAGTGTCACAAAACACATCAAAAATACATTACACAGTACAGTTACACTCAAAATAACATCTAATAAAATTATTACTCAAAGTTATGAGGTCTCAAGTGTTAGAGGGAAAAAAGCCAGGTTAAAGGGCTTTAACATAGAGATACATACCTATACATGTCTAAATATGTATATGTATGTATGTGTGTGTGTATATGTATGAATATATCTATGTAAAGATGTATTTATAGACATATGCACATATATAAACACATAATTACATATGTATACACATATAGACATATATAAGTGCATTGGAGCACATTGCAAGATATTTTTTTACTCTGAGGTCAGTCTATTTAACCCCTTTGGACTGTGGTGCCACTCCTCGAGACACCTAAAACTTGCTTCACTCTCTTTTTTACTTATCTGGGCTTTTATTTGTATTCATTTGTATTAACGCTGCACTTAGATGCCGTATATTAGCTGTGGGCCGTAAGATATCTCAGTATTTGATATATGGCTATTCAGCTACGACTTATTTTGATTATCTCATATATCTTTTTGAACTTTAGCTATTTGCACTTTAGATTTCTGCTTACGGATTTTGTTAGTGATTTAGCTTATTTACATTCTGATTGACATATAGATGCTACTGTGATTTTATTTTTATCTAGGGAGACGTCCTTCTTTTAATATTTTTACAATTATTTTCTTCTATTTGGTTCTATATATTCATATGAATTTGATATAACCAATTTTTGATCATTTTTACATTCATTGAGTAATAAATTGTGTTTACTATATTTTATATTTATATCTTTGATTTATTCCTCTAGCACTCTATTGCTCTTCTGAGCGTTCCTTACCATAAATTCTTTATTTTCTGTTACATTTTTAACTATACATAGGGAAGGGTTAGTTTTGATAGGAGCTTACAGAGTACACTTCTGTGTGCCCTGCCGTTTTAAAGTAACTTAAAGGAATATGACACCCACATTTTTTCTTTCATGATTCATTATGTAACTATGGATGAATCACATTTATAGCACTGAGTATAAAACGGGACTGGGAAGGCATTAAAGGGATATGAAACATAATTTTTTCTTTCATGATTCAGATAGAGAATGCAATTTTAAGCAACTTTCTAATTTACTCCTATTATAATTTTTTCTTCATTCTCTTTGTATCTTTATTTAAAAAAGCAGAAATGAAAGCGTAGGAGTTGGCCCATTTTTGGTTCAGAACCTGGGTAGCACTTGCTTATTGGTGGCTAAATCAACAAGCACTACCCAGGGTGCTGAACCAAAAATTGTCTTCTAAGCTTACATTCCTTCTTTTTTAAAATAAAGATAACAATAGAACGAAAAAAAAATTATTATAGGAGTAAATTAGAAAGTTGCTTAAAATTGCATGCTCTATCTGAATTGTGAAAGAACAAAATGTGTCATATCCCTTTAATGCATTCCCAGTCCCGTTTTATACTCAGTGCTATAAACCAATCAATCATAGGAAAACTGTAGGTTTATGGCTAATTTCTAAATGGTTTAATTGCAAAGTTAAAGGGACATAAAAAGCAAAATGTTTCTTTCATGATTCAGACAGAGCATACAATTTTAAACAACTTTCCAATTTACTTCTCTTTTCTTAGTTTTCTTGTTCTCCTTTGTTAAAAACCAGGGATGTTAGCTCAGGGGTGTGCATGTGACTGCAGCACTACATGGCAGCAGTTTTGCAACAATATTAGACACTAGCAAAAGCACTATTTCCTGTCACATAGTGCTTCAGGCATGTGCACGTTACAAAGCCAATTTGATCATAGAAGTAGATTGGAAACTTTTTTTAAATTGTATTTTCTATCTGAATAATAAAAGAAAAACTTTGGGCTTCATGTCCCTTTAACTCTACATGCTTGAATTACCTTATTAAAACCTAATAATGTGCCAGTGCATTTGGTTTTTATTGAACACCGGAATATTTTATTGGTGCATGATGGAGAACAAGCCTGGTCCTTTGTTGAATACCAGTGCAATGATTTAATTTTTTATTGCCAAAAGCCACATTTTATTTCTATCAGCCACATAAAATAGCAGCATTTCAACATTAATAGATTTTTTTTTAAATTGTAACATACTACAATTTCAATATTTAAGTAGTGTCCCTCTTACTAATGCTTATTGACTGGTCATAGAATACCTAACAGAAAGACCTCTTTGAAAACAAATTAATCACTACTTTGTTATAACAGAAGATAGCAGATATTTAAGGACGTAGTTGTAAAAGAAAAGTAACCTTTGTTAATAAGAACTCATTGGGCTCCATGTACTAAGCCGTCAATTCATCCATCATTGTAGACGCGGATAAACTCGCCGTTACTCGTCGCGGGCGAAATGGTGTCCGCTGTCGCTATGTACTAATAATCCCCCAATAAATAGACACGTCTAGCCCGCTGCGAGCAGTGGCGGATTATTGATAAATTTGACGCCTCACTCGGCGCGTACTTAACTTTCAGTTGAATTGTCTGGCCAATTATTAACACGTGACATGCAAGGTGTCACGAACGTCATAGTAGTCGCGGGAATAGAATTTTGCTCCTATAAAAGTTCAACTTATCTAAACAACTTTATTATTGTTCAAACAAACATATCGATGAAAAATAACCATCATAGCCCCTATGACTTTGGATAAGTGGCGTGAAAAAGCAGATTGACTCATTCCAATAATGACGCTAGAAACTGCCTGAAAGAAGCCTGTTGCCATAAAATGCAATGCAGCTAATAGTTTCAGAAGTCCCGGAATAGCTTGTGAGCGAGCCGTCATCGGCTCCAAATGATCTTCAATCTCTCGATACAGGTGTAATATGGATTCACGATCAAGTCTGAATCTCCTTATGATCTTTCGGTCAGAAAGGCCGTGCAAACCAACCCGTGGAAGGAATACACGGGGGACACGAACTCTCCTCCTTCTAACCAATTAATTTGCGACATTTCCAGTATTCTGTCTTCTAGACCGCATTTGCATCACACGGAGAATAAACAAATACAGAAGTGTCTCCATAGCTGCCGAAATGAACAATGTAAGTACAATGCTGATATTACTGCCTTTTATATATGTCTAGACTGGCGTCTAGAGTGACTTTCCTATTGTTTTGTACCTTGCCCGCCACCTAAAAGGTGGCGAGGCAAAAATAACGAGGTGGGAGCGGAAATTGTCGCAAGATTTTTTAGTACATTCGTTTTTGGCGAGTTTTTGGTCAAATGTGTCTAATTACAGTGAAAAATGGAGAGGTAGCGAGGTTTGGCGGATAAGTACGCTCGCAATTTTAAAGATGCGAGTTTGAACATAGTTGACCACTTTGTACATATCAGTTTGCGAGTTTTGATGCAAGATTTGTTGCGGGTAGCTCACTGACTGCTTAGTACATGGAGCCCATTGTGTATATATATATATTTTTTTTTGCAGAGGTTTAAATTTAAAATTTAACAAATTGAAAATGACAGAGACAATTTTCCAAAATTACAGATTGAGACAGTATTTTACATGTACATATAGACATATGTTATTTCTACAGCAATCACAATAGGTGTCTACTGTAACATTCATTTTGGCACTATAAATTAAAAGAAAAAATATCTTTAGCTTAGACCAGAGCTTTTCAAACTTTTCATGTTGGTGACACACTTTTTAGACCTACATCATTTCGCGACACAGTAATTCAGTTGTACCAGCAAACAGGAGGTTAAACAAACTTGTTTTAAGAGATAGGGACACATACATAAATTATATAATAATGAAATGTATTGACAAGTAACAGTATGTATGTGCAAGAATTAAAAAAAGTTTAATAACACCAATAGCTACTTACTATTTTAACGGGATGTATGAGGTTGATGGGATGAACACAGTTTCTGAATATTTGGTGGAATATTAGATAAAGACACTCACATTTCATTATCAAGCATTTTTAAGCTTCCACTTCCTATCCATATATCAAGAGCAGGAGCAGCAATGCACTACTTGGAGCTAGCTGCAAAAAAACCCACTTTGACTTCTGACTTCAGCTCAGCATTTAAGCTGCCACCCTAGTCCGACTGACTACTGCCCGCACTGCAAACACTCTGCTATCCCACTCACTGACTATACATGCAGTCACAAACCGATTGAGGAGACTACATGTGCAATCAGGAGCCAATGTGCCGCCAAAGGGAATAGTTTCAGTTCCCGGTGAGCTGCGCCAATAGGTTAAGATGATCTGTGACCCACTAGGTATCAATCACGTGTCATCCACGTGATATGCGTAGCAGGCAGGTGGAAAGTCGGAAACCAAAAAAAAATGTAATTATTTTTTTAAATTCAAAGACATTTGTGCTGAAGCAGGGACACACCTACACACTGCCACCGACACACTAGTTTGTCACGGCCCACAGTTTGGAAAGCACTGGCTTAGACAGATAGACACCCTCACACTGAAAATAGACACTGACACACTAGATTTGTAATGTGCAATGATATAAATAAAATTCTCTCATAAAATGTATTGGATAGTTAAAAAAAAAGATTTTACTTAATACACATAAATCATTTTACAGTTCAATAAAAACCACCGGTGGATTCGAAGACAAATTATTAAAACATGTTATACCTAGAGCAAAGTTTCATAAAACAAAATTAAACTAAAAAATAGGAAGTCGATTCTATAGCTTAAACATAAACCATCTCCACTATTTAGCTCTTTAGATTCCAAAAAGTGCTACAAAGGAGCAGGGACTTCTCATCGGATGTGGATGTGCAAGACACTACCCCCGATGCGGGTAAATTTCCTGATTGTGCTTGACAATATATGTCCCATTTATGTATCCTTAATGTATATGTACATATATAAATACACAACTTCCATAATAAAAGACTTTAGTCTTTAGATGACACTGACATTGGAGCTGCAACATTAAGGGCTAGATTATGAATGGAGTGGTAATTACTGCTCCCGCTCGCACTCCAACACCGCTCGACTTCTGCTCTTTGCGCAAGTCAGGTAGTCCTCATATTACAAGTTGAAAGTAAATGGTTATCACTTGAGCGCTAACCCGACTAGTGCAAAGAGCAGAACTTCACGATCGCGTTAACATACTCTCCCACTGACTTCAATGGATAGAGAAAAGTGGGGGGAAACAAAAACCCATGCTCGTGCACTTACCCGAATTGCCATAAGCCCCCTACTCTAACAATCCCTAAACTGCCACTGGAAAAAAAAAACACTGCAACCTTCTAACATTAACATTAAAAATCTATCTAAAAAAACTACTCTAAAAAGTGCCCTGAAATGGGCATTTGGCTGGGCATTTAGCTCTTTTGCTGCCCAATCAAATACAAATTAGCTAATATAATGCAAGCTTTTCTATTGGCTGATTTGAATTTGAAAATGAAAGTCAGCCAATAGGAATATATATATATATATATATATATATATATATATATATATAAAAGGGGTACCTCGCATAAAAAATTCAGTGTGCGGCTGGTGGTGACCACATGAAGAGAATCATTGTTGAAGAATAGAAGATGGATGAAGACTGCCCCCCGCGATAAAGGTAAGAAGATCGAGCACCGCCGGGATGAAGATAAGAACATCGCCGCCAGGATGAAGATGGAGTGCTGCTGTCTGAATTCATCTTCGGTGAGTGCCATCTTTAGGGTTTAGTGTTAGTTTGGTTTTTTTAATTAGGGTTTTTTTCTTTTTCTGGGCAGCAGAAGAGCTAAATGGCCAGCCAAATGCCCTTTTCAGGGCACTTTTTAGAGTAGTTTTTTTTTTAGATAGATTTTTTTTTTGGGGGGGGGGATTAATGCAATAAGGTTGCAGTGGGGTTTTTTTTTCCAGAAAAAGAGCTGATACACTATAGGGCAATGCCCTAGAAAAGGGCTATCTTAAGGGCTATATTTGTAGTTTAGTGTTAGAATAGGTTTTTTTTATTATTATTATTATTTTTAGAAAAGGTATAACTCTTTTTTTATTTTTGATCATTTGTTTGTTATATTTTTTGTAATGGTAGGTTTTTTATTTTTTTGTAATGGTAGTTTTTTTTTAAAAAAGTACTAGTAGGTTGTTTTTTTTTTAAGTTATGGCAGGTTTATTTTTTTGTTTTTTGTAAAGGTAAGGTTAGTCTGTTTTGGGGTAATTTAGGGGGTGCTAGGTTAGGTTAGGAGGTTTAGATGTTAGTGGTTTACTTTGCGGTTGGGTGTGTGGTGGTTTAGGGGTTAATAGTGTAGTGGTTTACTTTGCGGTGGGATGGGTGGCAATAAAGGGGTTAATAGGGTAGTGGTTTACTTTGCGGTGGGTGACAGTTTAGGGGGTAATAGTGTAATAGCTTAGTTTGTGGTAGGGTGTGTGGAGCTTTAGGGGTTAATAGTTTGTTGGTTTACTTTACGTGTGGGGGGTGGAGGTATAGGGGTTAATAGTGTAGATAGGTAGTTTGCGATGTGAGGGTGTGGTGGTTTTGGGGTTCATAGTGTAGTTTAGTGCAACTATTTCCTCTGGACAAGCTCTTTTTGCGACCTTTCAAGGTCGCATAAAAAGTTTGAGTGGTAAATGCAATTGCATTTGAGCAATACGAGTGCACATTCCCGCTCGTCGCTACCCATAGAGTTCTGCGTCCTCCATACCACCATGTGACACTCATCCTACACCAGTCTGCCATGCTAAATGGGTCCTCCGGCTCCAGCAACTTCATGAGACAACAGCAAACAATGTCTCTCAATTATGTCCCAGGTCGCTAGCTTATGGTGTCCCTTGGAAGCATGCTTCCCAGCGATCAAACTCCACAACTGGTCAGCACAGTTTGCAAAATATAGGGCTCCACAGGCAGTTACAACAAGGCTCTCTGCATTCCTCTTTGGAATGCCAACATCAGTCCTATCAACCCATCCTACAGGCTCCGCAGGATCTGTTACTAAGTCCCTCCAAGAATTGTTAAAGGTAGGTAGTGAACGCTGGGGCCCTAAAACATCACCACTCTTATAATTGTCTATAGACGTACTATTCTGGAGAACTTTCTCTGCAGTACAAACACTAGCGGGTTGAACCACCATTGTTATCGCCTTTTCAAACGTAGCTTGATAACCGTCTAAGAGGTAGCTGAGCTCCCTGATAATTTATGCATCAGACTCTATATTGTGTTTATACAGCAGGCATTAAAGGGCAACTAAACCCAAAATCTTTCTTTCATGATTCAGATAGAGAATAGAAATTTAAACAACATTACAATTTACTTCCATTATTTATTTTGCTTCATTTTTAAGATATCCTTAGTTGAAGAAAAAGCAATGCACATGGTGAGCCAATCACACGAGGCTTCTATGTGCAGCAACCAATCAGCAGCTACTGAGCATATCTAGATATGCTTTTCAGCAAAGAATATCAAGAGAATAAAACAAATTAGATAATATAAGTAAATTACAAAGATGTTTAAAATTGCATTCTCTTTCTAAATCATAAAAGAAAAAATGTGGGTGTCATGTCCCTTTAAATGTTATTGAAGAAAATCACTATGCAGCATTAACTATCTGCTTTTTAACCCAGTTTCCTGGAGGCTATTGTGCAGCAGCCCCAGCAAAACAGATGACTGCCCTTGTGATCACTGCATAGCTTAACTGAAGAACATAGGCCATCTTCAATCTGGTTGTGAATCTTCCTAGTTAAACTAGACTCTGGATCTCCCCACAGATGCGTTCTGTCACTTCAGCTATAGGCTCCACCACCATCATTGTGTATTTTAGTTTTTTAGTTTTGCATGAATTAAATTGCAGAAACTCTTTCTGGATTACAGTTAGCAAAGTGCTAACATCATACAATAGTACTGGGCACCAAGCTTATCATGTGGATAAATTCCTTTAATCCTGCATTATTGATAGCTCATTAAAACAACTGCAGTATGCTTTCAGTTTGTCCCATATTCCTTTTCAATCTGTGTTACATAGTCTGCAGAACCATGCGGTACAGTGAGAGGGCGCTCTGACATACATACTCACTGCTCAGCACATGATTGCACAGCAATCCATACAGAAAAATATGTGTCCTTTTTTAATTTTAAAAAAAACAAGGGTTTTAACTGTTTACACAACTCAGAAGAAAAGGAATAGAGGTTTTTCCAAATCAAAGGGTCTATTCCAATCCTCTGACATGGCTTTTCACCGGACGTCTTGTGCAATCAGCACTCTAGCAAAAGCACTAAATAGCACTCAACTCGTAATCTGGCCCAAAATGTTTAATTATGTGTCGTTAAAAAACTTTGCAAAATATTTTCATTATTTTTTTGTTCCCTTTTCCTGTAATTTAACTCTGAAAATGGTTGGTTTTCTAAATTCCTCTGAGTTTCTAGAAAGTAATGGGCGCCGCCATATATGAATTTAACTTTTCCTTTTTTTCACTCTCCTGGGCCCTAATGATCGAAAGTCCTGCGGTGCAGCTATATATTCCAGGCTGCCAACATAATTGTCAACAGGCGGTATTATAATGGGTTATGATACTGGTGATAAATTCCAACCAGCATTGCCACAGACATTGGCAATGTAAAGTAAAGGATCGCTTTGTAATATATAGCACCGGGTCTAATAAATATACCTATGAACCCCTAAGCCAACATAGCCCACCACCGCAAACTAGCCCTACACTACTATCCCCTAAACCTATTATCCCCTTAACTGCCAATAGCCCGTCGCAATAAGCTTCCTAACCTATTAACCCCTAAATCGCCAATAACCCACTGAATTATCAATCTACACCTAACCCCTAAACTGCCAATAGCCCACTGCAATAAACCCTACACTACTTAACCCCTAAACTGCCACAACCCCCACCACAAATGCTTCTACACTCCCTACACTACTTAACTACCTAACAGCTAACCCCCCCAAGACCACTAACCTAACACCCCCTAAGTTACACAAAATAACACACACTAAAGTTACAAAAAAGAACATTACTTTTCAGACAAATTTTTTTAAGATATTTTTTTTAACTTAATGATAGATTTATTTTATTTTTTGTCTGGGCAAAAGAGCTTGATCACTTTAGGGCAATTCCCTACCAAATGCTCTCCTAAAGGCAATGCCCTGCCTTATCAGGACAACCGTTTTTTAGGATAGATTTTTTTTTTAAATGTAAAAAAGCTAAATCTCTATAGGGTAATGCCCTACAAAATGCCCTTCTAATGGCAATTGTTAGAGTAGGTTTTAGTATTAGAATATTTTTATTTTATGGTGGGCTTTTTTAAGGGGAGTTTAATTTTAGGATAGGTAAAACTTTTTTATATTCTATTATTTTTGGTAGTGCTTTGTTTTGTTTTGGGATGTTAGGTTAGAGGTCAGGGGGGGTTGGCTGTTATCTAGTTAAAGGGACAGTCAACTCAAAAAATTTTATTGTTTAAAAAGACAGATAATCCCTTTATTACCCATTCCCCATCTTTGCACATTGCTATATTAATACACTTTTTACCTCTGTAATTATCTTGTTACTAAGCCTCTTTTGACAGTCCCTGATCACATGACTTTAAATGTATTATCTATTGACTTGCATTTAAGCCAATTAGTGCTGTGTTGTTAGAACCCACCGGCGTCAGCACAATGTTATCTATATGACTCACATGAACTAGTACTCCCATGTTTTGAAAAGTAAATACAAAAGCATGTGATCATGGGGCTGGGCTGTCTTAAGTTTAGTGGCTTAGAAACATACATAAATGTAGAGGTTTAAAGGTTATAAAGTCAATATAACCATGCTGGTTTTACAAAGCTGGGGAATGGGCAGCAATTATCTATCTTTTTAAACAATAACAATTTTTGTGTTGACGGTCCCTTTAAGTAGTATAGGAGTAGTTTACATTGGGGCATTGTGGCGGTTTAGGGGTTAATAATTAAGTGGGTGGTTAGGTTTTTGGGTTATGGCAGGTTAGAGGTTAATAGTGTAGCAGGGTTAGGCTGCACTGGGGATGAGTGCACGTAAGAGGTTAATAGTTTATAGTAGGATTACATTTCAATAAAATGTTAAAATGACATGCATTTTTGTGTATAATGTATATTATTTTAATCATTGTATAGAAACAAACAGCTTTTTTTTTGGCGGGTACTTGTTATGATTTAAAATGATTTATAATTTAGGATTATGATTTATAATTTATGTTATCAAAGTCAAGGTGAAAAATTGGTTTATTTTATATATAATGATTAAAATAATATGCATTATAAATGAAAATGCAGATTATTATAACATTGTATAGAGATGTATCGACATAGATCCTATAGTTATAAAAGGGAGGTTTTTTTGTCTATATTAGTCAAGTATAGCGAAGACATGAGGTAGATGTAGGGATTCTGTGGGAGTTCGCTGGGCGCTCTAGGGGAGTAGAAATGTGTGTATGGAAGAATGCGCTGGTTCACAAAGTGCTCAAGGAAATTCGCTGTAATGTCTCATGGTTTGGCGTAGTGCATCCAAACACCATAAACAACAAAAATAGATACTCGCAGAATAGAGTTGAAAAATGTTGGCTTCTTTATTGAGAAACTCATATGGAGCTTCAGATACAAAAAAGCAACTTTTATTTTTCTCAAAGCATTTCAACAGCTTATAAACTGTCTTTTTCAAGAGCTTCAAAAATTTGTGTTACTTCATAAAAAGTTGAATTCAGTTCCGCAACGCAGGCGGCTTCAAATATACAATAATTTGCGCCATCTGTTCTTTCATTGGTTGAGAACAGATTTATACCAGTTCAAATTTAAAAAACTTAAAAACATTATACATATAAAATAAGTATAAAATGAATTAATTGTGTCACCTTGTGTCATTACCTCTCTTTACAAGATAAAAGCACTAGTAAAAAAGGATGACGTAAAGTAATAGTGTAAGGCGAAACTATATAAACATTTAGAATAAAAAAAATTTTATTGACCAATCTGTATGTTACATACAAACCAATCAAAAAAGTTCAACCTATCCTGTGACATATTGAAATTCAGTTCTCATTCGAGCCGTTCCCGTGTGATAGTTTCCATTCAGGTCCGCTTAACATCTCCCAATCACGTGTGGTGTATCGTCCAATCCGTAACTGGGCAAAAAGAAACGTCTTTGGTATGAAGTCTGTAATAATTCTAAAGTTTGCATAAAAGATCGTAAAGAAAAATGAACTAAAATTCAGAAGTAAATAATTATACTTATCATATTCGCCACCAAAACATTTTTTACAACATTTTATTAGTCATGTTTTACCACAAAAACATTTTCAGGGCTTTAGTTTGTACTAATGACATTAACAGCCATATTATATATCCATATATCCACCCAGGAGAATTATGATTGTTGCATTTTTTAGTATAAAGTCCATAATATATTCTAGAGTTTGCAAAAATTATCCTTATCCTATTTGCCTCCAAAACATTTTAAACAACATTATATTTGTCATGTTCACCACCAAAACATTTTTTAGACTTTAGTTGGTACTAATGACAATAAGAATAATAGCCAGATTATATATTCATATATCCACCCAGTGAAATTATGGTTGTTGCATTCTAGTTATTCCAATCCCACAAAAGACAGCGCAATCTGTGAATGCAAACAGATAGACTCCAATAGTGCAATATTGTATGTAAAAACAGCACTTTATTGACAAAAACTTTAGCCAGAATACTCACAATATGCAAGATAAAAACATGCACAAAAAGGTTTCTTTGTATAGCGATATAGTCCGGTGCTTGTGTGGTCTAAGGTAGCTCAGGAGAACAGCAGCAGATTTTCCGGTCGGCGTGTGACGTCAACACCCGACAAACAGCTGATCGATGTTTCCCTTGGTCCTAGTACACACAGGCTTGCAGAGCTTGTTGCCTCAACGCGTTTCTCGCCCCCTGCTGGGCGCTTTCTCAAGAGGAATAATGATCTACCAGACTGTCTCTTCATTGTTAATTTATATCCTGTGCAACAGCACCATCTATGTATAGAATCAGTTATTGCACTTAATATTTAAAAAATATTAGATAAAAATGTGTAAACATTTAATATATTATCCTATTCTTATATCTAGAACAGTTTGTTGTCTAACTTAATTAATAATAATTTAACATGAGTAATTAAAAAAACATTCATATATACACTAATACAGGAGCAAGATTAATAAATACATGATTGGTTGGGTCCTAAAACTTAAAATGTATATTATACCTATTACTAACTTAATTACATTTTTTTAAAATAAATAAATAATATATTATCCTAAAAAAATCTTTTTATCCATTTTCAATTATAAAGGTTAAATAACTTATTAAATTTTTTTATTTTATTATTAATCTTAGTTATCCACTAGTATTACAATTTATGTTATGTATGCTGCCACATCTAAGTCGACATTTAGACCCCTAGGCGCAAGAGTTCCCAATTTATATATCCAGAATGTCTCTCTGCGCCTAAGGGCCAAAAGTCTATCACCACCCCTGGAACTCGGTTTAATCATTTCTATGCCCATCACAGTAAGGCATTTGGGATCACAAGCATGTTTTTGAGAGTAGTGAATTGGTACACTATGTTTTAAGATGGGCTTCTTAATATTATAAATATGTTCACTAAATCTCTTGGATAGAATTGAGGGAGCTAGACCGAAGGTTCCTTCTGATCAGTCATTAACAAGAAATTCTTTTGAGAATGATCATTTTAGAGATTCTGCACCTACTTTTTTAGAATCTCCATGGAGACAAACGAGATGGAAAACCCACTCAGGAGAGAGGGAAGACAGGGACCAGAGATGGAATCAGAACTGGAGAGTAGAGAGGGAACCACAAGTGCCAGTGGAGGGATACAATCAACGAAAAAGAAGATTCAGCGAAAGAGAGGATGCAGATCAGGGAAGAGAAAGCAATTACAAAAGTGCAATAATTCAATAAGAGAGAAAAATGAAGCAAGCATTTACAATTTATCATCATATGTAATTGATAGTGGAAGCCTTGCACTATTGAGTAAAGGTCTATCCTTCGCCCCAAAAAAGAATTTAGATAAATTTAAAGTGTTTATAGATTTCCAAAGATTTATTAGAAATCTAACTTTAAAAAGGTTTTTTGCTTCCAATGAAAAACAGTCAGGGAATAGACAGAAGAGTGTACTACAAATTGATGATCTCGAAGCTTTGGAGAATATGAATTCTTTATTAGATGATGATAACTTACACACACTAAATGATATATATATACATAGTGACAAGAAAGTCAAATCTACCTTTTATCCGATCAGTGCACAGAGAGAATATATTAAAAGTTTTAAGAATTTGGTTGAAAAAGAATTGGAAACATTACCTGCCAATATTGATTTTAAAGATAACCTTAACACCTTTGAAAGAAAAGCGTTGAATTCTTTAACTAACAATAATAATATTACTATTCGCCAAGCGGATAAAGGTGGAGGCATAGTGATTCAAGACCGAGAAGTGTATATAAATGAGGCATTGAGATTATTAAGTGATTCATCTACTTATATTAAATTAAAAGGTGACCCAACAAAGATCTTTTTAAATGAATTAAAAAATATGTTGAATGTAGGGATGGAAGAGAATATTCTAACTAAAGATGAGTATAAATTTTTATATAATGAACACCCTAAACTGGCAATCATGTATCACTTGCCAAAAATACACAAGTCGATCTCAAACCCACCAGGAAGACCCATTATTTCGGGTATTGACTAATTAACAGCAAATTTGTCGAGTTATATTGATTACTTCCTTCAACCCCTTGTTGTTAAATTAAAATCCTACTTAAAAGATGGGGTACACCTAATACATGAGCTCCAAAATATCAAATGGAACAGTCAGATGAGGTTCATCACTTGTGATGTAACCTCATTGTATACAATTATCCAACACAATGTTGGAATCAAAGCTTGCTCTCATTTTCTAAAAGAAAAAGGGATTTTTCCAGACAACCAAATACGATTTTTAGAATATTGTATTAAATTTGTTTTAGAACATAATTATTTTGTTTTTGAGAAGGATTTTTTTCACCAAATATGTGGCACGGCGATGGGGACGAAATTTGCCCCATCGTATGCCAATTTATTTATGGGTCTTTTTGAAGAGAATTTTATTTGGAAAGACAGCCCTTTCAAAAACAATTTAATTTTTTATAGACGTTTTATAGATGATGTTTTTATTATTTGGGAGGGCCCTGAAATTGAAGCAATCAATTTTATTGAATTTATCAACACCAATGATTTTAATGTAAAATTTGTGGGCAATATCCAACAGCAGAAAATTGAATTCTTGGATCTATTGGTGTTTGTAGAGGACAATAATATATACACCAAAAATTATAGAAAATCAGTAGACAGCAATAGTCTATTACATGCCACTAGTGGCCATTATAAAAAATGGGTTAAAAATATCCCCAAAAGTCAATTTGTTAGGATAAAAAGAAATTGTTCGAAAGCAGATGATTATAATAGTGAGGCAGAAATTTTAAAAGAGAAATTGATATGCAAATCACATAATAGAGATCATTTAATACATATTATGAATGAAGTGGATCAGATAGATAGAGAGTGTTTATTAAATAAACAAAAAGAAATAGCTTTGAAATCAAATACACAAACAGTTAAATTTATTACTACATATGGAGAAGGTATTATGAATGTTAAAAAAATACTTAATAAATTTTGGCCTATTTTAAAAGGGGACCCTCTGATAAAAAATGAATTAGATACAAAGCCAAATGTTGTATATAGAAAAAATACTAATTTGAAGAATATACTGGCCCCAAGTAAGTTGAAGGAACTAAAACCAGTCAAGCATAACATCAATGAAAAATTTTTAAGTTTAAAAGGTACCTATAGATGTCACAAAGCCAGGTGCCCCATGTGTAAATGTATTAACAAAGAAAGATCAGTTTTTAGATCAACATCAGGACAGGAATATACAGTCAAACAATTCATTACGTGTAAAACCTCTTATGTAGTATATCTTTTAGAGTGTAGATGTGGATTGAAGTATGTAGGTCGTACGAAGAGATGCCTATCCAAGAGATTTAGTGAACATATTTATAATATTAAGAAGCCCATCTTAAAACATAGTGTACCAATTCACTACTCTCAAAAACATGCTTGTGATCCCAAATGCCTTACTGTGATGGGCATAGAAATGATTAAACCGAGTTCCAGGGGTGGTGATAGACTTTTGGCCCTTAGGCGCAGAGAGACATTCTGGATATATAAATTGGGAACTCTTGCGCCTAGGGGTCTAAATGTCGACTTAGATGTGGCAGCATACATAACATAAATTGTAATACTAGTGGATAACTAAGATTAATAATAAAATAAAAAAATTTAATAAGTTATTTAACCTTTATAATTGAAAATGGATAAAAAGATTTTTTTAGGATAATATATTATTTATTTATTTTAAAAAAATGTAATTAAGTTAGTAATAGGTATTATATACATTTTAAGTTTTAGGACCCAACCAATCATGTATTTATTAATCTTGCTCCTGTATTAGTGTATATATGAATGTTTTTTTAATTACTCATGTTAAATTATTATTAATTAAGTTAGACAACAAACTGTTCTAGATATAAGAATAGGATAATATATTAAATGTTTACACATTTTTATCTAATATTTTTTAAATATTAAGTGCAATAACTGATTCTATACATAGATGGTGCTGTTGCACAGGATATAAATTAACAATGAAGAGACAGTCTGGTAGATCATTATTCCTCTTGAGAAAGCGCCCAGCAGGGGGCGAGAAACGCGTTGAGGCAACAAGCTCTGCAAGCCTGTGTGTACTAGGACCAAGGGAAACATCGATCAGCTGTTTGTCGGGTGTTGACGTCACACGCCGACCGGAAAATCTGCTGCTGTTCTCCCGAGCTACCTTAGACCACACAAGCACCGGACTATATCGCTATACAAAGAAACCTTTTTGTGCATGTTTTTATCTCGCATATTGTGAGTATTCTGGCTAAAGTTTTTGTCAATAAAGTGCTGTTTTTACATACAATATTGCACTATTGGAGTCTATCTGTTTGCATTCACAGATTGCGCTGTCTTTTGTGGGATTGGAGTTACTGTGTATCAGCTGCAGGACAAGCAGTGTTTTTCAAGCAGCTGCAACTGGGTCTTCAAAAGGGAATCTCCAGACTAATCTTTCAGTATTAGTAAGACTGTTCTCAATTTGAGTTTACACCCTGTTTTGGACTATTGTTATTTTGGACTATTCACTACCCATATAATATCTTTATTAGTAATATTTTGATCCATATTTATTGCCATTTTAGTGCTGTGTCCATACCGTTGCTATATATATTTTTAGTTAATATCTCTCTTATACATATTCATATATTTGCTGAGTGATTGTCGCGCTGATTGTTTTTGGTGGTTTGTGTGCATTCTAGTTATACTGATAAAGACAAAAGTATATATAATAAAATAAGGAACGTTGCATGTTGTATACTGATTATAAAAATTATATGAACTATATGAATGCAGCAATCCTAATATCTTTATTTAAACCCCAATGTGCATGCGTTTTTAGTGTGTGAATCCACCTTAGTTCCCTTTGATCTAATTGTTTTTCTATATTACCCCCTCTCCAGTGTACTAAAGCGTTTTCTATTCATAACCATAGAAAAGTATCTTTATTGAATTGCATGCAATTTGAAATTTATTTATTTGATATAAAAAAGTTTTAATAGTTGAAAAACAAAAAATCTAACATATCTGCTACAATGTGGCTGTAACAGTCAATACTTAGGACAGACCTCTGGATTCTTAAAAGACAGAATACTAGAGCACTTATAGGGATAGTAAACCCCAAAAAATGTATTTTATGATTCAGATAGAAAATACAATTTTAAACAACTTTCCAATTTAATTCTATTATCAAATTTTCTTCATTCTTTTGTTATCCATTGCTGAAGGGACAGCATTGCACTACTAACAGGAAGCTGAAAATATCTATTTAGCCAATCACAAGAGACAAATGTGTGCAGGCACCAATTAGCAGCAGCTCCCACTAGTGTATGATATGTGCGCATTCATTTTTTAACAAGGGATACTAAGAGAACGAAGCACTTTTGAAAATAGAAGTGAATTTAAAAGTTTCTTAAAATGACATGCTCTATCTGAATCATGCAAGTTTAATTTTGACTTTTCTATCCCTTTAAATAATATAGAAAAAGAACATGATGATCATGGAGTACCTATACATTGCAACAATTGCATGAAATTCAGTATAGATACTTTTCTATGGTTGGGAATAGATTGAGAGAGACTGCTGGACAGCAGTGGTTCTACTTTCAGAAGGGAGTAAGATCCATATTTTTCTTTTTTTTTGTTCGAGGGGAGTAACCTGCAATTTGATTAGGATACATTGCCAGTAGTGCAATCTATTACAATCTCTGATGGACAGGTTATGTGTAGAGTTTCAGCCATGTTTGTCTCGCCACCTTTTCAGTGGCGAAATGTTACAGTGTGAGGCAGGTCGTGTAGGTATAGTGAACTTAAGTTCACATGGGCATTATTTGAAGTGGTCTTACATGGAAACCATTTTTGGTTTCAGTGAGTGCACTATCTGTGCTATGTAGGAACACTTCAAATATGCCCCTGAATTTCATGCAATTTGCAATTTATTTATTTTTTTATTTGAAATAAAAAGTTTTATTAGTTGCAAAACAAAAAATGTAATATATCTGCTAGAATGTGGCTGTAACAGTCAATACTTAGTAAGAACCAAAGGAGGCAGCAGCATGAATAATCACAATTGTTTATTGGTACAAAGAGCCAACAATGTGTTGGGGGTTCACCCCTTAAACATGTGGATACAGAGTAACACTGAATCTCTGCCTTTTATACACAGGTGTAATTAACACATAATTATCAATTAATAGGTACAATTTCCATATTCATACCAACCGCTAGTGGTGGTCATACAAAATGACATCCTCATTTTTCCACTAAAGGATATTAAAAGAATAAAGTGTCATAACTTATAAAAAATACAAAATCATTATTGTCACAGAACATCTCATAGGAAAATAGACCAATCAAGGTCCGTATTCATACCTTTGGGTTGTAAAATCCCCAATTTGTATATCCAAAAAGCCTCTCTCATTTTTAATAATACTTCCCTGTTTCCACCCCTCCTTGGTCTATGGACATGCTCAATAATTTGAAACCTAAGTTGTGAAATTTGGTGATTTGCTTTAGTAAAGTGATGAGCTACAGGGGCATCTAAATCCCCCCTCCTAATGCTGGATTTGTGCTCATTCATCCTCTCCTGTGCCTTACACATTGTTTCACCCACATAGAGAAGCCCACATGGGCATTTGATAAGATAAATTACATATTCGCTGTTACAGTTGCAGTAGCTCTTTATATCAATTTTTTTTTCTTGTATATGGGTGAAAGAAGGCAGCACCTTTAATCATGTTTCCACAGCTAAAGCAGCCCAAACAGGGGTAACATCCTTTATTGGCACTCGTAATATACCATGTGCCACTCACCTTAGCTGTGCCCACATAATTTTTGATCAATTTATCCCTTAACGAAGGAGCACATCTAAAGGCGGGTATGAAAATATCTTTAAATGCAGTGATATTGGGGTTACACTCATATAAGATATGCCAGTGCTTCCTTAAAATACTCAGCACCTTTTTACTTTGTCTGTTAAACTCTGTAACAAAAGTGATTCTCTCTTTTGTCCCCTCCTTTTCCTTGAATTTATTGTTATAAATCAAGGGTTGTCTGGACCGCTCTTCAACATTTTTCAAATTACACTGAATCACCTCACTAGGATAGCCCCAATCACTGAAAAGTTTACTCATTCCAGTAAGTCTTTGTTTAGATTTAACAGGATCAGAAACAATTTTATTTACCCTTAAAAACTGACTGTAGGGAAGAGAGTTCAATAATGCAGATACTGTAAATTCTAGGAAGGTCAGTGTAGGGTTATGCGCATAATGGCCTGCTTTACCCCAGAAAAACTTCTTTATGGTAAGATCTCTTACCATTTTGTTCACATCCACAATTGTTTTGAACAGATCGAAGTTTAGATTTGGTACAAAGCCCAGCCTGAGACCTAAGGCTTGTTGTTCGTCTAAGGTCAGATCTATATAGGAAAGATTAATTACTTTTAGACATTGTATTTGTTGCATCCTTCCATCCCCCCTCTGACTCCCCTCTGTCCCTGTCTGCCTCTTGTACCTCTTTCTATGATTCCCCCTCCTTCTTGGGGTCTTATGACCCTCTGAAAAACCTGCTGGTCACACACCTTAATACATGACTAATACAATGTTGTTAAAAATGTTTTGATGGTGAATATGATAAGTATAATTATTTACTTCTGAATTTATGTCTTTTTTTTTTTTACAATCCTTTATGCAAACTGTAGAATTTATTACGGACTTCATACCAAAGACGTTTATTTTTGCCTAATTACGGATTGGACGATACACCACATGTGATCGGAAAATGTTAAGCAGCCCTAACTGGAAACAATCACATGAGAACGGCCCGAATTTCAATATGTCACGGGATAGATTTAACTTTTTTTGATTGGTTTGTTTGTAACAAACTGGTTGGTCTATAATTATTTTTTTATTCTATTTTTTATATTGTTTTGCCTTGCAATATTACTTAACGGCCTTCTTATTTACTAGTGCTTTTATCTTGTAAAGAGAGGTAATGACACAAGGTGACACAATAAATTAATTTTATATTTTTTTTATATGTAACATGTATTTAAGTGTTTTCAATTTGAACTGGTGTAAATCTGCTCTTAACCAAGAGAACAGATGGCGCAAATCATTGTATATTTAAAGCCGCCTGCGTTGTGGAACTGAATATGACTTTTTATGAAGTAATTCTACTAAACAATCTGATTATCAGCCTATGTTTCTTAAATCTCACTCCACAGCTGATACTAGTTTAATGACTCTGATGTTATCAAATTTTAATCGTCTTGTCCTTTCACCTTCAAGACCTATTTATCATATTTCCCATCCTTCTATTTCTCCTCAGTTTGTTGCACTTTTTGTTGCTAGTGTGAAAAAGTTTGATTATTTACAAGAATGGTATATTAATGCTTCTCATCTTATTATTCCAGGATATGGTGGCATACCCCATACAGGAAAGAACATCTGTCTCCTATGCAGTATTGATTTACTTTCTTCTCCTGCAGGAATTCTACATGATGATAAACAAGTTCCTTTGGTTATGTCAGATAATATTTTATCTTGTGATACAAGTAGCACAGTAGATTTCTCTAATGTTTCTTATATACCTGCTACTTTATTAATTAATCATTTGAATCCTTTTGATTCTGTAGGATTATGGCAATGTATGGACCATGGTATCTCCCAATTTTCTGTTCATATTAGTATATTTGTACATACTACTACTTCACTTCCTTTGTCTAAACCTATTCCTACCTCTTTAGAAAAACCTTTTCATGAAGGTGATCCTATTCAGGTACGTTTAGATTCTGCGACACAAGTTGCTTATGATGTTGAATATCGTTTTGTTACTTGGCATCTTCAATTGTCAAGGTGGATGGTTTCTACACAATATTCAAACTGCACCCCCTTTATGTCTGTACAAGAAAAATCATTCCAATGGTGGTTTCATGAAAGTTTACTGCAAAATGTTTCTCTTCGATCTAATCATAGAACTAGGAGAGATGTACTTGCGACTGGCTTGGGAGCATATGGTAGTATGATTGGCTCTACTGCACAAATAAATTCTGAAATATTAAGATATAAATTAGCAAATCTTGCCTCTCATGCAGCTACAGGCTTAGATACTCAATATGGAATTAACAATAAATCTCCAGCAACATCAAACTTATGTTATGGTGGATATTACTAATATTATTAAAAATAAATTTAATATTTTAGTAAATGAATTATATAATTTTACACAAGAAACAGCCTGGGCTATGTTATGCTCTCAAGTACAATCTGATCTATCTACTGACTTAAAGATTCAACTTCAAAGTTTATGGTCTGGAAAGTGGCCAGCTTCTTTAAGTTTAGCTGCATCTAAGTCAGTCACTAATTTTGCCATGACACATCTTTTATGGTCGGAAGTAATTTTATCTGACTGCACCACTGAATTTTGTATGATTCATACATTAATTCCTTGGTCTGGTAAAGATACTATTATTTATCGCTTAGCGACAACTGGTCTTCCTGCTAATGGTTCATTACTGTTTCCAGTATTGTCACATCAATGGGTGTCACATAACATTGATGAATCAAAATGGACACTTGTTGATGTATCATTGTGTCATTCCAATGCAAATTTGTTTATCTGTTCCCTTTCACAATTCCATACAACCAATGAAACATGTTGGGAAAATCAAAAGTCTTGTACCTTACAAAGTCATTTTAATGTACTTAGACCGGTATTTTATTTAGGATCTGACAGAGTTTGTTTTCATTTATTTAATTCTGATACTATTATATTCCAAACACAGGATAATGTATTTGCTAGTTCTCATTTATTATCTGGTACCTGGTGTAATACTATTCCACTAAAATATATTGCATCATCTAATTGGAATTTTACCATGCCCCAAACTCTTAATATTACTTTAAATTTAACATGGGACCATGTTATGAATTTTTCTGTTTATAATTTACCTTTGGGTATGGGATCACAAATGAAAAAATGGTTAACTGATTCTACTATAATTTCTTCCTTATTACAAAATCTAAAACATGTTTCTGTAGATACTAAAATTACAGTTGAACATGAACAAGGAATTTTAAAATCAGCTACTTCTAGTATTTTACAGGATGCAAATATATCTTGGTGGGAATCTGTATTTGGATATAGTAGTACAGTTACTCAATTTTTTAATATTATGTTACACCCTGTTATTGTGTATATAAGCTTTGCATTTGTATGAGGCTATTGTTATCTTCAGCCTTCAGATCTCGAGGTATGTATCAATCTTTCTGTGATTAATAAATAGTTTATGTCAACTAATATTTGATAAATATGAGTATTAATTTAATCTGTTAGATAACCCAGATTAAATATTTGTCTATAGTTAGGGTTTTGTCTAGCCAAGGCATATGAAGTAATATAAGAATAATTCTTACAAGCATCTCATTTTTATCTTCTTTTGCGAGAATCATACATATACATCTGTTGCTAAACAATCATTTAGTGACAGCCCTTTAGACAAGAGGTATATATACGGCAGAAATAAAAGCCATTTTGGACCTGAAGCTGCAGGAGATTTCTCAATAAAGAAGCCAAATTTTTCAACTCTATTCTGTGAGTATCTTTTGTTGTTGTTCATGGTGTTTTAATGCACTACGCCAATGTGAACATTTTGAGACACTTCATCTCAACTGGGAAACCGTGAGACATTACAGCGAATTTCCTTGAACCTTGTTTACCAGCGCCTCCTTTCATACACATTTCTACAAACAGCTTTGGGAGAGACTGTTGGACGGAAGCGGTTTTACTTTCTGAGGGGAGTAGGATCCATATTGTTCTTTTTTCCTTTTTTTCCGGGGAAGTAACCTGCATTTTGATTTGGATACATCGCCAGTAGTGCAATATATTCCAATCTCTGATGGACAGGTTATGTGTAGAGTTTCAGCTATGTTTGTCTCGCCACCTTTTCAGTGGTGAAACTTTACAGTGTGAGGCAGGTTGTGTAGGTTTAGTGAAATTAAGGTCACGTAGGCATTATTTGAAGTGGTCTTACACAGAAACTTACACAGTTTTTGGTTTCAGTGAGTGCAGTGTCTGTACTGTGTAGAAACACTTCAAATATGCCCCTCACCCGTTGAAAGTTGCAATGTCGGCGGAGTTGAGCAGAAGCTGCAATCCCCATTATTTCCAATGGGAGACACATCACAACTTGTCGTCAGTTTGCGGGTCCCGCTTTTATTCTAATATATCACTAGACCGAGGGGTGTTGTGTCTCGCTAGGCCAAAAAGCCATTTTCCCGTCTGTCTGGTGATGTTTTGAATATTTGGGTCCCACTGAGAACACTTAGTGTCAAATATAAATCAGACAAACAAGGCTGTGTGGAACATCTAAAGTACAACTAGAGAACTTTTTAGAAACTAAACCTTTACACTTATATATTTAATATTTAAACAACTAATGTAATTATAAAAAAATGCATACACACACATAAATATATAAATATATATATATACAAATACAAAATTTGTTTTTTTAGCACACCTTACAAAAAGTTTAAATCATCATCTGGGAGTGCTGCCAATATGACCCAGTAATTACACAAACAAAGAGGTATCAGCGCACATCAATTTTCAAAAGCACAACATATGTTTTACTGCTGCAAAAAATTGCCTGCATATACATCAAGAGACAACTAATCTTTTTAAAAAAAATATTGGGAACTTAGTCACACAATATGGCCATATTTTGCTTAGCCAGTCACCACTTACAAGGTGCCCCAATTCGACTGGTCCTACTCTAAGTCCTTTTGCCACATAGGGCTGAAACATTCCTGCTTTTACTCTTCATAATAGAATGAGACTCCCTGGCTTTTTATTCACAACTCTTTAACACTGTAATGAGCACACCTGAACTTGGGTGGGGTGCTTAAACCAATGGGGGATGGTCAGTCTCCCTGGTAATTTTAAATACAAATACAAAATTTGTTTTCTTAGCACACCTTACAAAAAGTTTAAATCAACATCTGGGAGTGCTGCCAATATGACCCAGTAATTACACAAACAAAGAGGTATCAGCGCACATCCATTTTCAAAAGCACAACATATTTTTTACTGCTGCAAAAAATTGCCTGCATATACATCAAGAGACAACTAATCTTTTTTTAAAAAATATTGGGAACTTAGTCACACAATATGGGCATATTTTGCTTAGCCAGTCACCGCTTACAAGGTGCCCCAATTCGACTGGTCCTACTCTAAGTCCTTTTGCCACAGAGGGCTGAAACATTCCTGCTTTTACTCTTCATAATAGAATGAGACTCCCTGGCTTTTTATTCACAACTCTTTAACACTGTAATGAGCACACCTGAACTTGGGTGGGGTGCTTAAACCAATGGGGGATGGTCAGTCTCCCTGGTAATTTTAAATACAAATACAAAATTAGTTTTTTTAGCACACCTTACAAAAAGTTTAAATCAACATCTGGGAGTGCTGCCAATATGGCCCAGTAATTACACAAACAAAGAGGTATCAGCGCACATCCATTTTCAAAAGCACAACATATTTTTTACTGCTGCAAAAAACTGCCTGCATATACATCAAGAGACAACTAATATTTTTTTAAAAAAAATATTGGGAACTTAGTCACACAACATGGCCATATTTTGCTTAGCCAGTCACCGCTTACAAGGTGCCCCAATTCGACTGGTCCTACTCTAAGTCCTTTTGCCACAAAGGGCTGAAACATTCCTGCTTTTACTCTTCATAATAGAATGAGACTCCCTGGCTTTTTATTCACAACTCTTTAACACTGTAAAGAGCATACCTGAACTTGGGTGGGGTGCTTAAACCAATGGGGGATGGTCAGTCTCCCTGGTAATTTTAAATACAAATACAAAATTTGTTTTTTTAGCACACCTTACAAAAAGTTTAAATCAACATCTGGGTGTTCTGCCAATATGACCCAGTAATTACACAAACAAAGAGGTATCAGCGCACATCCATTTTCAAAAGCACAACATATTTTTTACTGCTGCAAAAAATTGCCTGCATATACATCAAGAGACAACTAATCTTTTTTTAAAAAATATTGGGAACTTAGTCACACAATATGGCCATATTTTGCTTAGCAAGTCATACGCTTACAAAGTGCCCCAATTCGACTGGTCCTACTCTAAGTACTTTTGCCACAGAGGGCTGAATCATTCCTGCTTTTACTCTTCATAATAGAATGAGACTCCCTGGCTTTTTATTCACAACTCTTTAACACTGTAATGAGCACACCTGAACTTGGGTGGGGTACTTAACCCCTTAATGACAGAGGACGTACCAGGTACGTCATAGAAAAAACTCCCCTTAACGACAATTGACGTACCTGGCACGTCCTCTGTTGTTTGAAGTGCTGGAAGCAATCATGATCGCTTCCAGCTGCTTCCAAGGGATTGTAGTGATGCCTCAATATTGAGGCATCACTGCAATCCCCTATTTTACCCACCGATGCAGAAAGGGCCACTCTGTGGCCCTCTCTGCATCGGCTATTGATTGCAAATCATTCGATTACGTTGGTGGGTGGGAGCAGCTTCCTGGAGCTTGTTGTGATGTTTCTTACTTTCCAATCATTCAGGATCGGATATTGCCTTTCTGCGGTTGCGGCCGGGGGTGCGGTGGGCGGCGTGTGCGCGTGCGTGCCCGCGAACGCAAAATATGCAGTTAAGTAAAAAAAAAAAAAACTGATGCCGATTAAGTGGTGTCTCAGTTGTTTAGTAAGGGATCTGGGAGGGGGAGGTATGTAGATTGTTCAGGGGGGGCCTGCTACACTACAGAAAACACATTTTTAATATAAAAAAGTAAAATAAAACAATTTTTGGGGGCAAATTGGGTACTGGTAGACAGCTGCCAGTACCCAAGATGGCGGCAAATAGGTAGATGGGGATGGTTATGGAAATGTTTGTGGGGGAACAGGGAGGTTGTGGGGTTAGGGGGATCCATCACTGCACACTGTATGAAAAAAAAATTTAAAAAAATTATAAACGCTTTTTATTTCAGTACTGGCAGACTTTCTGCCAGTACTTAAGATGGCGATGGCAATTGTGAGGTGGGGGAGGGAAGAGAGCTTTTTATGGGGGGTCAAGGGGAATCAGGGGGTGGGATGTGTCAGGTGGGAGGATGATCTCTACACTAAAGATAAAAATTAACCCTACAAGCTACCTAATTAACCCCTTAACTGCTGGGCATATTACAAGTGTGGTGCGCAGCAGCATTTAACGGCCTTATTATTACCAAAAAGCAAAGCCAAAGCCATATATGTCTGCTATTTCTGAAGAAAGGGGATCCTAGAGAAGCATTTTCAACCATTTGTGCCATAATTGCACAAGCTGTTTGTAAATAATTTCAGTGAGAAACCTAAAATTGTGAAAAATTTAACAGTTTTTTTTATTTGATCGTATTTGGCGGTGAAATGGTGGCATGAAATATACCAAAATGGGCCTAGATCAATACTTGGGGTTGTCTACTACACTAAACTAAAGCTAAAATTAAACCTAAAAGCTCCCTACAAGCTCCCTAATTAACCCCTTCACTGCTGGGCATAATACACGTGTGGTGTGCAGCGGCATTTAGCGGCCTTCTAATTACCAAAAAGCAACTCCAAAGCCATATATGTCTGCTATTTCTGAACAAAGGGGATCCCAGAGAAGTATTTACAACCATTTATGCCATAATTGCATAAGTTGTTTGTAAATAAATTCAGCGAGAAACCTAAAATTTGTGAAAAAAATTGTGAAAAAATCAACAATTTCTTTTATTTGATCGCATTTGGTGGTGAAATGGTGGCATGAAATATACCAAAATTGGCCTAGATCAATACTTTGGGATGTTTTCTAAATAAAAATATATACATGTCAAGGGATATTCAGGGATTCCTGAAAGATATCAGTGTTCCAATGTAACTAGCGCTAATTTTGAAAAAAAAGTGGTTTGGAAATAGCAAAGTGCTACTTGTATTTTTTGCCCTATAACTTGCAAAAAAAAGCAAAGAACATGCAGACATTGGGTATTTCTAAACTCGGGACAAAATTTAGAAACTATTTAGAATGGATTTTTTTTGGTGGTTGTAGATGTGTAACAGATTTTGGGGGTCATCTCTCTCTTTAAGCACCCAAGTGTGTTTTTTTCCATTTTTTCCTCATATTTTATATTTATTTTTATAGTAAATTATAAGATATGATGAAAATAATGGTATCTTTAGAAAGTCCACTTAATGGCGAGAAAAACGGTATATAATATGTGTGGGTACAGTAAATGAGTAAGAGGGAAATTACAGCTAAACACAAACATTGCAGAAATGTAAAAATAGCCATTGTCATTAAGGGTAAGAAAATTGAAAAATGGTCCGGTCATTAAGGGGTTAAACCAATGGGGGATGGTCAGTCTCCCTGGTAATTTTAAATACAAATACAAAATTTTTTTTTTTAGCACACCTTACAAAAAGTTTAAATCAACATCTGGGAGTGCTGCCAATATGACCCAGTAATTACACAAACAAAGAGGTATCAGCGCACATCCATTTTCAAAAGCACAACATATTTTTTACTGCTGCAAAAAATTGCCTGCAGCAGTAAAAAATATGTTGTGCTTTTGAAAATAGATGTGCGCTGATACCTCTTTGTTTGTGTAATCACTGGGTCATATTGGCAGCACTCCCAGATGTTGATTTAAACTTTTTTTAAGGTGTGCTAAAAAACCAAATTTTGTATTTGTATTTAAAATTACCAGGGAGACTGACCATCTCCCATTGGTTTAAGCACCCCACCCAAGTTCAGGTGTGCTCATTACAGTGTTAAAGAGTTGTGAATAAAAAGCCAGGGAGTCTCATTCTATTATGAAGAGTAAAAGCAGGAATGTTTCAGCCCTCTGTGGCAAAAGGACTTAGAGTAGGACCAGTCGAATTGGGGCACCTTGTAAGCGGTGACTGGCTAAGCAAAATATGGCCATATTGTGTGACTAAGTTCCCAATATTTTTTAAAAAAAGATTAGTTGTCTCTTGATGTATATGCAGGCAATTTTTTGCAGCAGTAAAAAATATGTTGTGCTTTTGAAAATGGATGTGCGCTGATACCTCTTTGTTTGTGTAATTACTGGGTCATATTGGCAGCACTCCCAGATGTTGATTTAAACTTTTTGTAAGGTGTGCTAAAAAACCAAATTTTGTATTTGTATTTAAAATTACCAGGGAGACAGACCATCCCCCATTGGTTTAAGCACCCCACCCAAGTTCAGGTGTGCTCATTACAGTGTTAAAGAGTTGTGAATAAAAAGCCAGGGAGTCTCATTCTATTATGAAGAGTAAAAGCAGTAATGTTTCAGCCCTCTGTGGCAAAAGGACTTAGAGTAGGACCAGTCGAATTGGGGCACCTTGTAAGCGGTGACTGGCTAAGCAAAATATGGCCATATTGTGTGACTAAGTTCCCAATATTTTTTAAAAAAAAGATTAGTTGTCTCTTGATGTATATGCAGGCAATTTTTTGCAGCAGTAAAAAATATGTTGTGCTTTTGAAAATGGATGTGCACTGATACCTCTTTGTTTGTGTAATTACTGGGTCATATTGCCAGCACTCCCAGATGTTGATTTAAACTTTTTGTAAGGTGTGCTAAAAAAACTAATTTTGTATTTGTATTTAAAATTACCAGGGAGACTGACCATCCCCCATTGGTTTAAGCACCCCTCCCAAGTTCAGGTGTGCTCATTACAGTGTTAAAGAGTTTTGAATAAAAAGCCAGGGAGTCTCATTCTATTATGAAGAGTAAAAGCAGTAATGTTTCAGCCCTCTGTGGCAAAAGGACTTAGAGTAGGACCAGTCGAATTGGGGCACCTTGTAAGCGGTGACTGGCTAAGCAAAATATGGCCATATTGTGTGACTAAGTTCCCAATATTTTTTTTAAAAAGATTAGTTGTCTCTTGATGTATATGCAGGCAATTTTTTGCAGCAGTAAAAAAATATGTTGTGCTTTTGAAAATGGATGTGCGCTGATATCTCTTTGTTTGTGTAATTACTGGGTCATATTGGCAGCACACCCAGATGTTGATTTAAACTTTTTGTAAAGTGTGCTAAAAAAACAAATTTTATATTTGTATTTAAAATTACCAGTGAGACTGACCATCCCCCATTGGTTTAAGCACCCCACCCAAGTTCAGGTGTGCTCATTACAGTGTTAAAAAGTTGTGAATAAAAAGCCAGGGAGTCTCATTCTATTATGAAGAGTAAAAGCAGGAATGTTTCAGCCCTCTGTGGCAAAAGGACTTAGAGTAGGACCAGTCGAATTGGGGCACCTTGTTAGTGGTGACTGGCTAAGCAAAATATGGCCATATTGTGTGACTAAGTTCCCAATATTTTTTTAAAAAAAGATTAGTTGTCTCTGATGTATATGCAGGCAATTTTTTGCAGCAGTAAAAAATATGTTGTGCTTTTGAAAATGGATGTGCGCTGATACCTCTTTGTTTGTGTAATTACTGGGTCATATTCGCAGCACTCCCAGATGTTGATTTAAACTTTTTGTAAGGTGTGCTAAAAAAACAAATTTTGTATTTAAAATTACCAGGGAGACTGACCATCCCCCATTGGTTTAAGCACCCCACCCAAGTTCAGGTGTGCTCATTACAGTGTTAAAGAGTTGTGAATAAAAAGCCAGGGAGTCTCATTCTATTATGAAGAGTAAAAGCAGGAATGTTTCAGCCCTCTGAGGCAAAAGGACTTAGAGTAGGACCAGTCGAATTGTGGCACCTTGTAAGCGGTGACTGGCTAAGCAAAATATGGCCATATTGTGTGACTAAGTTCCCAATATTTTTTAAAAAAAGATTAGTTGTCTCTTGATGTATATGCAGGCAATTTTTTGCAGCAGTTAAAAATATGTTGTGCTTTTGAAAATGGATGTGCGCTGATACCTCTTTGTTTGTGTAATTACTGGGTCATATTGGCAGCACTCCCAGATGTTGATTTAAACTTTTTGTAAGGTGTGCTAAAAAAACAAATTTTGTATTTGTATTTAAAATTACCAGGGAGACTGACCATGCCCCATTGGTTTAAGCACCCCACCCAAGTTCAGGTGTGCTCATTACAGTGTTAAAGAGTTGTGAATAAAAAGCCAGGGAGTCTCATTCTATTATGAAGAGTAAAAGCAGGAATGTTTCAGCCCTCTGTGGCAAAAGGACTTAGAGTAGGACCAGTCGAATTGGGGCACCTTGTAAGCAGTGACTGGCTAAGCAAAATATGGCCATATTGTGTGACTAAGTTCCCAATATTTTTTAAAAAAAGATTAGTTGTCTCTTGATGTATATGCAGGCAATTTTTTGCAGCAGTAAAAAATAAATAAATAAATATATATATATATATATATATATATATATATACACACACACACACACACACACACTCTTTCTCCCTCCTATCCTCTGTCCAGCAAGACCTAAATTCTGTTTAATTATTCTTCAGTCATATATTGTATAATCTTAAAGGGGTATAAAAGAAAAAAAAATTGGTAATTTATTTTTTGTTGGCTGTTCGGTGTAAAGTGAATACAAGGAAAGCAAAAAACAAACAAAGAAACATAAAGGTTACTAAGGTAGAAATTGAAATTCTAATTAAAACATCCTTATTATAGGATTTCTTACGTGTTTTGCTGATCCTTTTTTTTTTTAAATGTAAAATTTGAAAGGGGCAGACTTGCTGAACTTGAGCTACATGTACTGGACCCAAAGTACAAAAGTTGGAAAACATAAACAAAAGAAGTGCTCCAATGGTGTGATATCTTCACAGTAATGATATGCACATAAGTGAAGAAACATACTCACAGATTCAAAAGCACAAATGTGCAATTCTGGCAGACTGGACTGTTGGATGTCGCCCAGCAAACTTGCTCCCAGGATGTCAGCTGCAATAAGCGAATATACGAGCCGAGAACTCAGTATGGTATAGGTAGCCCAAACCAATCAGTGCTCCGTCAGTCTCATTCTTAGATATGGCTCAAAACAGTAAGAAATTGTAAAAACAGGTGTTTTATTAAAAAACAGTTTAAAACAGAATCAATAAAAAAGCCCACAACGCGTTTCTCGGATTTACTGTTTCATCCGAGAAACGCGCTGTGAGCTTTTTCATTGATTTTGTTTTAAACTTCAAAAAGCAGTTATATGGGGTTACAAGCGGTGGGTGTGGGCTGTTAGGAGAAAAAAACGGCACTTAAAAGTGACTTTACATTGCGGTCTATTGGAACTGTGTGTTCCCTGTAAATATATATGTATAGGTTTAAATACATATATATGTATGTGTTAATAATGTGTATATGCACATAATAACACATAAATATCATATACATATATATTTAAAAATGCTGCCCATCACTGTGCTACTTACCTCATTTGCTGCACTAGGTTCTCATGTCGTGTCTCATGGCATGAGAATGAGGCTCCTATTGGAGCCTATGGAAGTGAGCTCTCATGAAAGCAATGCTTCCTAGCAATGCGAATACGAGCTCGTGTTCACATTGTGCTGAACTTGTAATACCAGCACACATTATCGTGCACTGGTATTACTCAGTGGAGTTCTAATATCGCTTTGCAAAAGCAATATTTAGCGTTCAACTTGTAATCTGGCCCTTTATGTTTAAGTTCCCAATCAAATCTGAAAAAGCAGGGGCACATTAAAATAAACCTAAATACTATATAGTATTAATATAGTAAACTATTATATTGTCCGATGGTGAAAATTTAGTTTCAGAATTTACTTGATTTTTTAACATTTGTTTGGGAACTTAAACTACAGTGTTATCATACTTTTGTGTCACTAAATTTCCTAAGGTTTTTATTGTAAAACATGTAAATAAATCTGTGGGCATGAGATGTCTCTATAGTTTGTGTGTGTGTGCAGCATGTTTGTAGAGTGTGTGTGTAGTTTGTGTGTCTCACCTTTGTATGATTAGTGTGTACATGGTTTGTGTACTGTGGGCTAGATTACAAGTGTGATGCAAACGGTTTTGCACTAGCGTAATCGTGAATTTGCAAGCCATTTTCAATCCGCTAATATTACAAGTGCTGCAAAATTGCGCTATCATGAACGCCTTTTCCGCTTCAATCCTTTCCGCGATCTAAGAGCTGTGGTAAACTTGTTTTATGAAAATATAATGTTACATAAAACACAACAAAAATACATTACAAAGTACACTTACATCCATAAATAAACTATAAACCCCTATACTGCCACACCCCCATTGCAACATACCTAAATAAACTATTAACCCCTAAACCACCACCCCCACATTGTAAAGTACCTAAAAAAAAACCTATAAACCCCTAAACTGCCATCCCCTCACAATGAAAAGATATAAACTAAACCCCCTAACCTAACACCCCCTAACTTAAACCAAATTAAAAAACTCTTAAATTAGCTAAAAAAATCCTAACTACCTTAAAATAAATTAAATAAAAACAAAAAACCTACCATTACAGAAATAAAAAACCTACCATTACAAAAAATAAAAAAACTAACATTACAGAAAATATAAAATGAAATTACTAAAAATAAAAAAATGATCCTATTCTAATACCCCTTAAAAAAACAACAACCCCAAAATAAAACAAAAACTATATTCTAAAAATAAACTACCAATAGCCCTTAAAAGGGCCTTTTGTAGGGCATTGCCCTAAAGCGATCAGCTCTTTTGCTTAAAAAATACACTAACCCCCTAACATTACAACCCCCCACCCCCAAAATAAAAATAAAATAAAAATTACCCATTGCCCCAAAAATGGCATTTGGATGGGCATTGCCCTTAAAAGGGCATTCAGCTCTTTTGCTGCCTAAAAAAATAATAACCTATAAAAAAACACACCTATAAAAAAAAAACACACCTATAAAAAAAAACACCCCTATAAAAAAAACACCCCCCTCCCCCAAAAAAAATATTAAGACTAACCCCAAAGTTGATACTTGCTAATGATGATGGGTGGAGGTCTATCTTGATGATCTTGATTGAGGTGGCGGACTATCTTCTAACTTCATCCTGTTGTCGGCGGCAAGGTCAGCAGCGATGGTGGCGGTGACATCTGTGGTCCTCATCAGACTTTTAACGCGGAGGTACTCTTTTATATAGGGGTACCCTTGCATTCCTATTGGCTGATTTGAATCTTCAAATTATATCAGTTTTATTTGTTCCCAGGTTGAGCACTTCTCTCTTTTTATTTATGCAAATTATGACTCTTAGGGAAGTCTCCCTAAGTGTTATGCGGGAATAAAGACGTGGACCCGTTGTTCAGTGTGCCTAGCGGGATATTGCTGCACCTCACTGACAAGGCCCACACTAGGCCGAAACGTACTTCTGAGGTTTTGCCTTTTCTCTCGTTCAGAGAGGGATTACCTGGTATTTCGGGGCTGGACTCTACTGTTAAGTCAGGATCAGACTGATATGCTATAGGAAAGTTCTTCCCTGGGAAAGGCATATCTTGAGCAAAAAGAGGCTGCTTCTAGGGTGGTAACTAGCCATAGAACAAGCTATTATGCTATTGTTCATTCCCAGGTTGAGCGCTTCTCTCTTTTTATTTATGCATTTGCATGATTAGGCTGTTAGTTATTTTCCCACTTTTTGTCTCCATTGATTTCTATGGGGGAACACATGCACACAAAGACTCAGATTAGGATTTTTGCACTTCTCGGGTTTACCACTAGCGCAAAATATTTTGTTTGTTTATATTTGTAAAAAACCAATGGAATCCAAGAAGTGCAAAAAGCCTAATCCTAGTGATGTTTTTGCTAGCATTTTTTTTTTTACTGCAACACTTGTAATCTAGCCCTGTATGTGTAGTATTTATAGTGTGTAGCCTGTTTAGTGTGTGTAGAATGTGTGTCTAGTAGTTGTGTGTATAGTATGTGTACTGTGTGTCTGTATAGTATGTGTAGTGTGTGTTGTCTGTATAGTGTGTGTAGAATGTTTGTAGAGTGTGTGAGTAGTTTGTGTGTCTAGCAATTCTGTGGATAGTGTGTGTACTGTCTATGTGTATAGTATGTGTAGTGTGTGTTGTCTGTATAGTGTGTGTAGAATGTTTGTAGAGTGCTTGAGTAGTTTGTGTGTCTAGCAGTTGTGAGGATAGTGTGTGTACTGTGTATTTGTGTAGTGTGTGTTGTCTGTATAGTGTGTGTAGTCTGCCTTCCACTGTATATGTTTTACTACAGGTAACAGGACAGGATGTTGCTATCGTCCAAGTAACCTGCTGACAAATGCTTCTACTTAGCATGTATTAAGTTCTATTTTTAAACCTTTGTTTTCCTCAGCAACCACTGTATGTTTTCTCAAGAAAAAGAAAAAAACACCCACTAGACAATAAAATCTAGGGTTTTTGAGAATCATTTCAATGTTAAGATACTAGGAGAAATAACTTTTTTCAACTTGTATGGGTTGGTAAGAAAATTGTGCTTTTCTTATTAAAGTTTTGCCAGTGATCTGAATCCCAAAATGCTTCTGGCATTAATACCCCCTCAAGCTCTAAATCGTTATCTTCAGCAAACACAAAATCACTATCTGCTTGTAAAAAATAAATTACACACCATTAAGACAAAATAGTGAGTTTAGCAATTATTTCACAGATTTAAGAGCCTGTATGTTGAAATTTCCAATTGTATAACGTGTAGTGGTTGTGTAGTGGTTATATGTGCAACAAAAGTGTATGTTTTGGTGATATTGCTTATTAAAACTATCCAATATTGATGTGAGTTTGATGTGAATTTCAGGTTGTGTTGCTCATGTGCAAAATCAATGTTACATTCAAAATGTTTGGGGGGGGGGGGGGGGGAGGGGCTGTAATAAGCAAATAGTGTTGATTGGGTTTATTAAGTTCTGTCAGCTGTTGAATTTGATAAGTAAAAATGGCCCCTAAATGTGTCATTAAATATTCCAATTTTGGTCAGAAAAACAGGTCTGGCATATATTAAGTAAAGTTGCTGCGGATAAACAATGACAATGGCTGATTGTGATAACATTGACATCTGCAACTATTAACAAGCTAATAATGATCAAACTATTGACTTTAATCAACTGTGTAATTGCTCCAAAAATACCCAACAATTTTACTTCAGTTTCTTCATCTACACTCAATGATAGTACCCCTAAGACTGAAAAACAGAGTTAACATCCAGCAGTTCAGTAAAATTAACATTATAATTGACCGTTCTATCTGAAGCATATTTAACAATGATAAAATGATAAATACTAATTACATGAGTCACTAACCATTCAGTAATATTTGAGCCTACATTTAATTCCAAGTCTGTCCCTCACTATGCTGCACCAGGCCATGACCTCTTGTTTTCATCTATTTGAACTGTTTGACTCTTGCACTTTGATTCACATATTTAAAATGCCATATTTGAATATTCTTCTCATTATCTTATCATTTAAGCTCTGGTTTCTTTGTTAATGTATTCCAGTATCTCACAATTAGTGTACAAATATAAATGTTGTAGTGTATATGGATGCGCATAAAATTAAGAACAAGCCAGCAGCATGTACAGAAAAAGCAGCTTAATAAATGCAATGCATTGCTCTCTTTTAATTTAATTGGTGTTTATACAGAACCACAGAATTAAATAATTCCAAATATTGACCCATTCAAGCATTAAAATAAACGCTGCCTGTTTCTGTGGTGATTAGATACAGACATGCATAAACCTTTGAGAGTGCCCTTCAGGACATTATATAAAAGAAATGGCAAAACGTCAATATTTCTAGATCAAGTAGTAGAAAATAGCTTTATGTTTAATAATTATTTTATCATAAATAGACTCTAATATCTCAAAACTACCTTTATTTATTTTGACACTAATGTGATTTGGAATTCGAACCACCATCTCTCATTCCTGAAGGGAATAACATTATGGAAAACACAAACAAACGTAGTAAATAAATATCCTGTATCTTGTTGGCCAGGTCTACTCACCATACAAATATTTCTCAGTAAAAAAAAAAAAAAAGAATGATGTATGGTGACTTATGACTTAAAAGGAACTCAGCAGGTCATGGAGGGGATTTGGATCAAGTCTTATAGCATTTCAGCTTAAAAATAAAGTCAAATGTTATTGATTTGTTATATATTTTAGAAAGGAGGTGAAGCTTTCTTTGGAAGGAGATTATTACAAATGAAGTGGAAGTAACAAGGCTTTAATCATGTAAATTCCATTAGAAGATACGCTATAAGCTTCTTTATAACTAGAACTTTTACATTCTAAGCTGTTCTTTATATTTCTTTGTATATTCTCTCTCTTTTCTTTATGGGGATGTTATGTTTTTTTTAGTGTTTTGTTTTCCTGTCTCTTTTGTATCGCTAGGGTTTTATAATGGGTTTTTGAATCCTTAGAATTTAGATGACCTGATTGATTTCTAGGAACTAGATAATAACTGAGATGTACATTATAGAGACAAGATCACTACATATTTACAATCCTGTTGCTAAAATGGGAAGCTTGCAAACAATCACAGTCAAGTAATTTACAAACGTTGTGACAAGTGACACATATTAAAGGGATATTATACCCAATTTCAAGTAACTTTCTGATTTACTCCATATTATCCTTTTCTATTAATTCTCTTGTTATCTTTATTTTAAACACTGCAGGAATGTAAGTTTAGGAGCTGGCCAATTTTTGGTTCATCACGATGGGTAGCACTTGCTGATTGGTGGCTGATTATTGTACATGCAATGAACTGGGCAATATTTATGGGCTGCCGTGGGGTCTAATTGTTCAAGCAAGGTCATGTTTAAAATTCACTCATGATCTCTATCTTTTCCAGCCTATTACCATTGGTTGTTCCTTCCATTAACATATAGAGGGCTAGATTACGAGTGGAGCACTATGTTACGCACTCAGTCACGCGTTAACCTCGCTAGACGGAAGCCTTTTAAGCGCAGTTGGTTGTGATTGTATGACAAGTTGAAAGTAAAACATTCGTGTGCAAGCGAAACCTGAAATGTACTAATCAAAAATTGCGACTGTGTTAACGTATTCTCCCCACAGACGTAAATAGAGAGCGCAAACTGAAAAAAACCTAACACCTATAGTTGCGCTCTAACCCTACAGGAGTTATGAAAATGCCACATTCCAATGTTCTTCCCATACAGAAAATTGTACTTTTTATTGTAACTAAATATTTCTATGTAGATCTATATATACCTATACATGTATATCTATTTATATATATATATATATATATATATATATATATATATATTTTTATATATATATATATATTTTTTTTTACATTAACAATATCAGACATATATAGAAATATATATTTAATATTAAAAATAAAAAAAAATTCTATGTAAGGAACATAGGAATGTAAAACATGTGTAACGCGCATCGAGGATCGCGACTTAGGACTAATGTGGTCAGGTTAGTGTACATGAAGAATTGCTATCTTTAATGCGAGCTCTTAAAATATTAAATATAAACTATTGAAAAAAATGTAAAAATTGTTTTAAATTATTATACAGACTGTAAAATATTCTAAATAATGAATAGAATATATCTATACTTCACAGTATGTATAATACTGCAGTCACTTGAAAGAACACATTAATTTTGGCAATGCTGATGAGATGCTAATGAGGGGATGATTGTGGGTGTTCCAGGGAGTTTTTGAGGCAGATTTGTCACCTAAACTTCAACTCATGCAGAATTGCATAAGATCTGATTGACCTGATGAAGTAAAAGCTGACAGGTTGTCTTGTCATTTTTATCTTATTTTATTTCTCTTCAACATTTTGAACATTTTCTTTGGTACATATGTTAATGAGGACTGGTTTATAGAAAGTGCATTTATTGCTTTAATTTATTTGTTTGGTAGTCTTTTGAGGGTGCTTTGTACCCTTGTCAATGGAATTAGTTCTTTGTCGCAAGAAGTCAATAGTTGCGGGATAGAAGCAGCTGCATTGATTTAAGTGGAGTTGAACTCACCACTTGCTGCTCTGATGAGGAGCGGTGGTTACAAATCTTTATAAATTTTACAGTATTTAATCAGTGAAGCTGTGGAGAGTGTTTTTTAAGAGAGATACTAGTTTCTATAACTAGTTTTATTGAATCTAGTCATTGTATATGTACAGTGTCACATCGTTCTGGAGGGAGGCAGCATTAGCTGTAAAGGACTCATGATCCAAAAGCACATTTGTATGAACACAAAGAGCAGAAAAAGGATATGTAACTACCTGCAGAAAAAGATTGTTCTTTGTGTTAATGGTTCTAAGGGTATAGAAATTATCAGGGACGATCCACAAAAGGTATGATAAGTATAAAAATCCAATGTCTATTGTAACATATGAAACAAGGTTAATCCCTGATGAAGTGCCTGTGAGGCAGGAAACACTTCAATACCTTTTTTTACTTTACTGACAACAGGTGAATTTGTACTATGTACTGTACCTTGTTGCAAGAATCAAAAGACAATGACAACCCATTAGAATGAATTTAAAAAGAGCCTTCAATATCCGATCAAAACCGCAAGTAATCAACCACTGCCCCAACTGGGCAGCAAGGACCCCCAATATATCCTAACCAGATTGACTGACCTCTCCTCAACTGATCCATTTGGACCTCCGCAACCAAATTGCCACCTGTCTCTCTGAGACCAGCACATCACTTGCCTGAATACCACCTTTGTCCACCACTACGTCCAAAATGCGGAAAGACGCGAAAAATGCCAGCACAAAAGCAGTCCTCATACTCATCTTGGCACACCCCAGGTAAAGCCTCCACCACCTTTTTAAGAATGGAAAATATTACTGGCCTTCTCCCATTAACACTCACTCGCCACCTACACAGGACCTGCACCGCCATCCGAAATACAAAAGGTTTGGTAATATCCCGCAAGCCCACTAATTGAAATAAAAAGACCAATGCAGCTAAACACCTCTGTACCATAGCCCTAGATAACCCCACTCATTTCCATGAAGTAAAAGGGGTAACCCCCCTCCTGCAAAACCAGATGCCAAGTCCCCCACACCTGCACATATGCTTTCCATATTTGCCTTGGCCTTTTATTGACAACTCTATCATGCATCTAGTCTTCTCACATATTACCACATATTGAGAATCTTTAAATGCCAATAGTAGACGTCACTCCAGATGTTGTGTGCGGCACAATCTGACTACTTTTGCTAGTTATCAAAAAACTAGCAGGTACGCTCGGCACTTTTAAGGCCCAGCGTACCTGGTTTTCAAACCGCCAGCCTGGAGGCGGCGGATCCCATAGGAATCAATGGGAGTCTGACCATAGCGAAAGTACAAGTTCAAAGCTCTTTTACCTTACCAGCCCTTAAAAGTGCCTTTTGTGGGGGCATGCCCCAAAGAATTCAGCTCTTTTGCCTGTAAAAGAAAAATACAACCCCCCCCAACATTAAAACCCACCACCCACATACCCCTAATCTAACCCAAACCCCCCTTAAAATAACCTAACACTAATCCCCTGAAGATCATCCTACCTTTAGTTGTCTTCACTCAGCCGAGCCACCGATGGAACTGAAGAGGACATCCGGACCGGCAGAAGTTATCCTCCAAGGGGCGCTGAAGAAATCTTCCATCCGATGAAGTGATCCTCCAAGCGGCGCTGAAGAAATCTTCCATCCGGGCGAGGTCATCTTCCAAGAGGCGCTGAAGAAGTCTTCTATCCGGGCAAGGTCATCGTCGAAGCCGGGTCTTGAATCTTCATCCCGCCGACGCGGAACATCCTCCTTTCCCGACGAACTACCGACGAATGAAGGCTCCTTTAAGGGACGTCATCCAAGATGGCGTCCCTTCAATTCCGATTGGCTGATAGGATTCTATCAGCCAATCGGAATTAAGGTAGGAAAAATCTGATGGAATCAGCCAATCAGATTGAGCTCGCATTCTATTGGCTGATCGGAACAGCCAATAGAATGCGAGCTCAATCTGATTGGCTGATGGGATCAGCCAATCGGATTGAACTTGAATCTGATTGGCTGATTCCATCAGCCAATCAGAATTTTCCTACCTTAATTCCGATTTTCTGATAGAATCCTATCAGCCAATCGGAATTGAAGGGACGCCATCTTGGATGACGTCCCTTAAAGGAGCCTTCATTCGTCTGTAGTTCGTCGGGAAAGGAGGATGTTCCGCGCCGGCGGGATGAAGATTCAAGACCCGGCTTTGACGATGACCTCGCCCGGATAGAAGACTTCTTCAGCGCCTCTTGGAAGATGACCTCGCCCGGATGGAAGATTTCTTCAGCGCCGCTTGGAGGATCACTTCATCGGATGGAAGATTTCTTCAGCGCCCCTTGGAGGATAACTTCTGCCGGTCCGAATGTCCTCTTCAGTTCCATCGGTGGCTCGGCTGAGTGAAGACAACTAAAGGTAGGATGATCTTCAGGGGATTAGTGTTAGGTTATTTTAAGGGGGGTTTGGGTTAGATTAGGGGTATGTGGGTGGTGGGTTTTAATGTTGGGGGGGTTGTATTTTTCTTTTACAGGCAAAAGAGCTGAACTTTGGGGCATGCCCCCACAAAAGGCCCTTTTAAGGGCTGGTACGGCAAAAGAGCTTTGAACTTTTTTAATGTAGAATAGGGTAGGGCATTTTTTTATTTTGGGGGGTTGTTATTTTATTAGGGGGCTTAGATTAGGTGTAAGTAGCTTAAAATTGTTGTAATATGTTTTTAAATGTTTGTAACTTTTTTTTTTTTTGTAACTTAGCTTTTTTTATTTTTTGTACTTTAGTTAGTTTATGTAATTGTATTTAATTGTAGTTATTTGTAGGTAGTTTAATTAATTAATTTAATGATAGTGTAGTGTTAGGTTTAATTGTAACTTAGGTTAGGATTTATTTTACAGGTAATTTTGTATTTCTTTTAGCTAGGTAGTTATTAAATAGTTAATAACTATTTAATAACTATTCTAACTAGCTAAAATAAATACAAAGTTACCTGTAAAATAAATATAAATCCTAAAATAGCTACAATGTAATTATGAATTACATTGTAGCTATATTAGGGTTTATTTTACAGGTAAGTATTTAGTTTTAAATAGGAATAATTTATTAAAGTATAGTGTAGTGTTAGGTGTAATTGTAACTTAGGTTAGGATTTATTTTACAGGTAAATTTCTCTTCATTTTAGCTAGGTAGCTATTAAATAGTTAATAACTATTTAATAGCTATTGTACCTAGTTAAAATAAATTGAAAGGTACCTGTAAAATAAAAATAAATCCTAAGATAGCTACAATATAATTATTATTTATATTGTAGCTATATTAGGGTTTATTTTATAGGTAAGTATTTAGTTTTAAATAGGATTAACTTAGTTAATAATATAAATATTATTTAGATGTATTTAATTAATATTTAAGTTAGGGGGGTGTTAGGGTTAGTGTTAGACTTAGGTTTAGGGGTTAATAATTTTATTACAGTGGCGGCGGTATAGTGGGGGGCAGGATAGGGGTTAATAAATTTATTATAGGTGCCGATGGTGTAGGGGGGGGCAGGATAGGGGTTAATAAATTTAATATAGGTTGCGGCGGGTTCAGGGAGCGGCGGTTTAGGGGTTAAACAATTTTTTTATTTGCGGCGAGGTGCGGGGTCAGCAGGATAGGGGTTAATAACTTTATTACAGAGGGCGGCGGTATAGGGGGGGCAGGATAGGGGTTACTAGGTATAATGTAGGTGGCAGCGGTGTCCGGGAGCAGCGGTTTAGGGGTTAATACATTTATAAGACTTGCGGCGGGGTCTAGGAGCGGCAGTTTAGGGGTTAATACATTTTTAATAGTTGCGGCAGGGTCTAGGAGCGGCGGTTTAGGGCTTAGTAACTTTATTTAGTTGCGGGGGGCTCCGGGGGCGCCGGTATAGGGGTTAGAGCAGTGTAGTTTAGTGTGGTTGCTTAGTGACAGGCTAGCAAAAAAGCTGTCAAACAGCCGAAGAGCAGCGAGATCGGATGAGTGATAACTCTCACAGTCCGCTGCTCATCGCCCCGCGGCTTTTTGACAGCTTTTTTTGATAACTTAGGCGTATTTTTTCAGGTCCGCGGTGGCGAAGGTAGGCGAGCTTAGGCGGGCGTATTGGGCCGGCGAAGTCAGAAAAGTTGACGGCTTGATAACTACCCCCCATAGAGTATGTATCCCAAATAAACTCAAAACCAACACTGGGCCTTCAGACTTATCCTTAACAATAGAAATCCCGAACTCCCCAGCGATCTGCATGAACCCCTCAACTAAAGTTGTGCATTCTTTGGACTGAGGAGGATGACAAATAAAAAATCGTCCAAGTAATGGACCACTGATTTCCGACCGGCTACCAATTTTACCACCCACTCCATGAAGCAACTAAACTTCTTGAAGTAAGAGCATGATATTGAGCATCCCATCAGGAGGCAAAGGTCTACGAAAAACACCCCTTCTAAAAAACAACCCAGTAAATGGTGGCATGTTGGATGAACCGGTAGCAGCCGAAAGGCAGCCTACACGTCTACCTTAGCCATCAACGCCGCCCGCCCCAGCAGATCGCACCAAACCCACCGCTTTATCAAACAAAGCATAACTAACAGCAGACAATTCTGGGTCAATGCAATCATTAACTGAAGATCCCATCGGATATGGCAGATGGTGAATCATCCAGAATTGACCCAGAGCCTTTTTTGGGACCACTTCCAATGGGGAGACCCTCAAGATAGCAATAGGTAATGCCTGAAACGGACCTGCCATGCAACCCAATGACACTTCCTTTAACAATTTTTTGCGAACCACCCCCGGATGTTCCCGGACTGACTTCAAATTCCCTGATATCGTTGTCCCTTCGGACGTCACAAATGTAATCCAGAAACCCGAACTAAACCCTGTAAGTAACAATTCTGTCTTGATCGCTTTTCCCCTCAACTTAGTGTACTGTCTTAGCCAAGGGACCATCTTTTCTACTTTCACTGGCATCTTGGCCCGATACAGCCACCTCTCCCAACCTGCCCCCTGACCGTCCCTTTTTGAAACATTTTGCGTACGAATGCAATCCCCCACAATCGGAGCATTTGTGCTTATATTTACAGGAGACACCAAAACGGTATTGGCTCTCATTAAATTGGAAACACAGAAAAAGCGGTACTGCCACCCGTACCACCGTTGGTGGTGACACCCCCAACTTGAAAGTACTGCCCCGACCACAAAGGAGTCATGATTTCGAGCCATTTGCCCATATCCCTGTCGTCCCAACCCATATCCGGGCACACCGCCAAAAGCTGTCGAAACTGTTCATCCTAGCGCCACCACGCTAACCCCCCTTAAGTTCGGTATGTCGCGGATTTCTCATCATAATAACAAAATAAGGAGGAACCCTGGTCTGGGAATTTCTCTGTAATAACACTAGCTAAAATGCAAAAAGCTTAAGACCAATTACTAAGCGTCTTCAGCAATTTGCGATACCACTTTTTTCTCTCCTCCTACTCTTTTTTGCCTGACTCGGCCTTGGAATCCTCCTTAATCTCTACAAACTGGTCCACCGGCAATAAGGAAAGGATTTCAAGAAACTCCCTTTTCCATATTTTGTCTTTTACTTCTGTCACCAGGTGTAAACCCAATGGTCCAATGGAGCACAGACAAGGGCGCCGAAATGCCTCTTCCGTCACCTTGAAACCTCCTGCACTGCCCATGGTACTTGGTGCGATGGCACCCAATTCAGGAACACCCGCCGATCCTACTGACACAGTCAACCCTCCTACGGTTCCTGAAACAGTCTCATCTGGTCAGGCCACCGACCTTCAATCCACTTTCTCCTAGGATCTCCTCCTGCTGGAAGGCGAGAGCCTCCTATCGTTCCCTGCTCCTTCCACAAGGCAACATATCAAAGCGAGCCCAGGTAGGTAATACTCTTACTCCAACCTCCCGTCTCCTGGGGAGCGGTGAGCGTGACCTGGCCCACCTAGTCCTGGAGTCCACGCCTGTTGTCCTAGGCCCCCGACTCTGAACTCCCCTGTTCTCTTGCAAAGACACAGCAGACCTGATAAAACCCAAGCTCATCCGCACTGCCCCCTCCTCAGCTCACCAATCCCAGACGTCACATCCCTGACCAGTCTTCCAATCCGCTGCTCTCTCTTCTTTTGCACCTGTGGGGACAAACAATGCTAAAGCTGTGCAAAGCATCAAGCTCACCCACCTGGCCAGCGGCAATAGTTCTGGTAGAAGTGCCTTCACCCAACTCCTCAAAAGTCGCTGAAGACATCCCCAGAACAATGGAGTCGCCATCATGGTCCTGTAAGTGTTTTGCATCAGCCACATGGTCCACTATCAAAAAATGAAAATCATCATAGACGCCATAAAACCAGCCACTGGGAAGAGCCTGAGATCCACAATCGCCTTGAACCTCCTGGGACAACCTCACCTCGTGGGTCTTGCAGGCTGCCCCTCCTCCTCCACAACAGGTCCTCCCTCGGACAAGGCCCCTATGCCCCGCAACTGCTCAAACAGCCAGCCTGGACCTCTCGGTTTCGCCAAGGCTACTGCTGCAGCCAACACATCCTGAACTTGGGCTATGGCAGGTACACAAAGCAGTTAGTACTGGATCAGCATGAGAACCTGTAACAACACTAGCTTCTTCTCACCTGCTGGTCTGGAAATGAAGGTTCATCTCTTTATTTATACCCCTACACCTCCCACTGACCTAATCGCTACCCTTATTATTCTGCCTTGGGGTCAAAAGCACCTCCCTCCTATTCTTTACGTCCAGGGCTGCCTTTTTCAATGTAAGTCTGTTATCAAATTGAATTGGTTCTCTTGGCATCCTTTGTCAAATTTCACACCTAAGTAGACTCAGCAGCAGCACCTCTGGGAGACAGTTGGTGATTGGTGGCTACACAAATATGCTTCTTGTCATTTGCTCACCAATGACCACATTTTTTTGTTCCTGTAACTATGACTTGCTTGATTGTAGTCAATGTTATTTAATTCTTTAGGTCCATATCTTGTTCCTGGCAAAATATGAGTCACCAGTAATTCATATGAGTAATGGAAAAAAGTAGACTAGAGAATATGTTTTATAGATCACATTACTCAGCCAGGGAGGTCCATTCCAATCAACCAATTTTACATGCTCAGGTAATCTCCCACCCTTAGTCACACCCACATAAACACAAACATGCACGTACACACACTTGCACACACACATACACATGCACACACACACATACACATGCATGCGCACACATACACACAAACATACCCATGCACACTCACACACAAACATTAACAAGCACGGGCGCACACACACATACACACAAACATACACACACGTGCACTCACATAAACATAAACATACACACACAAGCACGCACACAGACAAACATAAACTCGCAGGCACGCATGCACACACATACATACACACGCATGCGCACACATACACACAAACATAACCACGCACACACAAACATTCACACGTGCGCACACAAACATACATACATGCGCACTCACACACAAACATACAAACACAGACGCACACACACATACATACAAACATACATACACACATGCATGCAAGCACACACATACACATACACATGCACGTGTGTGCACGCACACCCACTCTCCTTTCCATTTGTTCAGACATGAAACTGCTCTTTTTGCATAGACATGCAGTCACTTTTATCCACACCCTCCTGCTTTCTCCTACTCTTATGCACAAATGCCATATGCTTACTCTTTCTTACTCATGCCCCATAGTACTCTCTTGCTATTATGCACACAAACACATGCAGCTGCTCCTCCTACCCTTGCAGACATCCTATTCTTACAGCTTTTTCACATAACCCAGGCACTCTCTCATGCACAGTACCAGCCATGCACATTTCTCTTGATGCTCTTCTGACCCTTGTATACTACCCCAGGCACTCTCCTCCATTTACTCTCTCTTTGTGTAATTTTATGTTAAGAGCTTTAAGAAAATAGGTACTTTTATGTTGATTAAGTAGGATGCATGAGCCCTGATAACTAAAGGAAGGCATTTTTAGTTTTGTTGTAACTTTTGTCCTGTAGTAGTCATTAGATAAAAAACAAATACATGTTTTGTATGTATATTTTCAAGAGACTTGTATTATTCTTATTTATTTTACATTTTACCCACCTCTATATGCTGCAAATTTGAAAATGAGTGGGATTTTTTTTCTTCAAAAGATTGTGAACGCTGATATTTTAAGTCTCGTTTACACATACCTTCTTGTAAAAATGTAAATATTGCTCAAGCTCTTCACTTTTAGGATATTTAAGTAAACATGTTTATTCACATAGGGGCCTATCTATCAAGTTCCGAATGGAGCTTGATGCCCCGTGTTTCTGGCGAGCATGCAGGCTCGCCAGAAACAGCAGTTATGAAGCAGCGGTCACAGAGACCGCTGCTCCATAACCTGTCCGCCTGCTCTGAGCAGGCGGACAGACATCGCCAGAAATCAACCCGATCGAGTACGATCGGGTTGATTGACAACCCCCCTGCTGGCGGCCCATTGGCCGCGAGTCTGCAGGGGGTGGCATTGCACCAGCAGCTCTTGTGAGCTGCTGGTGCATATTGCTCGCCGTATTCAGCGAGGTCTGGCAGACCTCAACCGCACTGTTGGATCAGGTCCACCAGACTTTCTTAAATAGGGGCCATAGACTTCAATGAAAGTCTAAGGCAATTGACACTGAAATATAATATTCAAATCTTAATATTTCTTCACAGTAACATTCAAAAGGCTGAACTAGTATCAATGACGGAATTTTTTCTACCATTGAATATAATAATACAGGGAGTGCAGAATTATTAGGCAAATGAGTATTTTGACCACATCATCCTCTTTATGCATGTTGTCTTACTCCAAGCTGTATAGGCTCAAAAGCCTTCTACCAATTAAGCATATTAGGTGATGTGCATCTCTGTAATGAGAAGGGGTGTGGTCTAATGACATCAACACCCTATATCAGGTGTGCATAATTATTAGGCAACTTCCTTTCCTTTGGCAAAATGGGTCAAAAGAAGGACTTGACAGGCTCAGAAAAGTCAAAAATAGTGAGATATCTTGCAGAGGGATGCAGCACTCTAAAAATTGCAAAGTTTCTGAAGCGTGATCATCGAACAATCAAGCGTTTCATTCAAAATAGTCAACAGGGTCGCAAGAAGCGTGTGGAAAAACCAAGGCACAAAATAACTGCCCATGAACTGAGAAAAGTCAAGCGTGCAGCTGCCAAGATGCCACTTGCCACCAGTTTGGCCATATTTCAGAGCTGCAACATCACTGGAGTGCCCAAAAGCACAAGGTGTACAATACTCAGAGACATGGCCAAGGTAAGAAAGGCTGAAAGACGAGCACCACTGAACAAGACACACAAGCTGAAACGTCAAGACTGGGCCAAGAAATATCTCAAGACTGATTTTTCTAAGGTTTTATGGACTGATGAAATGAGAGTGAGTCTTAATGGGCCAGATGGATGGGCCCGTGGCTGGATTGGTAAAGGGCAGAGAGCTCCAGTCCGACTCAGACGCCAGCAAGGTGGAGGTGGAGTACTGGTTTGGGCTGGTATCATCAAAGATGAGCTTGTGGGGCCTTTTCGGTTTGAGGATGGAGTCAAGCTCAACTCCCAGTCCTACTGCCAGTTTCTGGAAGACACCTTCTTCAAGCAGTGGTACAGGAAGAAGTCTGCATCCTTCAAGAAAAACATGATTTTCATGCAGGACAATGCTCCATCACACGCGTCCAAGTACTCCACAGCGTGGCTGGCAAGAAAGGGTATAAAAGAAGAAAATCTAATGACATGGCCTCCTTGTTCACCTGATCTAAACCCCATTGAGAACCTGTGGTCCATCATCAAATGTGAGATTTACAAGGAGGGAAAACAGTACACCTCTCTGAACAGTGTCTGGGAGGCTGTGGTTGCTGCTGCACGCAATGTTGATGGTGAACAGATCAAAACACTGACAGAATCCATGGATGGCAGGCTTTTGAGTGTCCTTGCAAAGAAAGGTGGCTATATTGGTCACTGATTTGTTTTTGTTTTGTTTTTGAATGTCAGAAATGTATATTTGTGAATGTTGAGATGTTATATTGGTTTCACTGGTAAAAATAAATAATTGAAATGGGTATATATTTGTTTTTTGTTAAGTTGCCTAATTATTATGCACAGTAATAGTCACCTGCACACACAGATATCCCCCTAAAATAGCTATAACTAAAAACAAACTAAAAAATACTTCCAAAACTATTCAGCTTTGATATTAATGAGTTTTTTGGGTTCATTGAGAACATGGTTGTTGTTCAATAATAAAATTAATCCTCAAAAATACAACTTGCCTAATAATTCTGCACTCCCTGTACAGACATTTACCCATCCTAGTAAGAAGAGTCACCAGACGGCAACGTGACAAGTAGTTTATTTGACAAAGTAGGAATGTAAGCTAAGGAGCCGGCACATTTTTGGTTAAGCACCCTGGGAAGTGCTGGCTGATTGGTGGCTACATTTAGCCACCAATAAACAAGTGCAACCCAGGTCTGAACCAAAAATGGGACGGCTTTTAAGCATACATTCCTGCTTTTCAAATAAAGATACCAAGAGAATGAAGAAAAATTGATAGTAAGAGTAAATTAGAAATTTGCTTAAAATTGCTGCTCTATCTGAATCATGATAGTTTAATTTTGACTTTAGTGTCCCTTTAATGAATCAACTGAAGAGACTAACATAAGAATTTAAATAGATTTGTTTCACGGAAGAATTTTTGAAAGATTATGCTACTGTTTGCATTAAAGAAGCAGAGTACAGCTGTGGTCTACCTGAGAAATGCTGGCACGTAACCATTAGCTTGAGAAGCTGTCATCTGTTTCTAAGATAAATAATATTGCAGGTATTAGATGCCAGTCACATTATGCTTCATAGTTTTTATTAATTAATGTTTAGCTATCAAAAGTTTATATTAAAACTTGCCAAGCTAAACTAATAGTGTGGAAAAAAAAAATATATATATATATATATTTCTAGACTAAAAAAACCATGCTGTATAGCTTTAAATATTGGGCCCTATATATCTAAAAGGATAATAACTTTATAAAAGTGAGACAGTGCTAGTAAAGGTTTAATCAATAAATATATTTGACTCAATATAAAATCAAGTACAGAGCAAGAGGCTATATTGTAATCTAGATTCATGCAACATTTGCTTCAGTCTAAACATAGTACAAACACAGGCAAAAAAGAATCTAATAAAAAAGTATCATACCATTAAAACAGATACTTGCAATTAACAGGTTGTGGCAGGACGTAGAGCTGCAGATAAACAGAGCAAACTACATATGCACACAACGGGCCGGCTAAAGTTCCACTACTTGTTTCCAGTACCGCGTCTCTTCATCAGGTGGAATACAGATTGATGCTTTGGGGATCTTTATATATAGCAGCATGGGTGTCTATATTTACCACCTGTCCAATTTTTAATATATCATTTAAAACATAATGCATTAAAACTTTGGCATTAAACCATTGTACCAGTAGTGTGCATACAAACACCTAGATTTAGAGTTCTGCATTAGCCATCAAAAGCAGCTTTAAGGGCTCCTAATGATGCTTTTGGCCGCCCGCTGGTATTTAGAGTCAGGCAGGTACAGGTCTACTGCTCACTTCCCTACCGCGATTCCAGGCTACCGCAGATCCCCTTACACCAATTGCGTATCCTATCTTTTCAATGGGATCTGCCTAACGCTGGTATTTGGAGTCTTGGGAGAAGTGAGTGGTAGAGCCTCCACCGACAAGACTCCAACCGCAAAAAAAAGTCAGTAGTTAAGAGCTTTATGGGCTAACGCCGGAATATAAAGCTCTTAACTACTCTGCTCTAAAGTACACTAACACCAATAAACTACCTATGTACCCCTAAACCAAAGCCTCCCCACATCGCCGCCACTGTAATAAAATTTTTTAACCCCTAATCTGCCGACCGGACACCGCCGCCACCTACATTATCCCTATGAACCCCTAATCTGCTGCCCCTAACATCGCCGACCTCTATATTATATTTATTAACCCCTAATCTGCCCTCCCCCCATCGTCGCCGCTACCTAACTACACTTATTAACCCCTAATATGCCGACCGCACCTCGCCGCCTCTATAATAAATGTATTAACCCCTAAACCGCCGCACTCCCACCTCGCAAACACTAGAATAAATTGTATTAACCCCTAATCTGCCCTCCCTAACATCGCCGCCACCTACCTACAATTATTAGCCCCTAATCTCCCGCCCACACCGTTGCCGCTACTATAATAAAGTTATTAACCCCTAAACCTAACTCTAACCCTAACCCTAACACCCCCCTAACATAAATATAATTTAAATTAAACGAAATAATATTCCTAAAATTAACTAAATTATTCCTATTTAAAACTAAATACTTACCTATAAAATAAACCCTAATATAGCTACAATATAACTAATAGTTACATTGTAGCTATTTTAGGATTTATATTTATTTTACAGGCAACTTTGTATTTATTTTAACTAGGTACAATAGCTATTAAATAGTTAATAACTATTTAATAGCTACCTAGTTAAAATAAGTACAAAATTACATGTAAAATAAATCCTAACCTAAATTACAATTAAACCTAACATTACACTATTAATTAAATAAATTACCTACAATTACATAAAATAAAATACAATAAAATAAACTATTCTATAATACAAAAACAAACAAACACTAAATTACAAAAAATAAAAAAGTATTACAAGCAGTTTAAACTAATTACACCTAATCTAAGCCCCCTAATAAAATAAGAAAGCCCCCCAAAATAAAAAAATCCCTACCCTATTCTAAAATACAAAAGTAATCAGCTTTTTTACCAGCCCTTAAAAGGGCTTTTTGCAGGGCCTTGCCCCAAAGTAATCAGCTCTTTTGCATGAAAATAAAAATACAATGCCCCCAACATTACAACCCACCACCCACATACCCCTACTCTAACCCACCCAAACCCCCCTTAAAAAAACCTATCGCTAACCCCCTGAAGATCTCCCTACCTTGAGTTGTCTTCACTCAGCCGAGCCGAATTCTTCATCCAAGGTGCGCAGAGGAGGTCCATCATCCGGTAGAAGTCTTCATCCAAGCGGGGCAAGAAGAGGTCCTCCATCCGGTAGAAGTTTTCATCCAAGCGGGGCAAGAAGAGGTCCTCCATCCAGTAGAAGTCTTCATCCAGGGGGCGTCTTCAATCTTCATCCATCCGGAGCGGAGCCATCTTCAAAGGAGCCGACACAGAGCCATCCTCTTCTACCGACGGACTAATGACGAATGAAGGTTCCTTTAAGGGACGTCATCCAAGATGGCATCCCTTCAATTCCAATTGGCTGATAGAATTCTATCAGCCATTCGGAATTAAGGTAGAAAAAATCTGATTGGCTGATGCAATCAGCCAATCAGTTTGAAATTCAATCCGATTGGCTGATCCAATCAGCCAATCATATTGAACTCGCATTCTATTGGCTGTTCCGATATTGTAGCTATATTAGGGTTTATTTTATAGGTAAGTATTTAGTTTTAAATAGGAATAATTTAGTTAATTTTAGGAATATTATTTAGTTTAATATAAATTATATTTATGTTAGGGGGGTGTTAGGGTTAGGGTTAGAGTTATGTTTAGGGATTAATAACTTTATTATAGTAGTGGCGACGGTGCGGGCGGGAGATTAGGGGTTAATAATTGTAGGAAGGTGGCGGCGATGTTAGGAAGGGCAGATTAGGGGTTAATACTATTTATTATAGTGTTTGCGAGGCGGGAGTGTGGAGGTTTAGGGGTTAATACATTTATTATAATGGCGGCGAGGTCCGGTCGGCAGATCAGGGGTTAATAAGTGTATGCAAGGTAGTGGCAATGTTGGGGGGCAGATTAGGGGTTAATAAATATAATATAGGGGTCGGCAGTGTTAGGGTCAGCAGATTAGGGGTTCATAGGGATAATGTAGGTTGCGGCGGTGTCCGGAGTGGAAGACTAGGGGTTAATAATAATATGCAGGGATCAGCGATAGCGGGGGCGGCAGATTAAAGGGGTTAATAAGTGTAAGGTTAGGGGTGTTTAGACTTGGGGTTCATGTTAGGGTGTTAGGTGTAGACTTAGAAAGTGTTTTCCCATAGGAAACAATGGGGCCGCGTTAGGAGCTGAACGCTTCTTTTTTGCAGGTGTTAGGTTTTTTTTCCAGGTAAAACTGCCCCATTGTTTCCTATGGGGATATCATGCAAGAGCACGTTTTTCCAGCTTACCGCTACCGTAAGCAATGTTGGTATTGAGGGTTGAAGTGGGGCTAAGTTAGGCTCAACGCACCCTTTTTTGAGCCTAATGCAGCCCCTCAGACAACTCTAAATACCAGCATTGTTGGAAGGATGCGTTGGGAAAAAAGCAACGTTAGCTACGCGGCTTTTTACCGACAAAACTCTAAATCTAGGCGATAGTTTGTCAGACACTAGTGCTGCCTTGGTTTTATAAATATTGAGGTATCAGTCTTACCGTAATGCCAGCAAAGAAAATGCAGCTTTGTATGAAATAATATAAATGTATTTTTGTTTGTATCATCATTAATAATGGTTTTAAATTGCATGTAAGTTGTGTGGATCTAATAACATTATTTTTATAGCACAATGGGGTGTCATAAAGCAAAATATTAAAAAACAATTATTTGATTTGTTTATTATTTTAGTGTTTATGATTAATTTGCACAGGCATACAAGTTAAGTCTATAACAGATATGTTAAATGTGTATGCTAGAAGCTGCTTAGACACAGTTTAGAGAGCTTGTCTGTCACACTTTTGTGCATGTAATGGAGGAAATACAAAAACACAAATTGTCTTGAATTTGTTTGGGTTTTTAGCATATCTAGGCCATTGTCAATTTCAGTATCCATAATTTAAAATCTCTAGGGAAAGGACATTATAGCATGCAAAATATACATTATTTTATCTTATTAAAAAAGTGCACTGAAACAGAAATGAACTTAACTAAGGAAATTGTTGCAATAAATAAATATATACGTGAAATTGAGTTTACAAGAAACGGTCTTATAAACAATTATCTGATCCAATTAAATAACCTAAAGATTATAGTTAACTCAAAATGTTTCTTAACCTGTGAATCTCATTGGGTCAGAGTGATATTAGGAGAGTTATTATAAATAAGCGTGCTTGGTATTGATGTAGAAGATACATGGTTAAACATCAGATTGGAATGAGCATGGAGCAAAATGTTCCAAATTGCTTTTTTTCTGCTGAATAATAAAATCCACTGAATAGAAATGTACAGGCTAAGGTCAACTTTGTTCTATCATGTAAACGGAATTCAAATATGAGATTAGTACTTCATATTCTCTTGTCATGTAAAAAGAAAAAACATGGATGTTATTTCTAATATGGGCCACTTGGTCTAATGTTGTGGTCAATAGCTTGTAGGTCATTATAGAGAGTGTAAAACACCACCCATATCACCTTAATTTTGATAAAAGGCTAGGAAGTTTCTTTCAGATATTGTTAACGTTATTATTAGGCTTTATGTATAGGTTTGCCATCTGTTCTAGGTTTGCCATTGTTAGGGATATCATAATTTAATGAACCCCCTTTAGGTACGATAAATGATGGACCATCCTTACCTTTCCTTGTTCCTTTTAAGAACCACCCCAAGAGGAAATATTTTCAAATTCACCAAGGGCAGATCCGAAAAAAGGACCAGCCATGCAACTCACCAACACCTTTTTATTCAGCTTTTCCCACACAACCCCAGGCCATTCCCTAACCAATTTTAAATTACCCCCAAAGTGCCCACTACCCCTGTGGAAGGGATGACAAAACTGAATTCAAAGCCATGCAATAACAATGCTGCAATCTCCTTACAACCCCTCTTTCTAGTGTATTTGCCAAGCCATGGTTCCATATTTTTTACCCTCACCAGAGCTTGCCCCTTCGCCAAGTAGGTCTGGCTTAGCACCGGGCTTAACCCTACAGAAACATTTGGCATAGGAGTATGATCCTCCACAGTAGCAGCATTCATGCAAAAATGTACCATTTGCGCCCCACTTGCATTGCCCTTTTTTAAGGTGAAACACAACCCTTTTTTAAATGGGACCAAGGAAATACCTGCTCTAGATCCACCGGCTCCTGTCTGGAAGGGCAATGAAACCCACAGAGAAATCATTTTCTTCAGCCAGAGCCCCATATCGGCTAAACACTGCCAAAAGTGACCGTCATACACCCACCATGCCATTACCCCATAAGTTCTCTGAGGAGACGCTATTTCATCGAGATAACAAAAGAGCGGGGCACCCTGTTCAGGGAACTTTCCTGCCAGAACACTAGCATAGATCACAAATGCCTTAAAGGGACATTAAACCCCAAAAAATTCTTTCATGATTCAAATAGAGGACACAATTTTTTATAAATTTTCCAATTTACTTCTATTATGAAATGTTTTTCATTCTCATGTTATTCTTTGCTGAAGAGATACCTAGGTAGGTAGCATGCGCATGCCTGAAGCAATACATGACAGGAAATAGTACTGCCATCTAGTGTCCCTGCTAATGTATAACTGTTGCAAAACTGCTGCTATATAGTGCTGCCGACACGTGCACACTCTTGAGCTTACATCACTGCTTTTCCACAAAGGATAACAAGAAAACTAAAAACATTTGATAATAGAAGTAAATTAGAAAGTTGTTTAAAATGTTAAGTTCTATCTAAAGCATGAAAGAACAAAATTGGGTTTTATGTCCCTTTAAACTAATTGCTAAACAGTAGCTTCATTATTTCATGGGATTAAAGGCCCCTTCCTACGACGCCTCCAGCCCATATCAAGGGTCACCTTAAAAAATAAATAAAACTAAAGTTTAATATAACTGTAAGTTTTCATTTAATGACCAGGTTAAAAAAAAAATCTATCTGCTATATCACAGATGTTTTTAATACTTTAATAATCAAAGTCCATAAAAGACAGCAGCACTCACCACTCCAAAGTTCATAGATTTATTAAGACATCAAGGTGCACACAAAAGACAATGTTTCGGACCTCTAGTCCTTAGTCATGTCACTAAGAACTAAGGACTAAGTAATAGAGGTCCGAAACGTTGTCCATTTTGTGCACCTTGATGTCTTAATAAATCTATGAACTTTGGAGTGGTGAGTGCTGCTGTCTTTTATCGACTTAAAGGGCCACTAAACCCAAAATCTTTCTTTCATGATTCAGATAGAGAATAGAAATTTAAACAACATTACAATTTACTTCCATAATTTATTTTGCTTCATTTTTTAAATATCCTTATTTGAAGAAAAAGCAATGCACATGGTGAGCCAATCACATGAGGCTTCTATGTGCAGCAACCAATCAGCAGCTAGTGAGCATATCTAGATATGCTTTTCATCAAAGAATATCAAGAGAATAAAACAAATTAGATAATATAAGTAAATTAGAAAGATGTTTAAAATTGCATTCTCTTTCTAAATCATAAAAGAAAAAAATGTGGGTGGCATGTCACTTTAAGCTTGGGACCCTGTGTGGAGCCTCTGACAGATTGCACCCTCATATCTGTTGTGCTGTTCCATTTCTATTTTGTGTTTAATACTTTAAGAACCATGGGGTCGATCCGATATAAAGCGTCGCCCGCAAAAGCCGGCGACGCCAATATTTACGCTGATTTGGTATCCTATATACGGCGTAACCTAGAAGTTACGCGCGTATATTTCTGCCGTCGCCCGCAGTTTTTTGGGCCATAGGCAGGTATACCAAACCAGCGCAGTTTGGTATCCAATATGCAGCGTAAGGACTTACGTGGCGAAAATGGAGAAAACTTACTCCATTTTCACCTCGCCACAAAAAGCAGCCGTAAGAAGCCTTACGCTGACTATTGGAGCCCCGTAACTCCCTAAACTAACTAGAAAATAAACCTAACACCTAACGCATGCGCAATGTCTATCTCCCTGTCAACCGCGATCTTCTAAAATAAACCTAACACCTAACGCATGCGCAATGTCTATCTACCTGTCAACCGCGATCCCACCCCCGAAATCCCTAATAAAGTTATTAACCCCTAAACCGCCGCTCCCGGACCCCCCCGCCATCTACATAAACTAACCCCCTACTGTGAGCCCCTAAAACCGCCGCCATCTACCTTATCTATCCCCTAATCTGACCCCTTACACCGCCGCCACCTATATAAAAATTATTAACCCCTAATCTAATCCCCCTTTACCGCCGCCAGCTATATTAATATTATTAACCCCTAATGTAAGCCCCTTACACCGCCGCCATCTCTATTAAAATGATTAACCCCTAATTTAATCTACCTACCCCGCCGCCAGCTATATTATCTATATTAACCCTAAGTATATTATAGTTAATATAGGTATTACATTATATATATTAACTATATTAACCCTAATTATATTAGGGTTAATATAGTTAATATAGTTACTATAGTATTTATATTAACTATATTAGCTCTATCTAACCCTAACACCCCTAACTAAATTTATATTAAATTAATCTAATTCATTTATAAACTAATATATTCCTATTTAAATCTAAATACTTACCTATAAAACAAACCCTAAGATAGCTACAATATAATTAATAATTACATTGTAGCTATGTTAGGGTTAATATTTATTTTACAGGTAAATTGTTAATTATTTTAACTAGGTATAATAGATATTAAATAGTTATTAACTATTTAATATCTACCTAGTTAAAATAATTACCCAATTACCTGTAAAATAAATCCTAACCTAAGTTACAAATACACCTACACTATCAATAAATTTAATAAACTACAAACATCTATCTAAAAATACAATTAAATTAACTAAACTAAATTACAAAAAAAAACAAACACTAAATTACAAAAAATAAAAAAAAGATTACAAGATATTTAAGCTAATTACACCTATTCTAAGCCCCCTAATAAAATAATAAACCCCCAAAATAAAAAAAATTCCCTGCCCTATTCTAAATTAAACAAATTTCAAAGCTCTTTACCTTACCAGCCCTTAAAAGGGCCTTTTGTGGGGCATGCCCCAAAGAATTCAGCTCTTTTGCATACAACAAATACAACCCCCCCCATTACAACCCACCACCCACATACCCCTATTCTAAAACCACCCAAACCCCCCTTAAAAAAGCCTAACACTACCCCCCTGAAGATCTCCCTACCTTGTCTTCACCACACCGGGCCGAACTCCTGATCCGATCCGGGCGATGTCTTCCTCCAAGCGGCAAAGAAGAATTCTTCCTCCGGCGACGTCTTCCTCCAAGCGGCAGCAAAGTCTTCATTCTTCCGGCGGCATCTTCAATCTTCTTTCTTCGTTCCCCCGCAGCGGAGCATCCATCCCGGCCGACTGCTGTACTTGGAATGAGGTACCTTTAAATGACGTCATCCAAGATGGCGTCCGCCGAATTCCGATTGGCTGATAGGATTCTATCAGCCAATCGGAATTAAGTTAGAAAAATCTGATTGGCTGATTGAATCAGCCAATCAGATTCAAGTTCAATCCGATTGGCTGATCCAATCAGCCAATCAGATTGAGCTCGCATTCTATTGGCTGTTCCGATCAGCCAATAGAATGCAAGCTCAATCTGATTGGCTGATTGGATCAGCCAATCGGATTGAACTTGAATCTGATTGGCTGATTGAATCAGCCAATCAGATTTTTTTTACTTAATTCCGATTGGCTGATAGAATCCTATCAGCCAATCGGAATTCGGCGGACGCCATCTTGGATGACGTCATTTAAAGGTACCTCATTCCAAGTTCAGCAGTCGGCCGGGATGGATGCTCCGCGGCGGCGGAGCGAAGAAAGAAGATTGAAGATGCCGCCGGAAGAATGAAGACTTTGCTGCCGCTTGGAGGAAGACGTCGCCGGAGGAAGAATTCTTCTTTGCCGCTTGGAGGATGACATCGCCGGAGGAAGAATTCTTCTTTGCCGCTTGGAGGAAGACATCGCCAGGATCGGATCAGGAGTTCGGCCCCGTGTGGTGAAGACAAGGTAGGGAGATCTTCAGGGGGGTAGTGTTAGGCTTTTTTAAGGGGGGTTTGGGTGGGTTTAGAATAGGGGTATGTGGGTGGTGGGTTGTAATGGGGGGGGGTATTGTATTTGTTGTATGCAAAAGAGCTGAATTCTTTGGGGCATGCCCCACAAAAGGCCCTTTTAAGGGCTGGTAAGGTAAAAGAGCTTTGAAATTTGTTGAATTTAGAATAGGGCAGGGAATTTTTTTTATTTTGGGCGTTTATTATTTTATTAGGGGGCTTAGAATAGGTGTAATTAGCTTAAATATCTTGTAATCTTTTTTTTATTTTTTGTAATTTAGTGTTTGTTTTTTTTTGTAATTTAGTTTAGTTAATTTAATTGTATTTTTAGATAGATGTTTGTAGTTTATTAAATTTATTGATAGTGTAGGTGTATTTGTAACATAGGTTAGGATTTATTTTACAGGTAATTGGGTAATTATTTTAACTAGGTAGATATTAAATAGTTAATAACTATTTAATATCTATTATACCTAGTTAAAATAATTAACAATTTACCCGTAAAATAAATATTAACCCTAACATAGCTACAATGTAATTATTAATTATATTGTAGCTATCTTAGGGTTTATTTTATAGGTAAGTATTTAGATTTAAATAGGAATATTTTAGTTTATAAATGAATTAGATTAATTTAATATAAATTTAGTTAGGGGTGTTAGGGTTAGATAGAGTTAATATAGTTAATATAAATACTATAGTAACTATATTAACTATATTAACCCTAATATAATTAGGGTTAATATAGTTAATATATATAATGTAATACCTATATTAACTATAATATACTTAGGGTTAATATAGATAATATAGCTGGCGGCGGGGTAGGTAGATTAAATTAGGGGTTAATCATTTTAATAGAGATGGCGGCGGTGTAAGGGGCTTACATTAGGGGTTAATAATTTTAATATAGATGGCGGCGGTGTTAGGGGCTCACTTTAGGGGGTTATAGATATAATATAGCTGGCGGCGGGGTACGGGAGCGGAGGTTTAGGGGTTAATAACTTTATTAGGTTGCGGCGGGGTACGGGAGCGGCGGTTTAGGGGTTAATAGCTTTTTTATTGTTAGGCTAGTGAGGGGGATAGCGGATAGAGGGTCAGACAGTGCGGGCTATGTTAGGGAGGCGTGTTAGACAGTGCGGTCTATGTTAGGGAGGCGTGTTAGACAGTGCGGGCTATGTTAGGGAGGCGTGTTAGACAGTGCGGGTGTTTTAAACTTTAGTCAGGTTTTATAGGCGCCGGCAGTTTCTAACGTGCCGCAAGTCACTGGCGACGCCAGAAATTTGTACTTACGCAGATTTCTGGACATCGCTGGTTTGTGAGACTTACGGCACGTTAGCATCTGACAGCGACTTATATTGGATGGCTCGAGTTGCGAGCTGAAACTGCGGGCGACGCCGGTTCCCTCGCTTGCGCCGCAAACTGCGATCGATATCGGATCGCGCCCCATCAATGAAGTTTACTACATTAATCTAAGAACCCGAAAAAGCAACAACAACAAAATTTAGATGCACAGTGAAACAATACTTCTGCACCAAAACAAACATGAAGCATCAACCACCACTGAATTCAGTTGTGCTAAGGAGAAATAAATACATTTAATCCAGTTATTTTGAATCTTTATTTATGAGATTCGAGCTGTAGCCTTTAAAATGTAACTTTGGATCCAGATAATAAAGACAGCTTAGATTGCTTATGAACTGAGGAATTGCATTCTGAAAAACATGATTTTAATCAGTGCAAGGCAGTGAACAAAACATGTGGTTTGTGGCAGAGCAGTGAAATCTACACACTACCTGCTTTTTGCTGATTGTGTAGACATTTTTAGTTTTCCTTGGCTCAATACTATGTAGCATATAACAATGCAGACACTGGGTCATATTTGTATTTTTGTGGTTATAATCATGTTTTATGCTGATAATGGAATTTATGCAGGCTTTACAAATTATTCCTGCACTTCAACCATGTTCTGTAGGTAGAGATTTATCAGTTTAAATTGTATCTCACAGGAAAACATTTTTTAAAGGGAGAGTTACTTCTTAAAACTACTAATGCCAAAGGGATTTGGAACTCAAACCATCATTTTATCACTGCAAAAGAAATTAAGTTTGTGTAGAAAGTAAAATAAAGATAAACCCAACACAGCAGGTGTGCTAGATGTGACTATACCTGTTTCTCTAAAGGCAGCTTTATCAGTTGAAAATTAAACATGTCTTCTGAAAACTTAGTTATTCAGAGATGCTTATTATTTATACCTTAAAGGGACATTCCAGCCAAAATTGGAATGCATGTGGATGCATTTCAGTTTTGAATAGAATCATTTTTTAAAAACTGAATTTAAGTATGCACCGTGCACCAGCATTTTAAACACAGCACTAGCTCAGAGAGCCTGAGGTGCTCTCTGAGGACAAAATTTGTTAATTGCTAACATGATACAAGCCCCACTGACACTCTGAACAGCTGCAGTATTTAAAATGCTGGTGCACTAAGAATATCTAGTTATACAGACAAAAATAAACTGTTCTCCAAATATATAAAGTGCATGTGCTGGGTATATATAAGCTGTAAACACTGGATCAAAGCATGTAGAGATTATGGGAGATCAGTTCTCACTGTGCCTAACTCACGACTCCAAGGAAGCTTGCAAAACCCAGGCAGGTGGGGCACTGTGGCAAATAGCCAACCCTACCCCTTGCGCTCCAGCTCTTCGGGTCTGGCTGCAATCACCGCATTCCGACACAAACAACGATGTACCTTCTATGAGGCTACACAACACATGTGATTGTCGCTTCCGGGTGACATCATCGACCAAGTGCTGGTTGGCTAACAGTGATGAATGCGCTTACTCCGTCCGTCATACTTTCAATGGATCCAGGATAAGAATAGTCACCCAAAGCTGATAGGTAGTATAAAGGATAGGAGGGCTCCTCTCCCTCCTACGTAAAGTGACAATAAAAAATCCTGGGCAAGCCACCTCTTTGATTACGATAAAACCAAGGCTTTATTATGTTCAGATTAAAAAGTACATTGGTACCAAGGCATAGTAAGGAAAGAGAGTAGAAACGGTCTTAGGCGTTTTGGCAATGCGTAGCCGTAATCATAGACCATAAATTCTTACAGGTGTCACACTTATTTAAACTATACATAAGTTACCTATTGGTGGATAAAAACACATACCCCCCTTCCTTCCCTCCCTGATAATGAAAACAGCGTTAACCCGTTCAATGCATAGATGTAAAAAAAAATCATGAATTCCATTTAATTCAAAATCATTGTTAGATATATATATATAAGTATGTCAAATAGCAATGTGCTTGTTGAGATACTAGGATTAACATATACAGTGGGGCAAAAAAGTATTTAGTCAGCCACCAATTGTGCAAGTTCTCCCACTTAAGAAGATGAGAGAGGCCTGTACTTTTCATCATAGGTATACCTCAACTATGAGAGACAAAATGTGGAAACAAATCCAGACAATCACATTGTCTGATTTGGAAATAATTTATTTGCAAATTATGGTGGAAAATAAGTATTTGGTCAATATCAAAAGTTCATCTCAATACTTTGTTATATATCCTTTGTTGGCAATGACAGAGGTCAAATGTTTTCTGTAAGTCTTCACAAGGTTGTTGCACACTGTTGCTGGTATGTTGGCCCATTCCTGCATGCAGATCTCCTCTAGAGCAGTGATGTTTTGGGGCTGTCGCTGGGCAACACAGACTTTCAACTCCCTCCAAAGGTTTTCTATGGGGTTGAGATCTGGAGACTGGCTAGGCCACTCCAGGACCTTGAAATGCTTCTTACAAAGCTACTCCTTCCTTGCCCGGGCAGTGTGTTTGGCATCATTGTCATGCTGAAAGACCCAGCCACGTTTCATCTTCAATGCCCTTGCTGATGGAAGGAGGTTTGCACTCGAAATCTCACAATACATGGCCCCATTCATTCTTTCATGTACATGGATCAGTCATCCTGTTCCCTTTGCAGAGAAACAGCCCCAAAGCATGATGTTGCCACCACCATGCTTCACAGTAGGTATGGTGTTCTTTGGTTGCAACTCAGCATTCTCTCTCCTCCAAACACGACGAGTTGTGTTTCTACCAAACAGTTCTACTTTGGTGTCATCTGACCATATGACATTCTCCCAATCCGCTTCTGGATCATCCAAATGCTCTCTAGCATACTTCAGATGGGCCCGGACATGTACTGGCTTAAGCAGGGGGACACATCTGGCACTGCAGGATCTGAGTCCCTGCCGGCGTAGTTACTGATGGTAGCCTTTGTTACGTTAGTCCCAGCTCTCTGCAGGTCATTCACTAGGTCCCCCCATGTGGTTCTGGGATGTTTGCTCACTGTTCTTGTGATTATTTTGACCCCACGGGGTAAGATCTTGCGTGGAGCCCCAGATCGAGGGAGATTATCAGTGGTCTTGTATGTCTTCCATTTTCTAATTATTGCTCCCACAGTTGATTTCTTCACACCAAGCTGCTTTCCTATTGCAGATTCAGTCTTCCCAGCCTGGTGCAGGTCTACAATTTTGTTTCTGGTGTCCTTCGACAGCTCTTTGGTCTTCACCATAGTGGAGTTTGGAGTGTGACTGTTTGAGGTTGTGGACAGGTGTCTTCTATACTGATAACAAGTTCAAACAGGTGCCAATAATACAGGTAATGAGTGGAAGACAGAGGAGCCTCTTAAAGAAGAAGATAGAGGTCTGTGAGAGCCAGAAATAAGTGGGAGAACTTGCACAATTGGTTGCTGACTAAATACTTTTTTGACCCACTGTATCATTTTGGCTGCAAATTTAATTTAAGATTGATGATGGTTCAATTACATAAACATGTATTTCATGTATTTCATGTATTTCTATGTATATATTTGAGTTTGTATATGTATCTAACCATGATTTAATTGAAATGGAATTCATGATTTTGGGTTTTTCTACAGCTATGCATTGAATGGTTTAACACTGTTTTCATTATCAGGGAGGGAAGTAAGGGGGGGGTGTTTTATCCACCAATGGGTAACTTATGTATAGTTTAAATAAGTGTGACACCTGTAAGAATTTATGGTCTATGATTACGGCTACGCATTCCCGAAACGCGTAAGACCGTTTCTACACTCTTTCCCTACTATGCCTTGGTACCCATGTACTTTTTAATCTGAACATAATAAAGCCTTGATTTTATGGTATTCATAGGATGGAGCCCTCCTATCCTTTATACTACCTACCTATCAACTTTGGGTGACTGTTCCTATCCTGGATCTATTGAAAGTATGAAGACGGACTGAATAGGCGCATACATCACTGTTAGCCAACCAGTGCTTGGTCGATGACGTCACCCGGAAGCGACAATCACACGTGTTGTGTAGCCTCATAGAAGGTACATTGTTATATGAGGAGGAACGCAGTGATTGCAGCCGGACCCGAAGAACCAGAGCGCAAAAGGTAGGGTTGGCTATTTGCCACAGTCCCCCACTGGCCTGGGTTTTTCAAGCTTCCTTAGAGTGGTGAGTCAGGCACAGTAAGAACTGATCGCCCATAATCTCTACACACTTTGATCCAGTGTTGACAGTTTATATATACCCAGCACTTGCACTTTATATATTTGGAGAACTGTTTCTTTTTGTCTGTATCATTTTCTCTCCTAAACTCCATTTATATATTTTGTGCTTGAGTTTTGGCTGAATTTTTTAACTATTATTTAATTGCCTTGTAATTTAAACATGGAGGTACCTAGGGAACAGCAGATCCCGAGAGGACTAAGGGTTAAAAAAAATGTCCAACATTTGAGGTTCAGGACTCAGAATTCATAAAATAATGGAACAGTATTCTGTCGGAGTGCTCCATTAGACTTATGTTGATGCTTATTAAATATAAATCTGAGCAACTTATTTCTGTTAGGAATGAAATTGTTTCTTTACAAGCAGAGCTTAATAGACATCAACTCTCTAATGGGTATGGAGAATTTGATAAAATGTTACATGATGTAATTGAGATACAAAAAAGAGATATTATTCAGGTTAAACATGTGAATTTTTTACGAGATCAAAAAGATTACACCACTGGGCAAATTTTCATATGGCATAAGACACATAGATGTAGACGCATTTGGCTTAATCAAGGGTATGAAGAAGACAAGGATAACACTTTAGGAACCAATGGGAATAATTGTAGGAGGAGGAGGAGGAGAAGGAGACATAGGGGTAGGAAGAAGGTTACTTTTAAGGGCACTGATAAGGTAAGTACTGACGAATAATCCCTACCCAACTTTTTCACCTCCTATGATAAAGGTTCAAACTCAGAAAATGAGAGTCCCTATCTGTATTTAGTGACATGTGTGACTTGGTCGCTATCCAATTTTTGGAGAGTGAGCAAACCACAGGGTCGCCTTCAAATCACCCATGCCCTCCCAGTTTTAAAACCAGGTCTAGATTTAATCCTGTGCAATCAAGGGGAAAAGCCCTGGAAAGCTTTCATAAGAGAGTGTTGGAAGATTTGAAAAATCTAAATGAAACTGCAAAACAATATGTCCATAGTGATTAAACAATCAGATAAGGGTGGCAGCATTGTAGTTATGGACAGACATGTGTATATTTCAGAGGCTTTACGACAATTAAGTGATTTTGTATCATACAAAGCTGTTAGCAGGAATCCAACTCGATTGTTTCAGAATAAACTCAGATCACTGTTAAATTATGCTTTATTTTATGGTATTATCAATAAAGTCACCTTTGACTTTTGATACATTGAATACCCAGTAGTACCAATCTTCCACCACTTGCCAAAGGTACACAAAGGTTTAGATGACATCAAAGCATGACCTATAGTTGCAGGAATAGGCTCTTTATTTGAACATCTATCAGAATGGATTGATAGTATCCTGCAGCCTTTGGTTACGTTTCTCCCATGTTTTCTAAGGGATACTACCCATATGCTGAACCTTGTGGAACCTTTGCAAGTGGTGGAGGACATGAGCTGGCTCACAGTAGATGTTGTTGCCCTTTATACCTCTATACCCCATTCATTGGGACTTGAAGCTATTACATATTTTCTTAATTTGATGACTGATTATCAGGATGAGACCAATGAATTTATAATTGTAGCTACTAAATTCCTTTTTAGAGCACAATTATTTTCTATTTGAGGAAACTTATTATGTCCAGCTAAGAGGTACAGCTATGGGGGGCATATGCTAATTTATTTATTCATATACTAATTTATTTATGGGTTGGCTTGAATATAGATACCTCTTTGGACATAATAATCCTTTCTCAAGTAAAATCCTGCATTACAAAATATTTATTGATGATCTTATTTTCATAAGCTCATTTACTTTACAGAAGGCAGATTCATTTGTGAAATATCTTAACCCGTGTATCCCTGAAATACAGTTTACCTATGAGTGTCATAAAGAAAAAAATACATTTTTTGGATATTGAGCTTACTATGGACTTTAAGTCTAGGAAAATTGAAACTTGAGTGTATCGCAAACCTATTGCGGGTAATTCTTTATTGCACTCATTAAGCTCACATCCAAAACATTTATTTGGAGGAATAGCGAAGGGACAATTTCTCAGGACTAAGAGGATTAGTTCAAGGGAAGATACCTTTCTCTCTGAATCTGTATCTCTGCAAGATAGCCTGCAAAATCGTGGCTATAATGAGAATGTTATTAGACATGCTCTTGAGGACACACAAAAGAGAGAAAGAAGTAGCCTTATAAAATCTAGCAATCAATTCCATAGGAATATGGGGAAAGAGGAGAAGAGACAAAATATTCAATGCAATTCTACCAAATATGCAACATCATGAAGAAATATCTACAGATCCTAGATGGAGATGATCTACTTAAAGACACAGTTAAGGATGCTTGTAGATTAATTTACAGGAAGTAATTATTTATTTATTTAGGTATTGCCTCTCTATGCCTATGCAATATTAATCAAGCTCGACTCTGTATTTGGTATGTTGATACCCTATAACCATCCTATGATGTGTGTGCAAACTTTATAAGTATTGTTTACTTTTTATGGAGCAAAAGGATTTATCACTTTTCTCATTTATTGTTGTCAATGTCTATATTTATGCAATTGAACCATCATCAATCTATAAATTAAATTTGCAGCCAAAATGATATATGTTAATCCTAGTATCTAAACACACATTGCTATTTGACATACTCTAATTCTATGTGTATATATATATATATATATATATATATATATATATATATATATATATATATATATATATATATATATATATATATATATATATATATATATATATATATATATATATATATATATATATATATATATATATGAGTTTGTATATGTATCTAACCATGATTTTAATTGAAATGGAATTCATGATTTGGGGTTTTTCTACAGCTATGCATTGAATAGGTTAACACTTTTTTTATTATCAGGGAGGGAAGGAAGGGGGGGGGGTATCCACCAATGGGTAATTTATGTATAGTTTTAATAAGTGTGACACTTGTAAGAATTTATGGTCCATAAAGACTGTTTCTACTCTCTTTCCCTACTATGACTTGGTACCCATGTACTTTTTAATCTGAACATAATAAAGCCTTGGTAGTATCATAATCAAAGAGGTGGTTTGTCCAGGATTATTTGTTGTCAGTATCTAGCTATGCTTCACCTGCACATGCAGAGAAAAATGTTAAAACTAAAACAGGGATTACTTTTTCTAGAAGCATTTTGCCAATGCATGTATATTGCAAATATGTTTCTATTTAAAGATGTAATTCATCGAAGTGCATTTAAATTTTGACCACAATGTCCCTTTAAATCTGCCACCCAAAAAATGAAATGCTGAGAATTACTTACATGCTCTCTCAGCCTCAGTTCATCTTCGTACCCCATTTATATAAATAGCATCCATTTAGCAAATAAGAAACACAGAAAATTGGGGGAAGACCATTCAGGTTGCTGTAATTAGACAACAACAAATAACAGATAAACTTTTTTATTGTTTGTTGGCAGCAAACAAGTACTAAATTAACACTATGATGACGGCCAGTGGCCTAGACATACAGAACCAGGTGGAGCCCTGATATTTTCTTCTTTGTCTATATGTTAGCCTGGACAGTTTGTTTTTTTAATGTAATTTTAATGATATTGATTTATCCCATTTTAATTATTTTACTCCATAACTTTTTAAGGCATTTTTATGACCCATTCTATGCGCAGATGTGACGAGGACAAGTACAAATCTCTATCAGGTAGATTATGAGTTGTGCGGTCATCTTTTAATGCTGAAAAATTTCAGCGTTAAAACAGCAACGCAGCCATTATGAGTCTTGTCGGTATAACTGTACCGCAGCCTTTTAGCCTGTAACGCAACGTCAGTCCTGCACTCGTAAAAATTATGTTTTTTCATGGGACTTGCTCAGCGCTGCCATTACAAGTTTTGCGCGTGAGGCTAAAAAGCTTGGGTTACACCCTATAACAAGAAGATCCATACCCCCATCTAAGAGCAGTAGTTATAAGTTTTATGCAACAAAACTGTTACATAAAACTCATAACTAAAGTGTTACAAAGTACACTAAACACCCATAAACTACCTATTAACCCCTAAACCGGTGCCTTCCCGCATCGCAAACAATTTTTAAATATTTGGAAATTGCGGAACTAAGATTGTTCCCCTGGACATTATGCACTTGTAGCACTCTGATGCTCAGACTCAGAAGGCATGGCTTCACAAGAATGAGTTAAAATATAGCTTTTATTGTTTTGTTAAAAACTGGGTTAAACAAAAACACTCAAATAGTTTAAAATCAACAATGTTGGATAGAACCTGAGTGGTAATTAATGTGATACTGTTATATTGCTTGCATAATCTGGGTTAGTATTGTACTATTGGCAGTGAAATACTGCTAATGATGCCCATCACTATAGTATCACTTTGTACCATATTAATTATTTGAGAATGTATCTATTATTATATAAGAGATGAGAATATTATTTTTTCCTATTTAAGGATAAATAATACCATCACAATAGATAAACTATTCATCTAATACAGTGCATGGTCCTTCACCACTAGAACCACAGTATTCTATTCAGAGTATCATAAAATTACTGTGGATCACTACTGACACACAATCCATAGGACTCTGGTAGGAATAATCAAAGTTCCAGCCAATGTAACGCATAATGTCAAGCCAGATACTATGTCCTGACAACCATAGTGAACCTAACAATCACTAGGTATTAGAATATACCACATACTCTAAGGTGATACCATGAAATAGACTTCATTGAGTACTGATATAACATTATCACATTAATTACCACTCAGGTTCTTTCCAACATTGCTGATTTTAAACTATTTGAGTGTTTTTGTTTAATCCAATTTTTAACAAAACAATAAAAGTTATATTTTAACTCATCCTTGTGAAGTCATGCCTTCTGAGTCTGAGCATCAGAGTGCTACAAGTGCATACTGTCCAGTGGAACAATCTTAGTTCCGCAGAGATTCCAAGTACATATCTATTTATGCACAAACACCAACCCACCTATTCTAATAGAGAATATAGAAAGTGAGGAACTAGAACCAGAACAGATTCAGTCCTCACCATATTTAAACCGAAACAAAATGGGGTTTGCCTAGAATAGTGCCATTGTTAAATCTATTTTCTAGTAGTAACTTTTTAAATATTATTAACCCCTAATCTGCAATCCGCCCACATCGCCCCCACTATACTTAAGCTATTAACTCCTATTCCGCCACTCCCCGCCACTGCCGCCACTATAATAAATCTATTAACCCTTAAACCGCAAGCCCCCACAACGAAATATACTAAATTAAACAATTAACCCCTAAACCGAAAACCCCACATCGCAATAAACTAGTAACCCCTAAACCTAACGCCCCCTAACTTTATATTAAAATTACTATTTCTCTATCTTAAATTAAATTAAGACTTTCCTGTCAAATTAAAAAAATCGAAGTTTAAACTAACAATTAAACTAATATAACTATTAAACTAAAAATAAACTGCCAATTAAAGAAAACTAAAATAAACATTAAATAAATCCTAAAACAACTATAAAAATTACAAAGTATCTAATTGCAAAAAAAATACTAAATTACAAAAAAATGTGTATTTGCCCTTACAAATGCCCTTTTCAGGGCAATTGGTAGTTTAGGATTTTGTTAGAGTTAGGTTTATAATTTTGGGGGGGGGGGTTGGTTGGGTGGTGGGTTTTACTGTTGGGGAGTCTTTGTGTTTTTTTTACAAGTAAAAGAGCTGATTTCTTTAGGGCGATGCCCCACAAAAGGCCCTTTTAAGGGCTATTGGTAGTTTATTGTAGGCTAGGATTTTTTTTTTATTTTGGGTGGGCTTTTTTATTTTTATACGACTATTAGATTAGGTGTAATCCGTTTTTATTTTTGTTAATTTACTGCTAGATTACGAGTTTTGCGTTATGAGCGGTGCAGTGCTAACTTACAAGTTATTGTCACCGCTCACCTCCCTCTAGCGATGCTATTACAGGTTTACAAATACCCGGCGTTAGCAGGCAATAAGTGAGCGTTGAGCAAAATTGAGCTCCATACCGCACTCCAATACCAGCGCTGCTGTGAGCTGGTTTTACGTGCTTGTGCACGATTTCCCCAAAGACATCAATGGGGAGAGCCGGCTGAAAAAAAGCCTAACACCTGCAATAAAGGAGCGTAAAGCTCCATAACGCAGCCCCATTGATTCCTATGTGGAAATAAAAAGTTATGTTTACACCTAACACCCTAACATAAACCCCAAGTCTTAACACCCCTAATCTGCCACCCCCGACATCGTCGCCACCTACATTACACTTATTAACCCCTAATCTAACGCCCCAGACATCGCCGCCACCTACATTACACTTATTAACTCCTAATCTGCCACCCCCAACACCTACATTACACTTATTAACTCCTAATATGCCGCCCCCAATGTCGCCACCACTATACTAAAGTTATTAACCCCTAAACCTAACCCCTAAAGTCTAGCCCTAACACCCCTTAACTTTAATGTAATTAAAATAAATCTAAATAAAAATTACTATAATTAACTAAATAATTCCTATTTAAAACTAAATACTTACCTGTAAAATAAACCCTAAACTAGCTACAATATAACTAATAGTTACATTGTATATAGCTTAGAGTTTATTTTTATTTTACAGGCAAGTTTGTATTTATTTTAACTAGGTAGAATAGTTAGTAAATCGTTATTAACTATTTACTAACTACCTAGTTAAAATAAATACGAAGTTACCTCGTAATCTAGCGTAATCTTTCGTAATTTAGTGTTTGTTCATTTTTGTAATTTTGTATTTTTTATTTTTTGTTATTAGATACTTTGTTGTTTTTATAGTAGTGTAAGGATTTTTTTAATGTGTATTTCAGTTTTCTTTAATTGGTAGTTTAATTTTAGTTTAACAGTTATATTAGTTTAATTGTTAGTTTAAACTTAGTTTTTTTCATTTGACAGGTAAGTTTTAATTTAATTTAAGATAGGGAAATTTAAATTTTAATATAAAGTTAGGGGGGCATTGGGTTTAGGAGTTACTAGTTTAAATTAGTTTATTGTGATGTGGGGGGCTTGCGGTCTAGGGGTTAATAGGTTTATTATAGTGGCGGCGGTGTCAGGGAGTGGCGGAATAGGGGTTAATTAATTTTTTAGAGTGGCGGCAATGTCGGGAGCGGCAGATTAGGGGTTAATAACTTTATTTAGGTGTCGGCGTTGTCGGGGCGGCAGATTAGGGGTGTTTAGACTTGGGGTTTATGTTAGAGTGTTAGGTTTAAACGTAACTTTTTTTTTCCCATAGACATCACTGGGGCTGCGTTACGGAGCTTTTCATTCCGTGATCGCAGGTGTTAGGTTTTTTTGTAACACACTCCCCCCATTGATGTCTATGGGGAAAGTGTGCACGAGCATGTCAAAGCAGCGCTTGTATTTTGTGCGGTATGGAGCTCAACGCAACCATATTGCACGCACAAGATGGCTTTTTCAAAACTCATAATGGCAGCGCTATGGAGGGTGAAATAACGCAACTTTTGTTGCGTTCGTTAAATACCCTCTATCGCGCATAACTTGTAATCTACCTGTTTGTATTTTCAAGCTGTGATATCACAGCAAATGTTTCCACCAGAGATTAGTTTCATGAATGGGATTTATTAACTTCAATTGTCTACCTGATATGTTTCCTTCTGCTTCCTTTTTCTTTCTCTCCTCTCTTCTACCCAGCCCCTATCTCCCGTTTCTTTCCCTTCACACTCCCTCTTTGGTCTCTTTACTCCTTTCTTTCTCTTCCTTGTTTCCTTCCATCTGTTTCTTCCTGCACCTTCACATCTTTCTGCTTTTTCTTCATTTACCCGCTCTGCCTCAGTCCTCTCTCTTCTGCATGTATAATTTTACACCATTGCATCTGAACACTGTAATGTGATATAAAATGATATTCTGTGAACTCCCATGCACATACAGTCTGAACATATTCTGCAGACTTCAGATCCCCGACAGCTACATGTTTCACAGTGATTGCTTGATTATCACAGTAGCTCATTTATTCTCAGCTAGCAACAACATATGTCCAAAAGTTGCCCTCAAATAACTGCTTCAGTTCAATAAGAATTTAAAGAACTCACCAGTGAGACCAGTGATAAGTTTCTTTCCAATATTCTTATTCTATGAAGCCCAATTAATAAATGGTAAGTGAGCTCTATAAATCTTAGTAAACAAACTAAGGGCTAGATTACGAGTGGCGAGATAACTGTTGTGTGCAAGCGATATTGTGTGCCACACAAGTTGAAAGTAAATGTGTTTGCTCAAGCGCAATCGCAATTTACGGGTAGGGGAAGAAAAAAAGTTGCATTAAACAGAACATAAATACACTTAAAAGTACATTTACACTGATTTGAACACTGTCTGACAAACATTATTTAAAAAAAAACAGTAAAAATTATAAAGACTCAAAGATATGGATATGTATTTAAGTATTTATGTGTTTTACTATATATTTACTGTACATATTTAACAATATATTTAATGTACTTTTTTTAACGTAATATATAGGTATACATATATTTTTTACATGAACATTATCAGATATAAATAGAAAATATATTTAATAATAAAAAGTACCTTATTTTCTAGGTGAAGAAAATAGGAATGTAAAGTATGCGTAATGTACATCGGGGTTCGCGTTTTAGGGTTTATGGTGGTCGCATATGAAGAATTAGTAACTTCAATGCACGTTGATTAATTAATACAAAATATTAATAATTATTACAAATTATTATACATACTGAAAAAACATAGATATATTCTATAGATTTTTTAGAATATTCTACAGTATGTATAATAATATTTAATAATTTTTATTAATACTTTTTAATATTTTATATTTAATATTTAAACAATATGCATTGATGTTAGCAATTCTTCATATGCACTAACCCGACCGCGTTTGACCTAAATCACAAACACATAATTTCCATTCCTATTTTTCATGTAGAAAATAATGTACTTTTATTATTAAATATATATTTCTATATATATATATATATGATAATGTTAATGCAAAATAGACATCTATACATATATATCTATAGGTATAGATATATAGGTATAGGTATTTATAGAAATATATATATAGATATATATATAAATATGTATTTATAATAAAAAAGTTAATTGTTCTGTATGTGAAAAACATTGAGGCATGAGCGATAGTGTTAGGTTTTTTTCTTTTGCGTTCTCTATTGACTTCTACGAAGGGAAGAAGTTAACTTGGTCGCGATATTTGGTTACTGCGCATCAGGTTTCACTTACATGCAAACTTTTTACTTTCAACTCGTAATATACTCACTACCCGACGTGCAAAAAGCCTCAGTCTAGAGAAGTTTATGCTTGAGCGGGAGCACTAATTAGCCCTTCACTCATTGGCCCCAAGTTATCAAGGTCTGTCGGACCTGATCCGACAGTGCGGATCAGGTCCGACAGACCTCGCTGAATATGGCGAGCAATACGCTCGCCGTATTCAGCATTGCATCAGCAGCTCAAAAGAGCTGCTGGTGCAACGCCGCCCCCTGCAGACTCATGGCCAATAGGCTGCCAGCAGGGGGGTGTCAATAAACCCGATTGTACTCGATTGGGTTGATTTCCGGCGATGTCTGTCCGCCTGCTCAGAGCAGGCGGACAGGTTATGGAGCAGCGGTCTTTGTGACCTGCAGGCTCGCCAGAAACACGGGGCATCAAGCTCCATTCAGAGCTTGATAAATATGCCCCATAATCTAAACCTAAATTGGATTTTAAGTAATTGGAGGTATTTGTTTTCAGTGGGCATTTTTTTCAGCACTAATTATAGACAGAACAAATTCTTTATAACATGAAAAACAAAAAAAATGTATGTATATATATATATATATTTATATATTTATATATATATATATATATATATATATATATATATATATATATATATATATATATATATATACACACACACATAGATATACAGGGAGTGCAGAATTATTAGCCAAGTTGTATTTTTGAGGATTAATTTTATTATTGAACAACAACCATGTTCTCAATGAACCCAAAAAACTCATTAACCCTTTCGTGACAGGGTTAAAGTGCCTACATCGGAACAACTGTTCCGATGTAGACAAATTGAAACTACGCAATCGTGCATACGATCGCGAGATTTCAATTATTGGATCGCATCTGGGGGGCGTCCCTACAATCCTAGGAACACCCTCCAGACCGCGATTAAATCCCTGAAGCACAGAAGGCTTCAGGACAGCCGTTAGTTATGCCGTTCCATTCCGTCATAACGGCTTTAAAGCCCAGTCTAATTATGACGGAATGGAACGGCATAACGGCTTTAAAAGGTTAATATCAAAGCTGAATAGTTTTGGAAGTAGTTTTTAGTTTGTTTTTAGTTATAGCTATTTTAGGGGGATATCTGTGTGTGCAGGTGACTATTACTGTGCATAATTATTAGGCAACTTAACAAAAAACAAATATATACCCATTTCAATTATTATTTTTTTACCAGTGAAACCAATATAACATCTCAACATTCACAAATATACATTTCTGACATTCAAAAACAAAACAAAAACAAATCAGGGACCAATATAGCCACCTTTCTTTGCAAGGACACTCAAAAGCCTGCCATCCATGGATTCTGTCAGTGTTTTGATCTGTTCACCATCAACATTGCGTGCAGCAGCAACCACAGCCTCCCAGACACTGTTCAGAGAGGTGTACTGTTTTCCCTCCTTGTAAATCTCACATTTGATGATGGACCACAGGTTCTCAATGGCGTTCAGATCAGGTGAACAAGGAGGCCATGTCATTAGATTTTCTTTTATACCCTTTCTTGCCAGCCACGCTGTGGAGTACTTGGACACGTGTGATGGAGCATTGTCCTGCATGAAAATCATGTTTTTCTTGAAGGATGCAGACTTCTTCCTGTACCACTGCTTGAAGAAGGTGTCTTCCAGAAACTGGCAGTAGGACTGGGAGTTGAGCTTGACTCAATCCTCAACCCGAAAAGGCCCCACAAGCTCATCTTTGATGATACCAGCCCAAACCAGTACTCCACCTCCACCTTGCTGGCATCTGAGTCAGACTGGAGCTCTCTGCCCTTTACCAATACAGCCACGGGCCCATCCATCTGGCCAATCAAGACTCACTCTCATTTCATCAGTCCATAAAACCTTAGAAAAATCAGTTTTGAGATATTTCTTGGCCCAGTCTTGACGTTTCAGCTTGTGTGTCTTGTTCAGTGGTAGTCGTCTTTCAGCCTTTCTTACCTTGGCCATGTCTCTGAGTATTGCACACCTTGTGCTTTTGGGCACTCCAGTGATGTTGCAGCTCTGAAATATGGCCAAACTGGTGGCAAGTGGCATCTTGGCAGCTGCACGCTTGACTTTTCTCAGTTCATGGGCAGTTATTTTGCGCCTTGGTTTTTCCACACGCTTCTTGCGACCCTGTTGACTATTTTGAATGAAACGCTTGATTGTTCGATGATCACGCTTCAGAAGCTTTGCAATTTTAAGAGTGCTGCATCCCTCTGCAAGATATCTCACTATTTTTGACTTTTCTGAGCCTGTCAAGTCCTTCTTTTGACCCATTTTGCCAAAGGAAAGGAAGTTGCCTAATAATTATGCACACCTGATATAGGGTGTTGATGTCATTAGACCACACCCCTTCTCATTACAGAGATGCACATCACCTAATATGCTTAATTGGTAGTAGGCTTTCAAGCCTATACAGCTTGGAGTAAGACAACATGCATAAAGAGGATGATGTGGTCAAAATACTCATTTGCTTAATAATTCTGCACACAGTGTACAATATATATTTATATATATATCATGACTTTTGAATAGCCTTTCTGGGACATGAGCTGCTAACCAATATTTAGTAATATAATATATAGTTTAGTTTTTCTCTTGTTTTACTGTTGCATAGCTACCACTGTGAATCACTAAGAATATTGACAGCTCTATACAAATAACAACACCTGCATGTTGGGTAATGCGAATAGATCCTTCTGTTCAAGCAACATTTCACAAAGGTTTACCATCCTCCTCTTAGCTTGCAGATAAAATGTTTCTACCTTTGGATCGGGACAGGTGGGAACAGCAAACGCTTCATGACAGTGAATTTAAGGTGCCCAAGCAAGCTTGATCTTACTATTTAAAGAGGTTTGACTGATGTTTCTTCCAAAAAATCCACGATGAAGCAGCAGGATGGTACAATCCCTGCCACTTAACTCAGAATTTTCAATGCATTTTACTGAGTTACCCAGCTCACAAACAGAAATAAAAGTGTTTTACCTGCTGAAATATAACACAGTAAAAAAGCAGAAATATAACACAGTAAAAAAGCAGACACAGCTATGAATTATTAATAGGACTAAATATCATGCTGTGACAGGCTCTAGCATAGGGTGATGCATTGGAATACATGATAACCACTTAATGCTGGGTGGGCATGGGAGTGATTATAGGTGGGGACACGTGCAGTTATCACATTTATTCTTTATGCAGTGGTTAAAATAAGTTGCCACTGCCAGTGACCATTGGCCCTAGTTTCTTTTTACAGCTCAGATGCCAAGCAGCCTGCAAACGCTGAATGCATTTGGCAGCCATATCTGACTTTAAAATGGTTATAAATGGGGCTTTTCCACTATCCAAAACAATCATTTGTATCCCAGAATACTCAATCACAAAAAAGCCTGATTGTAAGCAATGATCTAATTATAGTATCAGTTAAGAGCATGGAACTCCCACTGTTACAGAAAAATACATCTCAACAAAGGTTAAGAATGCGTCTGTTACTATGGAAATGAATATGATATATTAGGTAGAATAAGTGTGCATAAACATTTCATGAACATTATGGAAAATATAGCGTATTTTAATAATAACATAACATGCTAATGTTTTAACCAAAAATGTTAACTGTTACAATAAAGTTATCAACCATAATACATTGCCTACATATTCACTATATAATTTCTACTTTTTTTAACTGTTATAAATAAAATACAGTAAATACATAAAAACAACATTTTATTGACCATATTTCTACATTTGCAACATGAATCATACAAATATTTTTAAATATGACTATTTAAATAACAGTATTCACTATCACTTGTGAACAGTAAAGAGAATTCTAACTGACAAAAGAAATACCCTTCCAGCATTATATTTATATTATTTATTTTATATTTTATAAAAAAAATTTCTATTGTGTTATACATTAGTTTGTTAATAGAAAGAAAATATTTTAGTAATTTACAGTTTTCTCCTGTTACAATATCCAACGAAAATCTTAGGGTCCCTGTGTTCCATATAAAATATGCACTAGATAATGACCTAGCTTTAATAAAACTCATTTCTGAAACTTGTATCTCTCTGAAAAAAACATGCGGCAAGATACCAACCCGAAAATTGCAGAATTTATAAAGATTTCAACTTGCCTGTAGTCACAGCAGCATTTGGGAGTTCAGCTCTATATAATCAGCTCTATATAATGATACTTGCTGTACCTATATCATAACCACTAACTTTTCACCCCATAGAACAAGTTCTATAGTGGGATCACAAAAACGTCTTCAAAACATTACTAAACAAATGAACTTTAAAAAATAAAAAACTGCCTGTAAAAATGATCTAATGTAACATATGCACTAGAGAACCTGGAAACAGTTGAAGAAACTATTTCATCAGCTTTAAAATAGTGAGAGTCAAGCAATAAATGAGATACTTTACAGAAGCAATAGAATCATTACAATCGCCATTAGATGAAAAATCCAGATCACCTTTTCGTGCCTGTGAGGGTTCTATCTAGAAAGACAACTTTATTGAAATAAAACAGGTTGTGCAAATATTTTACCCCTACATTGACATAACCCGTGTTGCAAGCGGTTTCCATCACATGTTGCTTCTAATGATTGAGTTTCTGCGTTGTTAGTCATTTTCTGTGTATTTGTTACCTCACAAAACTACAGAAGTTGGAACGCAGAAATACCCACTGACAAAACTTTGGAAAAGACAGGGGAAGCAATGCTCAGTGAAACTCATACATGAACTCACCATAACAAGGCACCTTGTCAGCCTATCATGCATGATTTAAATTATTAATTTATGTATATGCTAAACGTTTGCTATATAAAATCTATATCCTATATTTGTTATTCCATTTATTCCCTATGTATGTGTGTGTTGCTCTCCTTAACATACACAAATGCAAACACTCTCTCTGAGTCTGATTTACCAAGTGTCGTTCAGCGGATCAGGTTAGACAGACATCGCTGAATGCCGACAGCAAACACTCTTGGCATTTAACATTGCACAAGCAGTTCTGGTTAACTGCTTGTGCAATGCCGCCCCGTGCAGATTTGCGGCCAAATGGCCACTAGCAGAGGGTGTCAATCAACCCGATCATATTCGATTGGGCGGATTGATGTCCGGAGCCTCAAAGGCAGCAGACGAGTTAAGGAGCAGCTCTGCTCCAAACATGCAACCTCTACTGTACATACGCCCTATATCATTTACACAAACTCAAATACAGATACTCTTTCCCACGGGGAGGAAGCCTTAAATACACATTTCTACTTGCAGGCCCAAACACACACTCACTCTATCCTCCTTAAAGGGGCATGAAATCCAATTTTTTTCCTTACATGATTTAGAAAGCTCATGCAATTATAAACAACTTTTTAATTTACTTCTATTATCTAATTTGCTTATTTCTCTTGATATTCTTTGCTGAAAAGCATGTCTATTATGCTCAGTAGCTGCAAATTGGTAGATGCACATAGATGCCTTGTGTGATTGGCTCACACATGTGCATTGCTATTTCTTCACCAAAGATATCTAAAGAAATAAGGCCTAGATTTGGAGTTTGGCGGTAGCCGTGAAAACCAGCGTTAGAGGCTCCTAACGCTGGTTTTAGGCTACCTCCGGTATTTGGAGTCACTCAAAAAAGGGTCTAACGCTCACTTTTCAGCCGCGACTTTTCCATACCGCAGATCCCCTTACGTAAATTGCGTATCCTATCTTTTCAATGGGATTTTTCTAACTCCGGTATTTAGAGTCGTGGCTGAAGTGAGCGTTAGAAATCTAACGACAAAACTCCAGCCGCAGAAAAAAGTCAGTAGTTAAGAGCTTTCTGGGCTAACGCCGGTTTATAAAGCTCTTAACTACTGTACTCTAAAGTACACTAACACCCATAAACTACCTATGTACCCCTAAACCGAGGTCCCCCCACATCGCCGCCACTCGATTACATTTTTTTAACCCCTAATCTGCCGACCGCCACCTACGTTATACTTATGTACCCCTAATCTGCTGCCCCTAACACCGCCGACCCCTATATTATATTTATTAACCCCTAACCTGCCCCCCACAACGTCGCCGCCAGCTACCTACAATAATTAACCCCTAATCTGCCGACCGCAAAGCGCCGCCACCGACATTATAGCTATGTACCCCTAATCTGCTGCCCCTAACACCGCCGACCCCTATATTATATTTATTAACCCCTAATCTGCCGCCCTCAACGTCGCCTCCACCTGCCTACACTTATTAACCCCTAATCTGCCGACCGGACCGCACCGCTATTATAATAAAGTTATTAACCCCTATTCCGCCTCACTAACCCTATGATAAATAGTATTAACCCCTAATCTGCCCTCCCTAACATCGCCGACACCTAACTTCAAACATTAACCCCTAATCTGCCGACCGGAGCTCACCGCTATTCTAATAAATGCATTAACCCCTAAAGCTAAGTCTAACCCTAACACTAACACCCCCCTAAGTTAAATATAATTTAAATCTAACGAAATTAATTAACTCTTATAAAATAAATTATTCTTATTTAAAGCTAAATACTTACCTGTAAAATAAATCCTAATATAGCTACAATATAAATTATAATTATATTATAGCTATTTTAGGATTTATATTTATTTTACAGGTAACTTTGTATTTATTTTAACCAGGTACAATAGCTATTAAATAGTTAATAACTATTAAATAGCTAAAATAGTTAAAATAATTACAAAATTACCTGCAAAATAAATCCTAACCTAAGTTACAATTAAACCTAACACTACACTATCAATAAATTAATTAAATAAAATACCTACAAATACCTACAATGAAACCTAACACTACACTATCAATAAATTAATTAAATACAATACCTACAAATAACTACAATGAAATAAACTAACTAAAGTACAAAAAATAAAAAAGAACTAAGTTACAAAAAATAAAAAAATATTTACAAACATCAGAAAAATATTACAACAATTTTAAACTAATTACACCTACTCTAAGCCCCCTAATAAAATAACAAAGCCCCCCAAAATAAAAAAATGCCCTACCCTATTCTAAATTACTAAAGTTCAAAGCTCTTTTACCTTACCAGCCCTGAACAGGGCCCTTTGTGGGGCATGCCCCAAGAAGTTCAGCTCTTTTGCCTGTAAAAAAAAACATACAATACCCCCCCAACATTACAACCCACCACCCACATACCCCTAATCTAACCCAAACCCCCCTTAAATAAACCTAACACTAAGCCCCTGAAGATCTTCCTACCTTATCTTCACCATACCAGGTTCACCGATCCGTCCTGAAGAGCTCCTCCGATGTCCTGATCCAACCCCAAGCGGGGGGCTGAAGAGGTCAATGATCCGGCTGAAGTCTTCATCCAAGCGGGAGCTGAAGAGGTCCTCTATCCGGTAGAAGTCTTCATCCAAGCGGGGCAGAAGAGGTCTTCCATCCGATTGAAGTCTTCATCCAAGAGGCATCTTCTATCGTCATCCATCCGGAGCGGAGCGGCAGGATCCTGAAGACCTCCGACGCGGAACATCCATCCTGGCCGATGACTGAACAACGAATGACGGTTCCTTTAAATGACGTCATCCAAGATGGCATCCCTCGAATTCCGATTGGCTGATAGGATTCTATCAGCCAATCGGAATTAAGGTAGGAATATTCTGATTGGCTGATGGAATCAGCCAATCAGAATCAAGTTCAATCCGATTGGCTGATTGGATTGGGGGGGGGGTATTGTATGTTTTTTTTTACAGGCAAAAGAGCTGAACTTCTTGGGGCATGCCCCGCAAAGGGCCCTGTTCAGGGCTGGTAAGGTAAAAGAGCTTTGTAATTTAGAATAGGGTAGGGCATTTTTTTATTTTGGGGGGCTTTGTTATTTTATTAGGGGGCTTAGAGTAGGTGTAATTAGTTTAAAATTGTTGTAATATTTTTCTGATGTTTGTAAATATTTTTTTATTTTTTGTAACTTAGTTCTTTTTAATTTTTTGTACTTTAGTTAGTTTATTTCATTGTAGTTATTTGTAGGAATTGTATTTAATTTATTTATTGATAGTGTAGTGTTAGGTTTAATTGTAACTTAGGTTACAATTTATTTTACAGGTAAATTTGTAATTATTATTATTATTGTCGGGTCCTTACCGACAAAACTCTAAATCTAGCCATAAGCAAATTAGATAATAGAAGTAATTTGGAAAGTTATTTAAAATTGTATTCTCTACCTGAATCATGAAATATTTGCGGGGGTTTAGTGTCCCTTTAAAGAAAACATTGCACTGAAACAGCATCTTTTCCAAACACATTACATCATGCCTATATATATGGCTTATATAAGAAAACAAGTACCATTTTACGCATATAGGCCCCTATTTATTAAAGTCTGGTGGACCTGATCTGACAGTGCGGATCAGGTCCGCCAGACTTCGCTGAATACGGCGAGCAATACGCTCGCCGTATTCAGCATTGCACCAGCAGCTCACAACGCCGCCCCTTGCAGACTCGCGGCCAATAGGCCGCCAGCAGGGAGTGTCAATCAACCCGATTGTACTCGATCAGCTTGATTTCCGGCGATGTGTGTCCGCCTGCTCAGAGCAGGCGGACAGGTTATGGAGCAGTGGTCTTTGTGACCGCTGCTTCATAACTGCTGTTTCTGGTGAGCCTGCAGGCTCGCCAGAAACACAGGACATACGGAGCTTGATACATATGCCCCATAGGCTCTATCCCCTATAAGTCAGATACTTTTATTTTACAAACGCGTGTGTAACCTTTATCTCACACTCAGACTTAATATCCATCAAACACAGGCACTCTTTCTTACATACCCATGAACTTTGGTTTATAAATATTAGACGTGCACGGGTGAACAATTCTTTTCGGCCCAGTATTTTGGGCCGAATATTCATAAAAATTTGTTTTCCCAATATTAGGTGGCTGTGCTATTTAGTTATAAACAAAACAAATACTGAATATTCATTAAACATTTAAATTCATTTTTATCAAACAAATGCAAATGTTCCTTAGCTACAGGTGAAAAAGTTCACCTGTAGCATTATATATACTTGCCTATAGCATGCTGGAGAGCTGCTTTAAAGGGACAGTCTACACCAGAATTTCTATGGTTTTAAAAGATAGATAATCCCTTTATTACCCATTCCCTAGTTTTGCATAACCAACACAGTTATATTAATACACTTTTTACCTCTTTGATTACCTTGTATCTAAGCCTCTGCAAACTGCCCCCTTATTTCTGTTCTTTTGACAGACTTGCATTTTAGCCAATCAGTGCTGACTTCTAGATAACTCCACGTGTGTGAGCACAGTGCTATCTATATAACACACATAAACTAATACCCTCTGGTGGTGAAAAACTGTCAAAATGCATTCAGATAAGAGGCGGCCTTCAAGGTCTAAGAAATTAGTATATGAACCTCCTGGGTTTAGCTTTCAACTAAGAATACCAAGAGAACAAAGCAAAATTGGTGATAAAATTAAATTGGAAAATTGTTTAAAATTGCATGAAAGTTTATTTTGGACTAGACTGTCCCTTTAATCCTGACTCTTCTTCACAAAGCCCCGGGCCACACTAATAGGAGATTAAGTGCACACTAAACTTCCTAATTGCACAGCCGGGGTTCTATAAAGAAGTATCTGGGTTAGTGTAGGCTCTCCAGCATGCTATAGGTAAGTATTTTAATCCCTAAGGTAATTGAAAGAAAAAAAATGAATACTCAGAAATTGTGTCAGTATTTATTTGTTTTTAATTCATAATTAATTTTCATTCATAACAAAACAAATGCACATGCCTAAATACATGTTTACAACACAATGTTTAGGATTACTTGGTTTCTCAAGAACTTTTAACTATATAAAAGTATTAAGGGGTTAGCCACTTTTATTTTTAAGCCCTCACCTAAAAACCAAAAACAACAATCATTTTGAAATAAATTATTTTATTAACCACAAACAACAAAGCAGGCACAAAGTCTCCTAACAAAGAATCACCTAAAAAAGATTGAAGCTAAAAAATCTTGGGGAGATAGGCACAGGTCCTCCCCCTGTTATCATCTGGCCCATCCAATCTGATGAGGGAGTTTTTCTGCCACTCTCTACAACAAGAGACAACACTCTTATTTCTGGGACTCTACTCTAGAGGTCTATCATCTTACCAGCCACAGTCATTTCCACCATCCTCATGCAAACCTAAAATTAGGTTGTCCTAATCCCAATAATGATGGACTTAGAAAACCTTAATGTAACTCTGGCTTGTGATGGAACTTCCTAACGATCAACAAATATTTCTTAATATTTTTTTTTTACATTTAAATAAATTACTCAGCTTTATAAAAGTTCAAACACTGCAACACCTGCACAAAAAAAGAATAAACAACAAAGAGCAAAATAAAAGAAGGTGATTTACAAGGTTCATAGGAAATAAATTGAAGAGGAAAACTCTCCCTTTCTCTCCCCAATCAAAACCATCTCACAAATTGCTTAGGCCACTTCTTACCCAGCCCACTAAAACATAGCTCAGAAATCATTTAACCATTTAAAGCCACCACATTTCAGTCATTACATTAAACAAAGAGGGCACTTTTGGGCATATCTATCAAGCTCCGTATGGAGCTTGAAGCCCCGTGTCCAAAGACCGCTGCTCTATAACCTGTCCGCCTGCTCTGAGCAGTTGGAAAGACATTGCCGTAATTCAACCCGATCGAGTATGATCAGGTTGATTGACACCCCCCTGCTGGTGCAATGCTGAATACGAAAAGAGCGTATTGCTCTTCGCATTCAGCAAGGTCTGTCAGACCTGATCCGCACTGTCGAATCAGGTCCGACAGACCTTTGTTAAATAGGCCCCTAAGTCCCATAATTAGTGTACTTGTTTGAAAAGCTTTGAAATATTTTGTAACCTAATACAAGATAATAGTAATACAATTTTAATTATACTTGTGTGTTTCATGTCAATAATATCCCTTTATTTTCTATTATTTTGATCATGTTTGTGTTTTTGATGGTGATAATATCTCTTTTATTTTCTACCATTGTTTTAAAAGCTTACTTTAAGCATTAGAGTCAGATATGTTTCCAGGTTAAGTGATAATAGTATATGATGACATTGTTACTGTCATACAAAAATGCAGGACTGATGAACAGCAAAAATACAAGGTTAACTTTATCCTTGCTGTACATCAAATGTGTTTCCATATTTGCATCAGCAGTCACTGAAACTTGAGAGAGAATTAACAATCACCTCCCAGTGATTTCCTCATTTATTTGATGTTCCCTTATTCTCTCTGACTCCTGAGATCAGCTTCCTCAAGGGCATTTTGCTTGGCTGAAGTCAATACATTACCATTAATACATTATTCTTTTGACCCTGAACATCAAAACATCATTGATATTAAGGATTCAGGAGACTGAGTTGCCTATCATCCAAATATATACATTCATATTTTTATCTTCCCTTTGTTGCTTCTTTCTGTATTACACTAATACACATGAGCAGAGACCATCACATTGTGGCTGCTAATGTGTAGCTGGTGGGGGGAAGTTAGACTTAATACTAAAACACATTTTCTTTGCTGAGCAGAGAGTCAATCATTAAGGCATTACATTTACATTATAATGCACATATGCTGTCAATGAAATTGATCGCGCCCTTGGAAAACTAGATTATGAGGCCTTATTGGCATAATTGTACTGAATGGATAAAATTTATTACATTATTTTGCCATGACTTTATTAAAATATAACGAAGACACAATACAATTAGAAAATATTTATGGGAGAGTAATCACAATCCATTTAATGAATAACAATTATGACTAGAGGTTAACTTATAATTTAGCCTAGATCATTAAATACTTTTTTAATGATAACACAAGAAATAAAGTTTAACAAGAAAGATGAGGATACAATCCAATTTATATTTTCATCAACACCATAAAAAAGGTATAATATCCCCCCCCCCCAATCCTGTTGGGTAAGTCACCCAAAACAACGAGTCAAGTCCAGGGTCAACCCACTGAGAACAAGTATAACCCCATAATACCCAGAGCATGGTTTCCAGACCCTTAAATTATTGATTTAATATGATTACCATTTAACTTCAACAGCACAGCGAACACCTGCCATAGCTGCCCTTGTTGATAACTTAATTAAAGGACCACTAAATACAGTTGAATTGCCTAATGAAAAGACAGTGCAATAAGGCATACTCTGAGTTTCAAATAAGCAGTAGATTTTGTTTTCAGACACATTTATTTTTTCTCCATTTGCCAATGTCCTGTATCATGTGATAGACATCAGCCAATCACTGACTAGTATATGTATACCGTTAACTTGTGCAATTGCTCAGTAGTAGCTGGTACCTCGGGAAGTGTGTATATATAAATAATGTGCAAAATGAGTACCAATGATATTCCCAAGGTGATTTGTCCTCCTTCAGCGGGTCCCTCTCATGGAAGCTACATGGATTTTTAGCCAGGTTTTATAGACTTTGTTATGCAAAAAAATGTGTATATTTGGTGCACTAAAGGATATAGTCCCAATTGTTTATAATTCCACCTTCTGGTGATATTTTTCTATTTTGACATCCAAAAAGATAAAAAAACTGCAAATAGTGAAGTATGCAATTGTAGTTATACAGCTGATAAATTAAGTATTCATACTCACATTCTTCTGAGCTTATTACCTAGCTCCCAAGAATTTAAGCCCAAATGTTGCCGTTCATTGTAAGACTCACAGGCAAAACCAGGAATTGCTTGAAGTTTAAAATATATACTTATTAAAACAAAGGACAGGTCACTCAGGTGAACAATACCCTCTTACAGAAACTGCTACACAGTTAAAAACCGCTGTTATGCAACGTCTGTAAACTAGTTTGTGCAGTTTTATGGTTGGTTCCACCCTCCTGGTGACGTTCAGTCCATACACATACAACGCACATTTCGCCATATAGGCTTTGTCAAGGATGTCTATCATGAACGTGTTTGTTTTAAATCCCTTTTTCAATCTTTATTGGCTAATCAATCTTGTCCAGCTTTCTGTTTATTGAAAATGATCAGTTTCTATCTGACACAATGCAGTTATAGAAAACAAATTCTTAATGCAATATTGTGAAAGTAACATTTCTTGATTAATGTATATATTTCAAATCTATAGACTTACTATTTTAATATAGTATTTCAAAGGAGGTCTTACTAATGGCTCACATCTATCCTCTTCCTATACTTGGGCTTAACTCTTAAAGTCTCAGTATTTAAATTTCCTGTCATTTATTTACTGTTGTATTTGTGAAGTCTTACACAAATTTTTAACAAGTATATGCCTTGCAATCTGGCTACTGTATGTCTCACAGTTCATATGTATTTTGTGTATATGTATATTTATATATTTTAATATACAATCATTTGTTTACTGTCATATTTGTTCAAACCTAAACAGTAAAAATGGATTATTATTACCAGTTCAGCTTTGCAATTCTGTTTGAATCTTGTTATGCATTCTATAATGCTATTTTTTTTTAAAGTTTCTGTATTACCTTGTTTTTCAGGGTACATGAGGGTTTTACAGATTTGTCTCCAGGATTCAAGAGTTATTGCACTATAAAATTCCTGCAGGCAGGACAGCTAAGCCTCCTCCGAGTCAGCGGACGGATTTCATCTGATAATCTTCCTACAATTGAGTTATCTGGTTACTGATTCTGAATTAATTCAGTTCAGTTAAAGAAGTCTTTAAACTTTAGACTCAGAATTGTCTTCTATAGGTGAGATGTAGTATGATTTTACTGTCACTTCAGACATGGAACAGTTGATTTAAGTACCTTAAAGGAGGACTTTAAACCACAGAATTACCAACAGTTGTTTCTAATCTATGCTAAGAGAGGCTTTAAGTAAGATCTTTCATGCAATTTAGTTTGATTTTTAATAATTCTATATTTATATGTATTCTCTGTGTATTTCCTATTCCTGAAGCCATTTCAAAATATATTTCCTAGAATGTGGATGCTACAGGAAAAGCTTATTTTGTAAAGCTTTGGCAAATCTTTTTTTCAAGATGGTTAATTTACAGGGACCCAATGGAAAATAATTTTGGATTTTTTCCTTAGAAAGGCCTTGTTTTTCTACAAGAGGTTTCCTAGTTTTAACAGTGTTGACATTACTGTGGCAATTGCAGTATTTTTACTTTGATATGAAATTCTGTCTGATTTACTTCAGAAGTTCTGCTGTTGGAGATGTTTTTAAAATTCTCTAAATTATCTAAAGTCAGAGAGTTCCTTATTTGACTATGTATTTTTAGGCATTATCAATAGTATTGCGAAGATATGAATTTCACAGTACACCCAAAAGAACTATGTGGCTTATTTCATGGTGAGCAGACTTATCTCTGTTTTCTGAGTAAGGATGTATTTATCCTTAGTTGTATACCATTATTTTCTGTGTCTGGAGGATGTAGTAACTTCCTTCCTCAGGGAAAATTTCTGATTTTACTAGTCATTTTCATTCCTTTTCAGTCTAGTAACCTAAATTTAATCTTTTTCACAAACTATAGATTTTTCCAGAGCTGCCTGAGTCTGGTGTTTTTTGGCATAAGGCCAAGCAATCTACAGTAAGAATCCTTCTTCCTTTTACAAATAACTTAATCTTCCAAGCCAGATTCTTTTCTAGTATGGAGTAGGTTATTCCTTTTTCAAAAAAGTCCTAGTCGCAGTATGTCAACAATCCCTAGACCGATTCTGTTTGATCCATTTTGCCCAAGTTAATAAGGGTTCATCACCAGTTACTAAATGTGTCCTTCTTGGCAAACACCTTCTGGTTGACTTTCTTCCTTTGTAACTCACTATAATGCCCAGACTTTTTTTGCAAAGGGTCTGGAAACTCCTTTGTTTGTTATAAGTCCTAAGAGTATTCTTTGGTTCCATTAATGGAAAAGTTTGGTTCAGTTTCCATGTTTTATCTTTAACTGTATTTTTAACAACAGTATACTGTTATTATTTGCTGGCAGGTGGGAGAATCACTTTTCAGAAATATCTTTCTCCTTAGGTACGTGTTTTATTTCTGATAGTTTTGTAGACTGTACTTTGCGATATTCTCTTGCAGATCCATGCAGATCCAAGTTCAACAGATTGTTCTTTCTTCTACCATTTATTCTATGAATGGACATTTCTGGTGTATGCTTGCTATTTTCTTAGTGCAGGGATTACAATCTGTTTCTTAATATTCCTTTTGGGATTCCTCTATAAAACAGTCCTTGTCCTAGTGGTTTATTCCCCCTCCAGTTTTTTTTCTGGAAGTGTATTCTATTCGTCATTTTGGACAATATTTTCCATTGTCTCCAGTATCATACATTGGAGTGCAGTCTGAGATTTTAGGAAAGCACAATGAATTGGCTTCCTCTGGATAGGCTACCCATTGGAGCCTATGGAAGCACACTCCCATGAGCATAATGCTTCCATACAATGCAAACGCAAGGTCATGTTCACATTGCACCTAACTTGTAATACCAGAGCACATTTGCGTGCACTAGTTTTACTAAGTTGAGTGCAAATATCGGTTTAACAAAAACGATATTTTGCTCTCAACTTGTAATCTGGCATATATATATACACAGAACTGTGCAAAAGTCTTAGGCCTCCATTAGATTTGTTATTTTTGGTATCTATATTAAGATACGAACAGAAAATATAGGAAATATTTACACAAAATATAAAAATACACAATTTTCAGATTAAAATGTCTTCTTCAGGCTAAAGTTAGTATTTATTGTGACTAAGCATATCTTGAACTTTTTTTGGGGAGATTGTCCTGAAGTTTTCTGAAGAAATGTTCTTGTATATTATAGCATACTTCTTTCAGCATTTCCCAGAGTTCTTCTTCAGATTTAGGTTGTCTTTTATTTTTTTCTCTGTCCAGGTGATCCCATACTGCCTCTATAATATTCAGGACTGGTCTCTGTGGAGGCCAGTCTATGACCGTCAGTGTTTTATCAGCTGTTTTTCTCTCCAAATATGATTTCACTGCATTAGCAGTGTGTTTGTTTCATTATCATGCTGAAAAATTAAATCATTCCCAAGCAGGTGCTTTCAAGAAGGAATGATGAATTAAAACCTGTCTGTACTTTTCTGCATTCATGATTCCATCAATTCGGACAATATTGCCAACACCACTGGCGGAAATGCAGCCCCAAACCATGACCATGTTTTACTGAAGTCTGCACTGAAGGTTACAAACACTCATTCTTCTATCTCTCTCAAACGCTTCTTCTCACAAATTGACCATAGGACCCAAAAATGTCAAACTTAGATTAATCACTTTATAATACTCGTTTCCACTGATCTTCATTCCAATCTGGTCCCCTTCTGAAAAAGTGGGTGCTACCCTGCCACAAAGACCGTTCCTGATCAAGCTTCTTGCCAGATGCTGAGCCAGGTCCTTGCTGGACTTCTTCCAGTCTCTCAAAGAAGAAACTCTGAAAAACTCTTCATCAGATTTTGAATGTTTTCTTGGCCTTCCAGTGCTTTTTTGTCCTTGACCTCTCTTGATTTATCAAATTTCTAACAGCTTGAATACCAAATCTTGAGTATCTAGTTTGTTTGCTGATTTCCCTTTGATAGTTGATAGTTGCCTTGCTGATGCAAAAGTATGATTTTATGTCTGTAAAATTCTGTGATCTTTGGCATTTTGAATGGAATGATGTGATTGATAGTGTGTCTTATGAACAAGCTTCCAATGAATTAAAATCAGACCACATGTGTATGTAATGCTCAAGAATGTCTTGCACAAATCTGGTGTAATAGACCTTTGTCACAGAAGTTATTTTGACATGAAATAGTAGGACAAATGCAGGTGTTAGAAATGGCATTAAAGGGACAGTCTACACCAGAATATTTATTGTTTTAAAAGATAGATAATCCCTTTATTACATATTCCCTAGTTTTGCATAACCAACACAGTTATATTAATACACGTTTTACCTCTGTGATTATCTTGTATCTAAGCCTCTGCAAACTGCCCCTTATTTCAGTTCTTTTGACAGACTTGCATTTTAGCCAATCAGTGCTGGCTCCTAAGAGCTCCACGTGCGTGAGCACAGTGCTATCTATATGGTATGCACATGAACTAACACCCTCTAGTGGTGAAAAACTGTAAAAATGCCCTGAGATGAGAGGCAGCCTTCAAGGGCTAGAAATTAGCATATGAACCTCCTAGGTTTAGCTTTCAACTAAGAATACCAAGATAACAAAGCAAAATTGGTTATAGATGTAAATTTGAAATTGGTTTAAAATTACACACCATATCTGAATAATTAAAGTTTGTTTTGGACTAAATAGTCCTTTTAAATAAGATTCCATTCCATTTAGGTTTACAAGAGTCAGGTTGCTGCTATTGTTCAAGTGTAAGAGGAGGTCACGCTAAATACTTGCCCCTTTAGAAGCTGTTTTTTTCAAGATTTTTTTTTTGTTTATTAATACTGCCTACAAATATCCTGTATTTTCTAGTTGTATTCTAATATAGAGACTGAGCTATGATTATATATGGTCATTATACCACAAATCTAATGATGGTGGTGGCCTAAGACTGTGCGCCAGTACACTGAGCAAACATCATGTTGGATTCTACATCATAAATGTATGCACCCATTATGATTACGTGTAAAACATGACAGAGGTATTATGCAGTTTGCAAACAAACAACTGATTAGACAGCAGTTACGTGAGCAATACTTTAGAATAGGAAGGAAAAGAGAGAGGGCGCCACAATAGCGTAATATTGTCTGGTATTGTGAGCAAACATATATAGACAAATGGTGTGCTTACCAGAACAAGAGGCACTGTGCTGTGACCAGTGCGTGATAGCTTGCTAGCACTTAACAGTGGCTAGTACACTGGATGGATAGCGTTCCTTGGAGTCTTTGCTGGTACCTCCTGGGCAACCTTTTTCTTAGTACTGGTGATTTCAACTGGAATATGGAATTTGGTGTGTTGTTGTATGGTATTGGAATACCACAAGGCTTAGACAACTTCTTGTAATAAAAAGCTTTAATATGACGCGTTTCTCAACCCCAACTGGGTCGTTTCCTCAGATAAAAGCGAATAAAAGTGGTTACATTTTCCGGCATTATATACACATTGTATCTTTAAAAACAGGAAGTTGTCATTAGGTGTTTGTCCAATGGGACTACATTTTCAATTGTGAGAGCCCAATCTTGGCTATCAGCTGTTACCAATTATAACACAAGCATCAAGGAGAAAAAAACCCTATACAAAAGATTTGCAAAAAGACATTATAAATAAATCAATACAAAGGTCCTTTTGTGTACAATTTTGTACTTTTGTCTGTGGAATTATTGCAGTCTAACTAGTTGTTGGCATAATAGGAAAAACATAGCAAAACAAACAGACCTTTTATAAGGCTCTTTCACCTTGCTGTATATATATTTGTTTTGATGATATTATTGTGTCATGTCTGATAATGAGCGTGCTGCAAGCTTGTATCTATTTGTGGGTTGATGTTGATACTGAAAATCTTAGTAGTGTATTGGATAACTATGAATGGGGCATATAAAAAAAAGGCATACAGATAGGTCAAAATCCCTATTCATCCCATTAGGGTGTAATGTCCCCAAATTATTAATCCAGAACATTTCTCTACTCTTGAGGATTTTAGCTCTATCCCCACCCCTTCTAGGCACTGGAACATGCTCTATCACTTGAAATCTTAACTGATTAAGATTATGTCCAGCAGACAAAAAATGACAAGCTACAGGGGCATCCAATTTTTTAGTCCTAATGCTGCTTTTATGTTGAACCATACGTTCACGGACACTACGGGTGGTCTCTCCGACGTACCCCAATCCACAAGGACACTTAATCATATAAACCACATATTCTGTGTTGCATGTGAAGTAATCCTTAATAGAAAACATATGTCCAGTCCTAGGATGGCTAAAGGTGGGGCCTTTAATCATGTTGTTGCAGTTGGAGCAACCAAGGCATGGGAAATTCCCCCAATTTTTCTTGCCTATATAGCTTTGAACCCCCCTCTTTCTAAGTGGGCCAATATCTGCTCTGACCAGTGAATCCTTAAAATTTCTACCTCTTTTATAGGCCGGCATAAAAGGTTTGGAAAACTCTAAAACATCCGATTCACAAGTCTGCAACACATGCCAATGTTTAAGTAAAATTTTCTGTACCTTTAAACTTAAAGAAGAATATTGGCTAATAAAAACCAATCTATCAGACTTTTCTTTCTCTTTTTTTCTCCCTTTTCTCATTATTCCTCTTAATTAAAAGGGACTGTCTAGTTGTGGCAAGGGCATACCTAAGTTCTGTTTCAATCAATTCCCTAGGATAACCCCTTGCTAAAAACCGATCCCCCATCTCTCTCAATCTTATTTCAGCCAAATTTTCATCCGACACAATCCGTCTAACCCGAAGGAATTGGCTTCTAGGTAAAGATTTGAGAAGAGATGGGGGGTGGGCACTGGTATAGTGGAGGAGGGTATTACAATCTGTTTCTTTTTTGTACAAATCCACAGATAAGCCCTGTGGAGTTTTTGATACACGAGTGTCCAGAAAAACCACACTCTCCTCACTCCACACCAGTTTGAATTTAATCCTAGTTGTAGCAGAATTCAAATCATTAATACATTTCTCGAGGGTTTCAATGTCGCCCAACCACACACCAAAAATATCATCTATATAGCGCCACCACGTGGCGCCATATAGTAAAAACAATGGATGATTATAAACAAAATATTCCTCAAAAATATTCATATAGATATTTGCGTATGTGGGGGCGACATTGGAACCCATGGCAGTCCCTTGGAGTTGTAGGTAATAGTCATCACCAAACAAAAAATAATTACAACATAATACAATCCTCAATAATTGGATTAAAAATTCTTGTTGTAGTGGTGAAAGATTTGAATCTTGACTCAAAACCTTGGTGACTGCACCAATCCCTGCCTCATGAGAGATGGAGGTATACAAAGATGCTACATCTAGACTAAACAGTATGCCCCTGTTCCCATCAATAGACAGGTTCTGCAATTTAACTATAAAATCACTTGTATCCTGAATATAAGAATTAGATAATACAAGGGGTCTCAAAGCCCTATCCAAAAAAATTGAAACTTTAGATAAAATAGAGCCCATTCCAGCTACAATGGGGCATCCAGGGGGGGAAGTTAAACACTTATGTACTTTAGGGAGTGTGTATAAAACAGGAGTAACTGCCTCTGATTCCAAAAGGAACTTTTCAATATCTTTTTCAATTACCCCATTTTTTACAGCAATGTTAACACAACTCTCAACCTCTTTTTGGATGTTAAATCCAGGGTTTGTGGGCAATCTTTTATACACAGCAGTATCTGATAATTGTGTTTTGATTTCATTCACATAAAATTCCTTATCCATAAGTACAGTGGCCCCTCCCTTATCCGCCCCCTTAATGATGAGCTGTTTATTATTTTTTACCCCATTTAGTGAAGTTAATTCTTTCTTGGACAAACCTTGTCTCACAGGGTGTCTTTTAAATTTACTGTAGTGTTTTCTACACATGTCAGCTACATCATTGTCAACCAATTTAATAAAGCTTTGGACCCCAGCACCTACCTGTGTAGAGGTAAATTTACTTTTGTTAAATAACCCAAATCTTTTTAATTTCAACATTTGCATAGCATTTATATCAACATTACTCACTGCTGTATCAGGAGAAGAGTGGGATACACTTGTAAAGAAACTTTTAAGCTTAATAGTCCTAAAGAACCGATATAGATCTTACTGTAGTTCTAAATAATCATAGTCCTGTTGTGGGCAATAAGAAAGTCCTTTATTCAGGATCATTAATTCATCATCCGTGACTTGTACCTGAGAGATGTTAATTATTGCCGGTTGTTGCTGCGTGTCATCACACGTCGACCCCCTCTCCCTCTGTTCTTCCTCTGATGGAGTGCTGCTACTATACTTGTGCCGCCTGTGTTTGCGGCCCCCACGGCATTTCCTGAGGCCTCCAGGTCGGATTCCCCCGACATCGATTCAGACGATGACCCCTGAGGGCTAGCACGCCCGCTTCCTCCATGCGTGCATCTGCGTCTTTAACCGGAACCGGAAATACCACTTAGAAAGAGGGGGGAATTTCCCATGCCTTGGTTGCTCCAACTGCAACAACACGATTAAAGGCCCCACCTTTAGTCATCCTAGGACTGGACATATGTTTTCTATTAAGGATTACTTCACATGCAACACAGAATATGTGGTTTATATGATTAAGTGTCCTTGTGGATTTGGGTACGTCGGAGAGACCACCCGTAGTGTCCGTGAACGTATGGTTCAACATAAAAGCAGCATTAGGACTAAAAAATTGGATGCCCCTGTAGCTTGTCATTTTTTGTCTGCTGGACATAATCTTAATCAGTTAAGATTTCAAGTGATAGAGCATGTTCCAGTGCCTAGAAGGGTGGGGATAGAGCTAAAATCCTCAAGAGTAGAGAAATGTTCTGGATTAATAAGTTGGGGACATTACACCCTAATGGGATGAATAGGGATTTTGACCTATCTGTATGCCTTAAATAATGTTATTTAATTCCTTTTTCTTTCTTTTTCTTTTGTTACAGATGATTATGGATTCTGTTCTGCTTATTTGCTTGCTGTATATATATATATATATATATATATATATATATATATATATATATACAATTGTATTCCAATGTATATGATGTTGGTGAGTTTCATCTGAACATTACTGAAATGTATAACTTTGCTGACATTTACCTATGTACCTAGAATAATATGTAAGGGGTTAATTTGAAATGTGCAGCTTTACAGGTGTGTGGGTGTGGTTAAGATGGTATTTAAGGATGATTATGTTGAAGAGAAAAAGAGAGCGCCTCATAGTGCAATATTCAATAATATATATTTCCTAAGGATGATTATGTGTAGAGTTTAGCCATACATGACTAAGGACTGTGTCCGAAACGTTGTTGTTTGATTTTGTTTGGTCTGGCTACTCTTCAAGCTGAATAAAGCTAAATCTCCCGCCCCAACATTGCCGCTACTATAATAAAGTTATTAACCCCTAAACCTAAGTCTAACCCTAACCCCAACACCCCCCTACCCCTACCTACAATTATTAACCCCAAATCTGCCAACCGGACATTGCCGCCACTATAATAAATGTATTAACCCCTAAACCGCCGCAATCCCGCCTCGCAAACACTATAATACATTTTATTAACCCCTAATCTGCCCCCAACGTCGCCGGAACCTAGCTATAATTATTAACCCCTAATCTCCCGCCCCAACGTCGCCGCTACTATAATAAAGTTATTAACCCCTAAACCTAAGTCTAACCCTAACCCTAACACCCCCTAAATTAAATATAATTTAAGTAAAACGAAATAAAATTACTATAATTAAATAAATTAATCCTATTTAAAACTAAATACTTACCTATAAAATAAACCCTAATATAGCTACAATATAACTAATAGTTACATTGTAGCTATTTTAGGATTTATATTTATTTTACAGGCAACTTTGTATTTATTTTAACTAGGTACAATAGCTATTAAATAGTTAATAACTATTGAATAGCTACCTAGTTAAAATAATTACAAAATTACCTGTAAAATAAATCCTAACCTAAGTTACAAATACACCTAACCCTACTCTATCAATAAATTAATTAAATAAATTAACTACAATTATCTAAACTAAAAATACAATTAAATAAACTAAACTATAGTACAAAAAAACAAACACTAAATTACAAAAAATTTAAAAAATATTACAATAATTTTAATCTAATTACAACTAATCTAAGACCCCTAATAAAATAAAAAAGCCCCCCAAAATAATAAAATTCCCTACCCTATACTAAATTTCAAAAGTAATCAGTTCTTTTACCAGCCCTTAAAAGGGCTTTTTGCGGGGCATTGCCCCAAAGTAATCAGCTCTTTTACCTGTAAAAAAAAATACAAGACCCCCCCAACATTAAAACCCACCACCCACACATCCCTACTCTAAAACACACCCGATCCCCCCTTAAAAAAACCTAACACTAACCCCCTGAAGATCACCCTACCTTGAGCCGTGTTCACCCAGCCAGGCCGAATTCTTCATCCAAGCGGGCCAGAAGAGGTCCTCCATCCGGCAGAAGTCCTCATCCAAGCGGGCCAGAAGAGGTCCTCCATCCGGCAGAAGTCTTCATCCAAGCGGGCCAGAAGAGGTCCTCCATCCGGCAGAAGTCTTCATCCATCCGCGTCTTGATCTTCAAGACCTCCGACGCGGAACATCCTCCTCGGCTGACGGACTTACGATGAATGAAGGTTCCTTTAAATTACGTCATCCAAGATGGCGTCCCTCGAATTCTGATTGGCTGATAGGATTCTATCAGCCAATCGGAATTAAGGTAGGAAAAATGTGATTAGTTGATTTAATCAGCCAATTGGATTGAACTTCAATCCGATTGGCTGATTAAATCAACCAATCGGATTTTTCCTACCTTAATTCTGATTGGCTGATAGAATCCTATCAGCCAATCGGAATTCGAGGGACGCCATCTTGGATGACGTCATTTAAAGGAACCTTCATTCATCGTTAGTCCGTCAGCTGAGGAGGATGTTCCGCGTCGGAGGTCTTGAAGATGGAGCCGTGGATGGATGAAGACTTCTGCCGGATGGAGGACCTCTTCTGCCCTGCTTGGATGAAGACTTCTGCTGGATGGAGGACCTCTTCTGCCCCGTGGATGGATGAAGACTTCTGCCGGATGGAGGACCACATCGCCCGGATTGGATGAAGAATTCGGCCCGGCTGGGTGAACACGGCTCAAGGTAGGGTGATCTTCAGGGGGTTAGTTTTAGTTTTTTTTAAGGGGGGATTGGGTGGGTTTTAGAGTAGGGGTGTGTGGGTGGTGGGTTTTAATGTTGGGGGGTCTTGTATTTTTTTTTTACAGGTAAAAGAGCTGATTACTTTGGGGCAATGCACCACAAAAAGCCCTTTTAAGGGCTGGTAAAAGAGCTGATTACTTTTGTAATTTAGTATAGAGTAGGGAATTTTATTATTTTGGGTTGTTTTTTATATTTTATTAGGGGGCTTAGATTAGGTGTAATTAGATTAAAATTCTTTTACTATTTTTTTATTTTTTGTAATTTAGTGTTTGCTTTTTTTGTACTATAGTTTAGTTTATTTAATTGTATTTTAGTTTAGATAATTGTAGGTAATTTATTTAATTAATTTATTGATAGTGTAGTGTTAGGTATATTTGTAACTTAGGTTAGGATTTATTTTACAGGTAATTTTGTAATTATTTTAACTAGGTAGCTATTCAATAGTTATTAACTATTTAATAGCTATTGTACCTAGTTAAAATAAATACAAAGTTGCCTGTAAAATAAATATAAATCCTAAAATAGCTACAATGTAACTATTAGTTATATTGTAGCTATATTAGGGTTTATTTTATAGGTAAGTATTTAGTTTTAAATAGGATTTATTTATTTAATTATAGTAATTTTATTTAGTTTTATTTAAATTATATTTAAGTTAGGGGGGTGTTAGGGTTAGACTTAGGTTTAGGGGTTAATAATTTTATTATATTAGCGGCGACGTTGGGGTTGGGAGATTACGGGTTAATAATTGTAGGTAGGTGGCAGCGACGTTGGGGGGGCAGATTAGGGGTTAATAAAATGTATTATAGTGTTTGCGAGGCGGGATTGCGGCGGTTTAGGGGTTAATACATTTATTATAGTGGCGGCGATGTCCGGTCGGCAGATTAGGGGTTAATAAGTGCAGGTAGGTGGCGGCAACATTGGGGGGGCAGATTAGGGGTTAATAAATATAATGTAGGTGTCGATGATGTTAGGGGTAGCAGATTAGGGGTTCATAGGTATAATGTAGGTGGTGGCGATGTCTGGTCAGCAGATTAGGGGTTAAATAATTTTATTATAGTGTTTGCAATGTGGGGGGGCCTCGGTTTAGGGGTTCATAGGTAGTTTATGGGTGTTAGTGTACTTTGTAGCACTGTAGTTAAGAGCTTTATGTTCCGGCGTTAGCCCATAAAAATCTTAACTACTGACTTTTTTATGCGGTAGGAGTCTTGGAGGTAGAGGCTGTACCGCTCACTTCTTCCAAGACTTGTAATACCAGCAGGTGTTAAAAAGCAGCGTTAGGACCCCTTAACGCTGCTTTTTAAAGCTAACGCAGAACTCGTAATCTAGGCGATTGGATGTAAATCTCAATAATGCTAGTGATAATGATTTCATTAAGCATATTTTTCCCCTGATTCTTGATATGCTTGGTAATCGTCTGTAGTTCTTATTTTTTGGTTTTATAATCCATAATAGACATTTGTATGGAGTTTTTTGTTGTCTTCACTAATAAAGTATATGGTCTGTCTATAGGCATCTGACATATGCATAATGTAATACAATTAATTTGTAATTCTAACTGCACCACACTATTCAACTTTTCACAATTTTTTTTAAGAAAACGTCACTATAATTCAATGCAAAGTTTATTTTTAACACACAATACAATTATCATCCGTATTAACAGACTGAGAATTTTTAACACATTTTACTAATTGCATTACAATAAAAAATATAAATTGGTCCACTTCCTTCATCCAGTCCCATTAGTCCTGAAAAATATTGCCATGGGGGCATCATACTTTACCATGGAAGAAAATTGTCTCCTTAGAGTCACAATGTATCTACCTAATGGGATTGCAGAGAAAGGAGAAGAACCCACATAAAGGGATGTCATGGGGAATGACATTGCAGATATTGTCAACTTGACTGCGCAGAATGAAAAATCTGTTCCACAATGTCGAAAAATAATTTTCAACATCAAAATTTAAATTTAAACAACTAAGGCCTAGATTACGAGTTGTGCGATATGGTTAAAAAGCAGCGTTAAGAGGTCCTATCGCTGCTTTTTAACACTTGCTGGTATTACGAGCCTTGCAGGTACAGGTGTACCGTTCACTTTTTTGGCCAGACTCAGAAATACCGCAAATTCACTTAAGTCAATTGCGTATCCTATATTTTCAATGGGACTTGCATAGTGCTGGTATTACGAGTCTGACAAAAAGTGAGCGATAGACCCTCTCCTATCAAGCCTGGCACCGCATTTTAAAGTCAGTAGTTATGAGTTTTATGATACGGTGTTGTAGTGTAAAACTCTTAACTAAAGTGCTAAAAAGTACACTAACACCCATAAACTACCTATTAACCCCTAAACTGAGGCGCCCCCCACATCGCAAACACTAAAATAAATATTTTAACCCCTAATCTGCCAAACCGGACATCACCGCCACTATAATAAACATATTAACCCCTAAACCGCCGCACTCCCGCATGGCAAACACTAGTAAAATATTATTAACCCCTAATCTGCTGTCCCTAACATCGCCACCACCTACCTACATTTATTAAACCCTAATCTGCCGCCCCCAACGTCGCCACCACTATATTAAATGTATAAACCCCTAAACCTAAGTCTAACCCTAACCCTAACCCCCCCTAACTTAAATATAATTACAATAAATCTAAATAAAATCAATACAATTAACTAAATTATTCCTATTTAAAATGAAATGCTTACCTATAAAATATACCATAAGCTAGCTACAATATAACTAATAGTTAGGTTTAGGGGTTAATAAATTTATTATAGTGGCGGCGACATTGGGGGCGGCGGATTAGGGGTTAATAAATGTAGGTAGGTTGCAGCGACATAGGGGGCGGCAGATTAGGGGTTGATAAATAAAATGTAGATGTTGGCGATGTTGGGGGCGTCAGATTAGGGGTTCATAAGTATAATGTAGGTTGCGGCAGTGTCCGGAGCGGCAGATTAGGGGTTAATAATATAATGCAGGTGTCGGCGATGTCAGGGGCAGCAGATAAGGGGTTAATAAGTGTAAGATTAGGGGTGTTTAGACTCGGGGTTCATGTTAGGGCGTTAGGTGTAGACATAAAATGTGTTTCCCCATAGGAATCAATGGGGCTGCGTTAGGAGCTTTACGCTGCTTTTTTGCAGGTGTTAGATTTTTTTTTCAGCTGGCTCTCCCCCATTGATTCCTATTGGGAAATCGTGTACAAGCATGTTTTACCAGCTCACCGCTAACGTAAGCAGCGCTGGTATTGAGGTGAGATGTGGAGCTAAATTTTGCTCTATGCTCACTTTTTTGCGGCTAACGCCGGGTTTGTAAAAACCCGTAATACCAGCGCTGTCTGTAAGTGAGCGGTGAGCAGAAACTGCTCATTAGCACCGCACAACCTCTAACGCAAAACTCGTAATCTAGGCGTAAGACATGAAAATAACTGGAAAAATTTGGCAACCAAAATTTAAACAGTATGAAAAAGATTTCTTGAATGTTTAGAGGGTGGAAAACCCAGTTTATGACATTTCGCAGCAGATTAATATTTCTTCTGAGGACCAATCACATCCCTTTTTATGTGGGTTCTGGTCATTGTTTTGAAATTTTTTACAAATTAATAGACGAAGACCAACCTTTAGATAAGGCACAGGTGTCTGCTGTGAAAGGTAATTTTAAAGACCAATAAAAGTCTTTAAACTGAATAGATATGACATTAACCCCTTGTTTAACATTTTGCAGATTTTGAGAAAAAAGATGAGATCCTGGACGTTTAAGTTGAGCATACAAAATCTGATGCGTGTACAGAAACTGAATCATGTTTTACAGATATGCAAGAAACATTTGTTGAGAACATGTACCACTTAAGGAAATGTGTGTATAATTTCAAAGAATCCTAAAAAATCAAAGTTATCAAATTAAGGTGCTTCAACATGTATTAGATACTGTAAAATCCTCCAGTGCACTAATTAAAAAAGGACGTTTAAGGTCAACTTGCAGTATATTTCTTCCTTGTAGAAAATTTAAATTGTGAAGTGTTTATGCAGAATTAATAAAAAAAAGAATCATGCTTTCTTTGGAGTGACTTTTTTTATTAATTTGGGTGATTCTGGGGGGAAAGCTATGTCATGCATCACATTTTAATTTTACAGAGGCCTGTCCTTTGAGTCTTGAGAAGGGCTAAATTTACATTCTCTCATTAAACTAATTTTACAAAGAACATATACCTTTTTAGTTGTCCAAAAATATGTTTTCCTTAGTTTATCCACATCAATGTGATCCTTTGCAGATTATCTCTGTGATAATATTTCCACCAAAGACTGACCTTAATTGAAAAAAATCTAAATGTAAAAATTAATGTATGACAAAATCTTCCAATGCAAAGCATCAAGTCCCTAAAATATTGGGTTCAATTCCACTGTCCAAATGTCTGTCTCTGTCATGTGACTAAAACAGTAGCATGTATGTGAAATACATAAAAAGAGTATGCATATCCTCTAAAGTTCTTTGGTTCCATTAAGATGAATTCAACACTCTTCAGGTTTGCCAATGTCAGTGTCCTATGTTTGGAGTTTCCCTGTGAAGATCCCACCATTGTTGCTGCTGACCCTGCCACCGGCCTCCTGTGCTGTTAGTGATTGGGTGCACTTTTGGTGTGCAGAGTGTTGAAATACCTCATTTGCCGTGTCATGCACAGACTTCTTTTGTTAGTGAGTGGGTCCAACAGAATTCCTGCGCAGTTGTGCTGCCATGGACATGGCGAGGAACATTGCATGGCAGTGTGCTTATTGATGTAGAGAACATTAGACCAATTTCAAAGATTAAAATAAACCTTAGTTGGCACATATTTAGTACACACATATGTCTGAGAGAATTTAAAAGGGGCCTCCAATCCTGTAATGTCCAATATAAATGTATATATGCATGTTGTGCATTAGTACTAAACAGTGAACCATCCGTGATGTCACTTTGTGGCCTCCAACAGTGCCCACATAGATGAGTGCCTGAGGCTATGATAGTAGTTAGTGGATCCAGGGTACTCCGTAAACATGTTCATAATGTGCATGTTGCCATTTCACAAAAAGTGAACATTGATAGAATTAAAGTGTTGGCAGATGAGATATGCCATTTACTGGTTCCACAGTGGTCACAGAGCAATATGGGTGCATTGTATTGTCCGCAACACTTTCGGTATGCCTTCCATTTTCTATTAGTCCCTCTTGAGATCAGATCCTCTGTGTGAGGGAATCCTATGATAGGATGGCATTCCTAAACATCCCGATTACAGTGAAAGTGCCTTGAGTCATCCTTTATGACATGGTATAAACTAATAATTTGCTGTGTATAGATGCTGTAGATATCCCAAACCTCAGCATCAGTGAGTGCACACACCCTGCACATTTGGGCAAGACAGCTGACACGTATGATTGTGTTGAGACAGAGTTGTCCACATGCAAGTGAACAAGCAAACTCTGGATCCATATTTGCATAGCCAAAAAGCAAAACTAATTAGTCAATCAAAATAGCAGTGCTACACACTGGTGATCAGAAAGGCAAAAATGGCCTGATAGGCCAAGTTGGTCATCTGGAACATATTGGCTGGGATGTTTGTTTAATTTCTACTATACTAGACCTATGTGAGCACTTTAGTAATGATTCTTGACCATGTGTAGATGCAACATGTTGAAAACAAAGAACCCCAATTATTTAACCAGAGGTGGGAGCTGTGGTTAAAATATCTTGAAATTTGAAAGTAACTTGTAACGCAAGTGCAGAATAACGTTTTTTGTGGCCCATTAAAAATATAGGAATCACAATTTTTCTAAAGCTTGCAAAGCTTAGTTTGCAATAATCTAACCAGCGCTAAACTAAAACCAAGACCAAGAGCTTGCAAATGCATGCGTAAACCTTGGACAGTCAATAGCGTGCCACTAGTAATTTAGTCCATACAAGTGGCTGGTTATTGCTACAGTGAGCCTGGTAAAAGTGCCCAAAATGCCCTCAAAATATTTATATTATATTAAAAAAAAATACTACACTAGGCAGTTTAGGGGCTTTAAATTTGGTGGGAGCGGGGAGTTAGAAAAAAAAACAGCACTTAAAAGTGCCTTTAAATTGCGGTCTATGGGAACTGTGTGTTCCCAGTAAATATACTGTATATATGTATATGACTATATAAATATATATTTATGTTTTAATGTGTGTGTATATACACATATTTACACACACTGTAAATATATATGTATATAATCATACACATATATATTTACAAATTGCTGCCCATCGCTGTGCTACACCCCCTGAGCTGTGCACGTTCTCATGCCGTTTGAGCCTATGGAAGCGTGCTCATGAACGCAATGCTTCCCAGAAATGCTAATGCAAGATCGCATTGGCATTGCTTTCAACTTGTAATACCAGCGCACATTAGCGTGCACTGGTATTACTTAGTCGAGCGCTAATATTGCTTTCAAAATAGCAATATTTAATGTTCCACTTGTAATCTAGCCCAAAGTGTACATATGAGTGTAAGATTCTATTTTAATGCATTTATGTTGTGTTTGGTGCAACTTTTTTTTAACCCTTACACTGTTTTCACTAGCGCTACTTGTTTCAACTTGTAATATGCGCACTGAAAAGCGCGGTCACGATATTGCTTTTTTCGTCCCACCCTGACAATAGCATGCCACTTGTAATCTAGCTCAAAATGTGTTGTGAAACAAGTATTACACTACTCACTATGCTTACAGGGCCAGGCAATTCTTCTGTTTGTTACTGCAGCATTTACAACTTGGGGTTCCTAATAAAAAAAAATGCTATTTGGGACAGTTTATTAGCAAGTAAATTAATATTTAATTCAATTTTTAAATATGGTGTTTTTAATAGCCTGCCAGTCCAATTTTGCAACAGATAATTAAAGGGACATTAAACACTGAAGACATGCTAGATAGAATGATGCATTCAAAGAAAAGATTAGTCCATGACTAACATGTAGATTTATTTTTTTAAAGTTTCATTAGGTGTTTAAAAAGTGACAAAATAAGTGTAAAGTTTTAGTGTCTATAAAACACTGGGAGCTGCCATGTTGTAACTTGTGTTACCTTCTCTGCTGTGGCCAATTAGGGACAGTTATACATAGGTCATTAGAGTGTGCAGCCAATGGTTGTGCTGGATTTAACAATGTTCTGCACTTCCATTTCTAACAGGAACTGAAAAGCTCACAATTTCAGAATGGAATTAGAAGCAAAGAGGACAAAATAAATAATGAAAGTATATTGCAGAGTTGTTTTATTATATATAATTTATAATTTTATATTACCATCTCAAAGTGCTTAATGTCCATTTAATCACTTGTAAATGATGTTAATTGATTAATTGCTACAGGGAAGACTCTTTTTAATAAAAAAATAAACTGAATTTGGACAAGAATTGTGACGTAAAAACATCTAGCTAAATCCTTTGTTGCAAGTTAGATAAATCAAGTCCATAGTGTGATTGAAAGGATTAGCATAGCATTAGATAAACAGAGGGCAGGAAAGCAGAACAGAGCAACCAGTAATGAGCAGGGCTTTTTAAGCATTTATTATTTGGTAGTATGAAAAATGAAGTCTATATTTACAATTCCTCCTTTGCTTCATTCATATAAATTTCTGTAAATATCTTTAATGACCAAATGCTGAGTGAAAACAGTGAGAAAGATAAAGTAAATAGGGAAATCATTTTATCTGCTGATTTCTTGGATATTAGAAAAAAAAATGTTAATATAATGAAAATCAGAAATATAATGATCTATATAAAGGCTGAAGCAGATTTAGTATATTTTTATTTTTGCAAATTCACTCTAGTGTACTGTGTTTTGCACATTCAGGTTTTTTTTTAATTAAGGAAAATATTGCCCCAATGTAGCCTAAGAAAAAGAAGAGAGAATTGACAAAGATTTAGGAGTTTATTCCAATTATGAATTGTCCAATTATAATGCATTTTCTTCTACTTTTCAACAGGTTGTCAATGTCATTTACACTTATTGAATTCAACACCTAAAGACACTTGTTGAAGTAACTGGATTTTTTTACATCTTTGCAAGTTTTCCAAAACAATTTGTAATAATTCTATTATGTTGCACATAAATGTGGTCTTGATTCACTAAAGCAAGTTATCTGGAGCCAATATCAGAAAGATTGAAATTAATCCCTTTAATTTGTAAACATTAGAATGTCCATGTCTTTAAGACTTTTCAATTAGATTTCAGCAGTCATCACTAGTGATGTCGCGAATAGTTCGCCGGCGAACATAGCATGTTCGCGTTCGTCACGGCGGGCGAACATATGCAATGTTAGATCTGCCCCCTAATCGTAATCATTGAGTAAACTTTGACCCTGTACCTCACAGTCAGCAGGCACATTCCAGCCAATCAGCAGCAGACCCTCCCTCCCAGACCCTCCCACCTCCTGGACAGCATCCATTTTAGATTCATTCGGAAGCTGCATTCTTAGTGAGAGGAGGGACAGTGTAGCTGCTGCTGATTTAACAGGGAAATCGATAGCTAGGGTAGTGTATTCAGTGTCCAGTGTCCACTACAGTCCTGAAGGACGCATCTGATCTCTGCTGTAAGGACAGCACGCCAAAAAGCCCTTTTTAGGGCTAGAACACCAGTCTGCTTTTTTTTTTCCCTGTGTAATCTAATTGCAGTTGCCTGCCTTCCACCGTGTGTGTCAGGCTCACAGCGTATACTGTGCCCACTTGCCCAGTGCCACCACTCATATCTGGTGTAACAGTAGTGTACATTTAAAAAAACAACACTTTTTTGACTGTGAAATAATAGCAGACAGCTGCCAGTACCCAAGATGGCCGCCAATAAGGCAGATGGGGAGGGTTAGAGAGCTGTTTTGGGGGGGATCAGGGAGGTTGGGGGCTAAGGGGGGATGCTACACCACAGCATATGTAAATATGCTTAAAAAATTAAAAACATCTAAAAACCTTTTATTTTAGTACTGGCAGACTTTCTGCCAGTACTTAAGATGGCAGGGACAATTGTGGGGTGGGGGAGGGAAGGGAGCTGTTTGGGAGGGATCAGGGGGTCTGATGTGTCAGTTGGGAGGCTGATCTCTACACTAAAGCTAAAATTAACCCTGCAAGCTCCCTACAAACTACCTAATTAACCCCTTCACTGCTAGCCATAATACACGTGTGATGCGCAGCAGCATTTAGTGGCCTTCTAATTACCAAAGTCATACATGTCTGCTATTTCTGAACAAAGGGGATCCCAGAGAAGCATTTACAACCATTTGTGCCATAATTGCACAAGCTGTTTATAAATAATTTCAGTGAGAAACCTAAAATTGTGAAAAAATGTAATTTTTTTTTAAATTTGATCGCATTTGGCGGTGAAATGGTGGCATTAAATATACCAAAATGGGCCTAGATCAATACTTTAAGTTGTCTACTACACTACACTTAAGCTAAAATTAACTCTACAAGCTCCCTACATGCTCCCTAATTAACCCCGTCACTGCTGGGCATAAACACGTGTGGTGCGCAGTGGCATTTAGCAGCCTTCTAATTACCAAAAAGCAATGCCAAAGCCATATAAGTCTGCTATTTCTGAACAAAGGGGATCCCAGAGAAGCATTTACAACCATTTATGCCATAATTGCATAAGTTGTTTGTAAGTAATTTCTGTGAGAAACCTAAAGTTTGTGAAAAAGTGAACAATTTTTTTTTTATTTGATCGCATTTGGCGGTGAAATGGTGGCATGAAATATACCAAAATGGGCCTAGATCAATACTTTGGGATGTCTTCTAAAAAAATATATATATACCTGTCAAGGGATATTCAGGTATTCCTGACAGATATCAGGGTTCCAATGTAACTATCGCTCATTTTGAAAAAAAGTGGTTTTGAAATAGCAAAGTGCTTCTTGTATTTATTTCCCTATAACTTGAAAAAAAGCAAAGAACATGTTAACATTGGGTATTTATAAACTCAGGACAAAATTTAGAAACTATTTAGCATGGTTGTTTTTTGGTGGTTGTAGATGTGTAACAGATTTTGGGGGTCAAAGTTAGAAAAAGTGAGTTTTTTTTCCATTTTTTCCTCATATTTTATGTTAGGTGATTTATGCCCTTTATGGATTAAAACCAGACTCTGCATCAACTATGTAATTTTTCATGGGAGTTTTGCCATGGATCCCCCTCCGGCATGCCACAGTCCAGGTGTTAGTCCCATTGAAACAACTTTTCCATCACTATTGTGGCCAGAAAGAGTCCCTGTGGGTTTTAAAATTTGCCTGCCTATTGAAGTCTATGGAGGTTTGCCCGGTTCGCCCGTTCGCGAACATTTGCGGAAGTAACCCAAATTTTTATGTTCGCGACATTACTATTCAGCACCATCAGCTGTTGTCCTTAAAGGGAAAAATTTTTATAAGATTTGCATGATAGAGAAAGAGGGATGTTGAATATGACTATATAGTAGAAAAGTAAAAGTTAAGGAATATCTTTATTTAGAAGTATAAAATACATTATATAAAGTTTATTATTATTTCAGCAAAATCATCACCAGTATTAGCACTTTTAAGATTATATTTGACAAATGAATCACAGTTCATGGTATTGTAAAACATTAGTTTAGTGAGTACTTCTACATAGCTATCAGTAGGGTTTTATCAAAAGGCTGACATTCTTGATAATTATGTTTTCCATATTATATGATCCCTATCACATTTTTTTCACAAACTCCTTAGTTCACACTTATTGGAGTGAACCAAAATTATGGTTTGTAAACCTTTTGTACATCACAGTACTTGCAAAAATACTGGAATAAAAGCAAACAATAACAACCAGATGGCTGCTTTACATATTTGTCTGTATTTGTTTCATGTTTTCCTCATTACAAAAAAGGAATAGATCTGTAGAATGTGCACTGATACTGTCTGGTTGGGATTTCTTTGTGAAAATGTGCTTAGTAGACTCAAAATAGCATTGAAGATGTCAAATATTTCATACATTTATTTTATTATGTTGTAGTATCAGTGGCAAGACAAGGGTATTTGGTGTCTAAGTTCTAGAATATTTTGCCATTCCAGGAAAGAACACCCATTTTATTGTTCCTTCCCTATCTTACATTTAATCACCATTGTGTATATAGTGCATCATTGGCCATTCGTCATTCATATTTCAACTTTACCCACTCCCTCATATATATTTTCCTCTCTAATAATAGACACATTTATTTATCCCCTCCCTTCTCATAGTTTATTAAATCAACCCTCCCCCCCCACCCAGGGTTTTCTTCCCTACGTGGAGAACAAACTGCAGAAAAAAAGGATGTCTATTTTTTTTTCCCCCTGATTGTAGCACAGTATTCAGAGAGTTTCATAGAGTTCTGGAATTTATAGTTCACTATTTCCCAGAAGTTCTGGATTTCCAGTATTCATTGTACAGTGGTGGGGATTAAGCTTCCTGGAAGGCAGAAAGTCCACTCCCACCACCTTTTTAACAGCAGCAAAGAATACGGTATCTCATTAATGGCAATGTGTTTTGAGTTGACACTTTCTGTAAAGAGTCCTCATGCTCACATTTTGGAATAGTTTCTGTACTGTAGATGATTTTGGCTTTATATGTAAAGGTTTACTTATGCTGATCTGTTTGTCTTTAGTTTATGATTTTCTTCTTTATATCTGTATAATGCAACATATCAAATAAACAAAAAGCACTAAATAATAAATACAACTATATGCTTCTTCTATTTTAATTTATAAGGTAGTAGTCTGGATAAAGACATTAATTTTATGACACCCAAAAAAATGTGTAAAAGTGTTTTAAAGTTTAGCGTAAAGTGAATCCAAAATTGATTTTGTTCCAGTAAACTAGGACTAGTATCATTTTGGAATAATGTTAAACCCCTTATACATATACATACACACACTTGTGAATATGTTCGTGTGTGTTTATTGTCAGGGCATGTTTCACTTTATTGCCCCCCACCACAACGGAAACGTTTCTGCGGATGCCCATGATTGCTCATTAATGTTATTGCTTATTGCAGATCTGCTCGTGTTATCTTTCTCTATACACACAGCTTAATAGTTAGGTACTGAAATGTTAATTGGGACTGGGGGTTCAATCAGCAAAAACAGCTATTCTGGGTACCAAAATATCTCTATCTCCCATCCCCACTGTATACATATGTCTTCTACAGAGAATGTGTCAGTATTCATATTTGTTGTGTAAGTTGTGTTTTTAACCAACCATTTCAAATTACAATTAAGTAAATTACCTATTTTTAAACAATGAAATAAACCCTGGCAAGTAAAATGTAAAATGATCACTGGGTTGAACACATTAAAGGGACAGTCTACTCTAGAATTGTTATTGTTTAAAAATATAGATAATCCCTTTATTACCCATTCCCCAGCTTTGCATAACCAACATGGTTATATTAATATACATCTTAACCTCTGTGATTACCTTGTATCTATGCCTCTGCATTCTGCCCCCTTATTTCAGTTCTTTTGACAGACTTACATTTTAGCCAAACAGTAACTCCACGCATGTGAACACAATGTTATCTATATGGCACACATGAACTAATGCCCTCTAGCTGTAAAATACTGTCAAATGCATTCATGTAAAAGGCAGCCTTGTTGAAGGGCTTAGAAATTAGCATGCGAGCCTACCTAGGTTTAGCTTTCAACTAAGAATACCAAGAAAACAAAGAAAATTTGATGATAAAAGTAAATTGGAAAGTTGTTTAAAATTACATGCCCTATCTGAATGATGAAATTTTAATTTGGACTAGAGTGTCCTTTTAAAGAGTACAGTAAAAAAAATCCCTTTCACAACAGCTAAATACATCACTGCCATCATCTTAAATGTATTTCCTTTTAGTCACAGTCCCTTATTTATTTGCTTTACCACATATTTATTTTCTCATTTCATTCTTATATTTCAGTTTTCAAAACTACCTAATTTTTATTAAAAAAAAAAAAATCCAGTCTCGCTAAAAAATATGTTATCATAGATGTTTTTAGTGTATAATATAATTTGCTTATATTACCTGCATGCTTGCTAAATTGCCTTAATACTATGAAAGTAGATTTGCAATGTAATTGACTTTCCAATAAAACTGAATGTTCTAAGGCAATATAGCAACAGCAAAGGTTACCTAGAATATAAAACTTATTTAATAATTAAAGTAAGTTGGAAAATTGTTTAAAATTGCATTCTGTTTTTTGTTTTTTTTTACGCTTCATTTTGTCTACTTTACTTTCAGGCAAAATCCAATTTGTAGCCACTGATAGTGATATCGGCTACCTAAGAATCCAAAATCAAGTGCAAAATCCAAGTTTTTAAGAGAAAATCTAATTCAGATTCTTAGTTTTCTACACTTTAAAATGTTTTGAGAACTTATATCTCCATAATGTTTGTGCAAACAAAAAATATATAACCACAAGCTTTTTATCTCTGTAGAAATGCCTTTTTTGACTCCTCAATGTCTCTAAAGTATAAACTCTCCACCCTAAATAGAATTCTACATGAAAATTGTAAATTAATGTCTATGTTGGAAATCATGATTCCATTGGACCCTAGGCTTACAAATGGAGACTGAAAGCATTAGCAAATACTCTAAAATTGTCTATGGAATTATGACAAACAAGCAGATTTACCATCTGGATCAAACTCAATCTATACAGTAAATCCCATTTAGAGAAGGTATTATGTTGGATTAAATCCAAGATAGATTTCAACAAATACAAGCTATACTTGCAGTAACTACAACAAGAGAGATTCTAAGTAATCTCAAATAATTTTCTTGATCTTGCTTTAATTTTTCTGTCCATAAGCTTTTTAATCAGTAATTTTCCAAAGTCTGAACATGACACAGCTATTACTGGAGTTTTCTATTCATTTTTCATGACAAAATACAAAAATTATTAAAACTATGGGCATTCCACATTCTTTATATGACATCATATTCATCTTTGATGGCACTAAATAAATAGGAACAAACGCTGGGCTATATTACAAGTGGCGTTCTAATGCTAAATTGAGCGCATATTACAAGTTTAAAATAATTGCACACGGCCAAGCGCAATCTAAATTTGCATTTGTTGGGTTAGCACAACTGAAGACTTTGCGTAAAGGGTTAGGGCTAAAATAAAATGTGCACTAAATACAACATGAATACATTAAATAAAGTCAAACACTAATATAAACACTATCTAATAAAATAAATCATATAAATATTAATATACATACTTATAAGGGATAAAAGGTATATGGCATATGACAATGTGTTTGAATGGAAAGGCCTGTATTGTGTGTATATATTTATATATGTCTAAATATGTGTGTGTGTATATATGTATATATGTATGTATATATATATATATATATATATATATATATATATATATATACTGTATATATGTGTATACATGTGTATTTATGTATTTATATATGTATGTAGACACATATAAACACAGATAAACCTACACATATATAGATAGATTGATTGATTGATATATAGATAGATGATAGATAGATAGATAGATAGATAGAAAGATAGAAAGATAGATAGATAGAAAGAAAGACGCGCATAATTGCACTTTGGAGCCATTTCCACCATGTAAAATATTTTTTAATCAATTTTAGTATTTTTAAAGTGTTTTTTCTGTACATTTACTGTATTTTTTTTTACATCCCAATGTTCTTCACATAGTATAACATGTTATTAGTATTTGTAAATATATATTCATATATATATTTGTATATATTTATATAGATATTTAGGTATATTTTACAAAAAAAATCTGGTATATATTGAAATAGATATTTGAAAACTAAAAAGAACATTTTTTTCTATGTAAAGAACATTGGAATGTAAAATATGAATAACTCACATTGGGCTTAGTGCATTTGGTCTAATGCTGTATTCAGTTAGCACGCGTGCGATGTGTTATTTTTTTTTAAGCAGTGCACTCCATTAAAGTCTATGCGTAGAAGCAATTAACGAGGTTGCAATATATGAAGTCCTGCAGTCAACACACGTCCGGCTTAGCTTGCATGCAAACCATTTACTTTCTACTTGTTATACATGCGCTAACCTGCGCACATTAAAATTTTACTTCTGGCACTATTTGTGCTTGAGTAAAAAGCATTAAATAGCGTGCCACTTGTATTCTGGTCCTGTATCTTTAATTTAGCAGTAAAAGCACATTAAAAGTATCAAAATATTTTTAGTTAAATGGACTGTTTTATGTATGATTGCTGTGTTTTGAATTTAAATGCAACAAAAATTATAACTCCAGAGGTCATGGTTTATGAATGAGGTAAAAGAAAATGCCTCAGTAGAATTTTCAGTATATTCTCTAGCTGTTCAGATATTACACTGAAGAATTCATAGCTTCAATGTATTACACAAACAAAGATCAAGTATATCTGAGAGGTTATTTTTTTTTGTTTTTTTAAACTCTGTAAAGTGGAATCTGGGGACTGAATACTTTTTTTTATTATTGATTTATTTCTGTGTTTAAAATTATTGATTTAATAGTTTGAATTAGTAACACTTAGGCCTCAATTCCAATCTTTACAAAATTCAATTTAATTGTCTGTTATTATTTTTTTTATCAAATTATCACAATCTTTCCACATCAAACACAGCTGAAGTTACCCCCCCCCCCATTATATTTGATCTCTATTTGCCCATAGTGGCACAGATAATAGCTAACAATGGCTGTTGATTACTGAAAGCCAAAATGGGCTTATAGGGTTAATGGAGTCCATACGTGTGTTTTACAATTGCATAGAGCGGTGTTAAACAATCTGAATGTCATTTGTATTTAGGTATACGGAGTATAGCAGGCCTGTTTGCTCAATTCTTTTATTAACTTTTAATAATTTATACGTTTTTATATGTTTTTTTTTTTTTCTTTTTATTCATTGAAAAACCTTCTTTATCGTTTTGGTGAGATTTTAATCTAAAATCAAGAAGAACACGGCAACAACTTACCTAATTTTCTTTAACAGGTTGTTTAACAGTTCTCATACTGTAAATTGTGAATCTACTAAGTAATGAGGTTGAAAATATTTGCAAAGGTTCCAAACCTCACTGAACAGAACAAGGTTTGTCTTTGCTCAATATCTATTACTGTAAGAAGATGGCAATATGAGGTTGTAGATTTTGTGAATCCTAATTATTTGAAACACATTTACTGTAAAAACCAGTACAAATGATCATGGTTGCCAATAAACAAGTTGGAACGACAAACTGTTAAATCACAATGATTCAATTGCCGATAGAAATCCTGTTTAAAAAGATGAAATTATGCAACAATCACAAAAAGGCATTTGCATTTCCTACAGATCTTGATAGCTGTAAGGGACACCACATTAATACATACATTTCTTACCCTCCCAACACCAACAGACTATACAATAGTGATTAATATAGTTTTAATGAATCTAGGCCATATATTAAAAAAAAAAAATATATATATATATATATATATATATATATATATATATATATATATATATATATATAATGGTGTCTGTGGTCATTTCAGAGTGTATTGCAGATGTGCAAGATAATGGAATTATCCCAGATTGGCTTGGAATACTCACAAACATGTAAAAAAAAGACCAATTTTGCACTGTATCAATTGCATTTGGCCATTAAATTGGATGTGCCCATTTAGTTGTCAATATTTAGTCAATAACTTGTGTTCTGGTAGATTGTGAGCGCCAAATTGAATGTTCTCCATGCTTTGTATGGGTGAATTTTCCAATATCCAATCCAATATTTTTCAAATATGGGATGGAGGATTGTGATGTCAAAAACAGCATATCAGGATCTGAAAAACAAATATTAAAGCTAGAAAAAATGTGCTAGAAAAATAATTCCTTTATGGGCAAGATCTCAATCCTGTCACAATAATAAGGACCAAAAAAAATTTGTGCAGACACTTTTTAAACTGGCTCAATTTTGTGACTTCAGTTAAAGGTACTGTAAAAACTTGTATCATCTCATTTTCTCCATTAGGTTTATTATATTTCTCTTTCATATTCAGCAGGTTATTGTCTAACACGTCAGAGTTGAGTGTATTTTTTTTTTTAGCATGACCAGAGTGATATTTAGCTTAAAGGGACATGAACCCCAAACATTTTCTTTCACAATTCAGACAGAGAGTACTGTTTTAAACAACTTTCTAATTTACTTCTATTATCTAATTTGGTTCATTCTCTTGGTATCATTTGTTGAAGGAGCAGCAATGCACTACTGGTTTCTAACTGAACATATGGGTGAGCCAATGACAATTGGTATATATATGCAGCCAACAATCAGCAGCTAATACCTAGGTCCTTTGCTGCTCCAGAGCTTACCTAGATAAACCTTTCACCAAACAAGAGAAGGAAGCAAATTTAAGGGATAGGAAAGTCAAAATTAAACTTGCATGATTCAGACAGAGCATGTAATTTTAAGACACTTTTACATTCACTTCTATTTTCTAATGTGCTTCGTTCCCTTAGTATCCCTTGTTAAAAATGAATATGCAAATATCATACACTAGTGGGAACTGCAGCTAATTGGTGCCTGTACACATTTGTCTCTTGTGATTGACTAAATAGATATGTTCAGCTTCCTGTCAGTAGTGCAATGCTGTCCCTTCAGCAATAGATAACAAGAGAATGAAGAGAATATGATAATAGAATTAAATTGGAAAGTTGTTTAAAATTATATTCTCTATCTGAATCTTATGAAAGAAAATGTTGGGGTTTCATGTCCTTTTAAATAATTTGTAGTTTCTCAAGATATACATGTACATGAGGTTACCATGGCCATAAGCAAGAGGATCTCTGCTTTTAAAATTCCACCAGTGACAGAGAAGCATCACTTTCTACAGAGAAGTGTAGTAAATACCTGTGATGAGAGCAGGATGTGATGTCACTAGTTTGGGGGTGGGGCTTAGGTCCGGTGTCTGTGTCGCAGTTAGTTTAGTACAATCAACCTGACTAGATGTGAATTGCTATGCTCTGTAATAAAATAGAGTTGTACCATCATTGCTGTGTCCTGCATATGTCCTGCATCTCATGACATGGTGTCAGAAGTTCTGGACTGCGCTTCTGTTCCTGATCGATTGCAATGTCAAAGTTTACCCCACCTGAGCCTTTTGACTTCTCTCAGCCTGCAGCTTGGCCCACATGGCGCCAGCGGTTTCAGCGCTTCAGGATTGCTTCCAAACTGAACAAGGAGAGTGGTGAAGTACAAGTTAATTCTCTTTTATACTCTATGGGGAAAGATGTGGAGCCAGTGTTCAATGCTTTTACTTTCCAAGAAGGGGAAGAATTTAACTTTGATATAGTTATGGATAAACTCAGTGCCCACTTTGTGCCCAAAAGAAATGTAATTCATGAGAGAGCTTGTTTTCACAAACGTAATCAGCGTGTGGGAGAATCTGTGTAGTCATTTGTGCGCAGCCTGTATGAATTAGCTGAATTCTGTGAGTTTGGTGTTGCTAAAGAAGAGCATATCAGAGACAGAATAGTTATTGGAATTGCAGATGCTGAAGTCTCCCTGAAGCTGCAGTTAGAGCCTGATTTAATGTTAGACGGGGCTATTAGGATGGCCCGCCAGAGTGAACTGGTAAAAAAGCAAAGTGCTGATCTGAGGTCTGAGAGTATTGTGGATGAAGTGCAACAGTCTAGGAAAACTGCTAGTGAAAGGCACAGTGTGAGCGGTAGATCTAAAGTACTGGAAAGGCCTAGATGTGGATGGGCGCAACATGGCCGATGCACGCGGTGCTACCGGGCTCATGATCAGAGTGCTATATGCCCGGCCAGAGATAAAAGATGCAGAAAATGCAACAGAATAGGCCATTTTGAAGTGGTGTGTAAAACTGAATACATTAAGCAGATGCAGGTGGACAGTGACCAGGAGGGTCAGGAAGTGTCTTTTGTGGGGTCTGTTGTGGAACGTACAAGCTCAGAGGAAGATTGGAAAGTTACTTTTACTGTAATGGGAGCCAAAGTTGATTTTAAGATTGACACAGGAGCAGATATCACTGTAATGTCTTTTGCTGAATTTATGAAACTGCCTCGACAGCCCCAGCTGGCGAAGGTAACTACAAATGTCCATAGTCCTGGTGGCCGCATTGATTGTGTGGGGAAATTTCTTGCCAGCTGTGAGTACAAGCAAAGGAAGTTCACCATGTGGGTGCATGTGATCCAAGGTCAGTCTGTTAACAGTTTACTGAGCAGAAAAGCAGCCTGTGACTTGGGCCTCGTGGCCAGAGTGAATGAGATTTCCGAAGATATGTTTGGCGAGTTGGGCCTACTGAACTGCAAACCTGTCCGTATAGCACTTAAAAGTGACGCAGTCCCATACAGTATTTCTACCCCTCGTAGAATCCCGTTCCCGCTCATGCCTCAAGTGGAGAAAGAGCTTATGCGCTTGAAGTCTATGGGGGTTATTGAAGAGGTTGTTGAAGCGACTGATTGGTGTGCCCCCATTGTTCCAGTTGCAAAGAAAAACGGAAAGGTGCGCATCTGTGTGGATCTGAAAAGGTTGAATGAAGCAGTGAAGAGAGAGAGATTTGTGCTGCCGACATTAGAAGATATAGCTCCAAAGTTGGCTGGGGCGAAGTTCTTTTCCACATTAGACGCTTCTAGCGGCTTTTGGCAGATCCCCCTGGATCCAAAGTGCCGCAAACTGACTACCTTTATCACACCGGTAGGTCGGTTCTGCTTCTGCAGACTCCCCTTTGGGATATCCTCCGCTCCTGAAATCTTTCAAAGGGAAATTAGTTCTCTCCTAAGTGACCACGTGGGCACAGCTGTCGTCATGGACGACATTCTAGTGTATGGGTCTACAGTGGAGGAGCATGATCAGCGTTTAAGTTGTGTGCTACAGGCTATCAAAGAGTCTAGGCTGAAGCTGAATAAAGAAAAATGTCATTTTAGGAAAACTGAATTATGCTACTTTGGGCATATCATCAACGGGGATGGCATCAAGCCAGACCCCGAGAAAATTTGTGCTATTGAACAGATGAAAAGCCCTTCTGATGTACATGAGCTGAGACAGATATTGGGCCTTGTAAACTACGTGGGCAAGTTTCTTCCAGATTTATCAACAGTTTTACACCCTGTCACAGAGTTGCTTAAGAAAGACGTTGCCTGGGTCTGGGGACCTTCACAAGAAAAAGCTTTTCTGCATGCCAAGTCCCTGCTGGGGTCTGCCCCAGTGCTGGGGTTCTACGACCCTTCAAAAAAGACTGTGGTTAGTGCCGATGCAAGCAGTTATGGGTTGGGGGCTGCACTCCTGCAGCTGAATGACAACAAACTACAGCCTATCGCCTACTGTTCCCGCACACTGACGGCTGCGGAGTCAAAATACGCTCAAATTGAGAAAGAGTGCCTGGCTGCAGTTTGGGCCTGTGAGCGCTTTCAGCGTTATCTAGTTTGGAGAAATTTAGTCTGGAAACTGACCACAAACCGCTAGTCCCTCTAATCAATTCTTATGACATTGACAAAACACCCTTGAGATGCCAGAGACTTTTAATGAGACTGCTCAGGTTCAATGTTCAGGCAGTGCATGTGCCGGGGAAACAACTGGTTGTGGCGGATACACTATCCAGGCTCCCGCTGGCTGCTGCTGAAGAATCCTCCACGGAATCGGATGTGAAAGTGTATGTTGATTCACTTCTGGCCTCTAAGTCCATTTCTTCAAGAAAACTGGAAGAGATAAAGAGAGAGACATATTTGGACACAGATCTGCAAGAAGTTATAAGGTACATAAAAGAAGGCTGGCCCGAGAGCTGGGCAGCCTGGATGTCTTTAAGTGCTTACCAGCCAGAGAGGTCGCAGCTCACAGAGCTGGAGGGGTTGGTGCTGTTCCAAGACCGCATTGTAATTCCTGTCAGCATGAGGAAAGAGATGTTAAACAGGATTCACGATGGTCACTTGGGCATTACAAAGTGCAGAGAAAGGGCAGCTACAGCTGTGTGGTGGCCTGGGATCAGCTCCGACATTGCAAATCACGTGTATAAATGTGCCTTTTGCCGGGAACGCCGGCCTACTCAGAGAAGGGAGCCCTTGATGTCTACTCCGCTGCCTGCAGGGCCGTGGCAGAAAATAGCTGCTGATTTGTGTGAACTGCACAGGAAAAAGTTTCTTGTTGTGATCGACTACTATTCCAGGTATTTGGGAATTGCACCCCTGAATGATATCACAAGTCAGGCCGTTATCATTCGCCTGAAGAGCTTGTTCGCCCGCTGGGGCATTCCAATGGAGCTGGTGAGTGATAATGGTATGCAGTTCGCTTCTACAGAGTTCAGTGCTTTCAGCAGGGAATATGATTTTGTACATTCCACGTCAAGTCCACATTATCCGCAGGCCAACGGAATGGCTGAAAGGGCAGTTCAAACAACAAAATTCATTCTAAAGCAATCTGAGCCGTACCTAGCCCTCTTGTCATACAGGGCGACGCCCATTCAAGCCACCGGGTTTAGCCCGGCACAGCTAATGCTAGGACGCCAAATTCGCACCACTTTACCCTCAGTGGGTGTCTTCAAGCCGCCTGGCCCTGTTCCTCGGGACGAAGTCCTTAGGAGGGATGAAGAGGCCAAAAAGGGTTATCGTTTCTTCTACGACAGGAGACATTCGGTCAGGCCTTTACAGGAACTGAAAGCGGGCCAAAGTGTCAGAATTAAACTGGATGATGAGAAGAAATGGAAGACGCCTGCTACGGTAGTGGGCCGCTCTCCAGAACCAAGGTCTTACACAGTCCTTACAGAGGGAGGGACGGTTACACGCCATAACCGAAGACATCTTCAGCCTGTACCTGAGAGTCTGGAACCGGATACCTCAGTACCACCGCCGGTGGGATCCCCTGTTCTAAGAGAGGTGCCTTCCCCTCAGCAAGATCACAGCGGGGATATATCTTTGCCTCCAGCAGACTCTAATTCACCATCTTCTGTATCAGAGGACAGTTCTTGCAAAGTTACATCAAGCGGAAGAGTGGTGAAACTTCCGGCCCTATATAGGGACTGACTTTAGCTAGAACAGTGACTGGAAGTATGGGCAGAATAATCCCATGGTCACTGTGGACTAGGGTAGTCTACCCCGATGTCCAAGTCAGGATGTAATTTATTTGTTCATGTTTTCTAACCTATTTGTTTTTATAATGTTCAAAAACAAAAATGTTGTTGTATACTCTGTTGGTGTACCTTGTTATCTGTTATATGCAAATGTATGCTTCGCCTTTGAAAAAGGGGAAGATGTGATGAGAGCAGGATGTGATGTCACTAGTTTGGGGGCAGGGCTTAGGTCCGATGTCTGTGTCGCAGTTAGTTTAGTACAATCAACCTGACTAGATGTGAATTGCTATGCTCTGTAATAAAATAGAGTTGTACCATCATTGCTGTGTCCTGCATATGTCTTGCATCTCATGACAATACCTCTTGGTGAGAATGCCTTCAAATAATGAGTTTAGCCCAAGAATTGCACTTCCAATCTCAATGATAATACAGATTCCTTTTTAAAATACTTATCTTGATGCTTTTATCATTATGGCCCTAACCAGATGGTAAGGCACAAAGCTTAGGCAACATTATGTGAAAACAATGTTATAAAACAAATATTGCAAACATTGTGGTGTATATATTGATTTTTTTCTACAGTGTCTAAGGAAAATAACCATTTACATTTGTAAATTTTACTTTCTGTAATCCAAAGCTATCCTGAAAAGTGTTACACCTTCTTGATGCCATTTGTATATGGTCATGATGGGCAGACTGGCCACACTTGCTCAATGGTTATATTTTATTAGCTTTCAGTATTTTAAAGTGTTTTCAATAATTGAACTATAAACCACCCTTTTTCTGATTTGGTGAGATTTTCAGTGCAGAAAATTATTTTCTATAATCTGTAATTGACAGAAAGTGCTTGTTGGGTGGCCCCCTGGACAGGTCGGGTATATAGTGGGCAGGGTCGAGCAAGACATAGGCAGGACCCGGAGGAGCTGTGGAGACTCTCAGCAGAGTGGAAGCGAGAAACCCAGGTGGATCTTGGTTGCACAGAGAAAGTCAGTCATTATACTGCCAGTTAGCGCCTCCTCTAATGCTACTCTGGAAGTGATTTCATCTTCTATAATGGCAACTGATCTCATCTTCTTTAAGTCAGGAGGTTTACAATATTGGAAAAAAGTTCCAAACCTCACTGTAAAGAACAAGGTTTGTCATTGCTGACTTTATATTACTATAAGAAGATGGAAACACTATGATTGAGATGTAAATCAAGATTATTTAAATCATAATTTTTTGGACTTCTATTTTTTGAAAATGGTTAAATCTCGATCATGACAAAAAGATTGCAGACAGAAATCCTGTTTAAAAAGTAATATTTATACTGTTTTACACCTGCCCATTATCAGCAACTATGTAAATACGACCTTAGTGTAGGTAATTAAGCAATATATCATGGATAATGTAATGTGTCATTTAAAGTGACCCAAATGGAACATGCCAAATTAACACAGTAAAATGTGCCAAAAAATGTTTGTCCACAGAATAGTAACTGTGAAAAAAGCCAGAAAACATTTGCACTGTAAAGAATTGCTGCTGCGGAAGGTGTCAGATAAAGTGCCATAGGGAAATGTTACAGGTACCATGATGACATGTGCAAGGTTATGTGTTCCACAGAGAAATGTAAAAGACTAGTGTGTCACAGCAAACTGAAGTGAATGAAATAAATGTGCTGCTGTAGATTATTCACAGATTTGCTTTATATTTGCAGGGTGCAAAATGACTGAATAATGTTAGGTACATACACAGTCAAATTAACAGAAGAAAAAAAAAACAATAACCCCCTACAATTACTGTAGTCTCATTTACGCTTATAAAATGGAAGCACAGTAACACATCACTTAGCATCTCTGCAATTACTCTTCATTGTCCCAAGTACCTGATAAGAGATTAGTTTATAATTTTATTATATTATTGTTTATTACAATTGGTCTTTATATACCTAATAGAGAGACTTGGCAGACTTGCAAACTTGTATTGTATCTACATGGGTCAATAATGGTATTATGAGCATCTATTTTGTTATTATTAGCATATAATTATTTGGCCTGTAAGCAAATTTAACTATCATGTGCACCCTTTTACATACAGTTGACCAAATAAATTTTTCTAATTGTGCAGCCAATTAGGGCTGAATTGCAAGAGATGTCAGCCAATCACAGTACAAGAAAGGCACTGTCACGCACAACCTGTATGAACAGAGCCACAGTGCTAGCTCTCCGTCATGAGGGAAAAGTGTTGCTGTTGTGTGATATTAGCAGAAGATGAGGGTAAAAGAGAGATCTAGTAATGACTGAACCCCATAGACATAGAGGTGTCCAAGATTAAAGGCAAGATTACAATTTGAAAAAAATAATAATAAAATAAGAAGTTAACAAAGGGTAATGTGGCTGCACATAAGACTGCTACTAGAGAAGCAAAATATGAAAAGATACACTTGTTGCTTCAGCTCTTTCTAATCATTATAGTAAACCATTTAAATGATCACCACACTTACAACCAAATCAAGCAAGATCAAAGTGTGGGAGCAATGAAGCAGGTGGTATGGTCCCTAAATGGCAAATAACAGATTTTCATTTAAATGTTCAAAAAAATTACAATAATTCCTATACATTGCAGTTAAATATTACAAATGAGTTTCTGTTGATGGTGTCAATCTTTTCAGCCAGCAGTTAGCTGTTAAAAAGGCTGCAAATAAAAAGTTATCAGATTTTCATTTTGGGCTTCTCCCATACAAATCAATGGAAGATGAAAATCTATCATTTGTACACAGTATCCATTACATCTAATCATCTGAGTCAGCCTATCCTATGTGTAATGCTCTTTATATCAAGTATTTCAATATGTGAAATACATAGAAAACATATAAAACACACATATATTCCATAAAAATGCTACTTTTCCCATCTCTCCTTCTGTTCATCTCCCTCTTATTATCTCTTTCTTCTTTGATGCTTTGAGGCCCATTTATCAAGCTCCATATGGAGCTTGAAGGGCCGTGTTTCTGGCGAGTCTTCAGACTCGCCAGAAACACCAGTTATGAAGCAGCGGTCTAAAGACCGCTGCTCCATAACCCTGTCCGCCTGCTCTGATGAGGCGGACAGGAATCACCGCAAATTCAACACGATCCATTACGATCGGGTTGATTGAAACCTCCCTGCTGGCAGCCGATTGTGAGCTGCTGGTGCAATGCTGAAAACAGAGAGCGTATTGCTCTCCGCATTCAGCGAGGTCTTGCGGACCTGATCCGCACTGTCGGATCAGGTCCGCAAGACCTTTCATAATTCGGCCTCTTTGTCTCTCTCACTAACTCCCTGTGATAGATGGTATGTTGTGTTGTGTGTGCTGTATGTGTGTTTGTATGTGTGTGTGCGAGTTTATGCATGTGTAGTCTATCAGTGATGATGAAGTGTTTTCTCATTGGCTGGTAGTAACTTCCTTCCTTTTTAAGGTCTGCAAAAAAAGACTACAATGGTCAGCATAAATAACTTAAAATGGACATTGAAGAAAATATGACATTTACCATCCCTAAATGTATATGTAACCATTTTATACATTGGCAATCTAATACAAAAATGGCCAGCTCTAATTCATTAGAAGAATTGATTTATTAATTACTGACCATAAATAACTGTGTTTAACCCCCTAGCTGTCAGCTCACAAGCAGATCATGGCCAGTCAGCCTATCAGGAGTGGCAGTTGTATGACCACATCAATTGCAAGCCCTTTTCTGTTTGCCAGTAGCAAGCCTTGCAGCTTCCTACCCTGGAATTTCTGTATTAGAACGTCCATTTAATGCTTGATTTATTTTGTAAATATTATTGTTTCTTGTATGTTTATAAAAGGTAATCAATAATAAGTAATACTTAAGTACATTAGGATAATATTATCTAAACAAAAATGCCATCACATTTTGTTACAAAAATAAAGTAACAAATCTATTTGGGGGTGGGGGGGGGGGGTAATTCAGTTCACACACAGCTGTCTCCAGATTAAATAAACAAAATTCAAGCCACTATTTTTCTGAAGTGTCTGAATGCATTTGCTGCAGATTTCCAAGCATGCAGTGAATTATGAAACATGGCTGTATGCAAGAAAACATTACCTTGGCATTCTGTCATTTTAAATTGAATGTAATGCATTATTAAATTATTATCAAATGAGTAATTAATTATCTCTTGAAAGAGTCTGATTTAAAGGATGGTTGTGTGGACCTGCAGATGTATACTCATCTGGGAACGCCTGACAGCTTGGGCTAATATCATAGTTTCATGTCAAGATACTTATTATCCTGCCAGATTTCCTATTGCCCATCTGCTGTTCTTAGAAAGCTGCTTTCATACCATGATCTGCAAGAAAATGGAGAAGCCCCAATGTTTGTTAATGCAGTGGCATATTATTTAAAGGTACAGGAAGCTTCTTAATTTCCTTTTGCCTATTTTAAAACAGTATAATTTAAATAGTGATGAGATATCTAAATAGCCTACATTGTATTATGAGAAATATTTAATACATCTAGATAGAGTAAATATGTAACAGTATTGTCATAGTCCTCCAAAGAGACCATTAGTTTAATTGATTGTCAGTTGTCACTGTGCCTCAGTATAGAGCTGAGACCTTAATGCTGCCCATACTGCCTGTTCTGCCATTTAAATAGGCAGCATACTTTGCAGGTATCAAGCCACACTTCCCCAGAAGCATACCTAAAGCTGGGCAATTACTGGATAACTCAGGGCAATGAGTAATGAGTGTGCCTTAATGGCACCCAAAATGTTTCTTTTGTCCAGACAGAGCATGTAGTTATAAACAACTTGACATTTTACTTCTATTATCTTACGTGCTTCATTTTCTTTGTATCCTTTGTTGAAGGAGCAGTTATGCACTACTGGGAGCTAGCTGAACACATCTGTTGAGCCAATAACAAGAGGCATACTGTGCAGCCATCAATCAGCAACTAGCTCCCATAAGTGCATTGCTGCTCCTGAAATTACCTAGGTATGCTTTTCAACACAGTATGCCAAGCAAAGTAAATTAGACAATATAAGTAAATTGGAAAGATTTTGGGTTTTGTACCCTTTAATGAGTAATAGTTGGTACTAAAACAAGTCTAGAGGATATATATATATATATATATATATATATATATATATATATATATATATATATATATATATCTTTAAAGAGACAGTCTACTTCAGAATTTGTATATTTTGACATACTTGCATTTTAGCCAGTCAGTGCTGATTCATAAATAACTCCACGAGAGTGAGCACAATGTTATCTATATGGCACACATGAAATAGCACTGTCTAGCTGTGAAAAACGACGTGAGGTAAGAGGCAGCCTTCAAGGTCTTAGAAATTAGCATATGTGCATTGCATAATCATCAAGTGCATAATAAAAAGACAATGCAATAGCAAACCCTGAATTTTAAATAAGCTGTAGATTTTTTCTGAAGAATTTTAAAATGTACGTCAAATTGATGTCCGTGTGTCATGTGACAGCCATCAGCCAATCACAGACTTATGTTTGATACACTGTGAACTCTTGTACATTCTTAGTACTAGCTGGTACCTCAGAAAATATAAAAAGACTGTGCACAATTTGATAATAGAAGCAAATTGGAAAGTCTCGTAAAACTAAATGCTCTGCCCGAATCATGAAAGTTTAATTTTGACTTGTGTCCTTTTAACATCATAGTATAAAAATCTATATGTACAGTATTTGTCCTAATATACATGCAGCTTATTCATACAACTTAGAGATAGTTTTATATAATTTTTAATACTTTAGTATACATAGTGCTTTAGAAAGATAGTACAGTACTGTAATCAGAAAGCTAATATTTGTTTTTTAAATAAATATAGACTATAATTTGTATTTTATAACTCAAAAATCAAACCAGAAAGACACAGGCAGAGTATATTGTGACCTACAGGGACGGGAGGGGACTAACTTTTTATAATTTCATATTTTTAAAAATATTAATTAATGATGTAAAGCCTGACCAATGAAATAATAGTCAGAAAGTTCTAATTGTTTCAATGTGAACTCTTTATTGCTCCTTTAGACATAACTTTGGGGGAAAAATCATCTAAAATTGTGTTTTTTAGAAACAAAAACATTTGGAACATTTGCAATAAATAACCCCCCCATACCCCCCACCCACACCCGCCAACAGGAACTTTTAACATCTTACATATAATTTATTTTGCATATTATTTATTTAACTCTTTTAAAATTATAACTTTTCCAAATCCAGTAAAACATTATTTTTAAATATTAATAACTAAAAAATATCAGCCGCAGTGTGGGATCCCCCCTTACCCTCCAACCTCCCTGATCCCTCCCAAACAGCTCTCTAACCCTACCCCCTTTTACTCTTGTCCACCATCTTAGGTACTAGCAGTTGTCTACCATTACCTTTAAAATGCTTCTTTTTTTTTAAATTATTTTTATTTTTTTATTTTCCATAGTGTAGTAGTCCCCCCACCTTCCCATGATCATTAGTTAGGGCCCCACACATCCCCACCCCACTATTTTCTGTAGGGTAGCACCCCATCCCACCCTCTTCCTTTATTTATTTATATTTATTTTTAGTTATATAAATTTGTTATAAATGTCAGTAGCCTCAAGATTACATTTTTACATAACTACATTTCTTTAACTTTGCAATGTTAAACATTATAAAGTTTTGTAAAACTATAAATTTGCATTCCTGTCTTTTATAACAAATTTATAACTAAAAATAAATATATTTTTTATACCATTTCAGAAAATTTGTTGTACATGCGATCCTGTTGGGAAAGGTAAAACTGGTGTTTTGATGCCATAATCATGGGGAAGTTGTCTAACTGGGGGTGGTATTGTTTGTATGAATTATTGGAAATTCAACAAACATATAATTGAATTCATTTTGATTGACAAGACCCCTATCTAAAGCTTGTTTCAATAGATTAAACACTCCCTATCTGTTTGTTTTTTGGTCATTTAACAGCCCTTTGTAATGTTTTCTTGAATTTACCTGGCTATGACATACTTTCTCATACTTACTGCTACTATTTAATACTCCAACATTACCTGTCTTGTCTGAAGGTTAATTGGTTATTGATGGATTGTCAATCAAGTCTTTCAAATATTTTATTTAACTCACTGTTAAAGGGACAGTTTATCCCCAAAAAAATCCATTAAGGGAAAAACAATTTTACAGTGCACTGTCACTTTAAGTTAGAAAAAAAAAAAAATTACATCCATATATCTAAAATCCAATTAACAAATTTAAACAAAATTCATGACATTAGAATCAGTTGACAAATCTGGTATATATTTAAGATTTTGGTCTAAATTTGCTAAAGCCAATATTAATTCAGGGTCTTTTAATAAGGGTTCTGTTTTTCTGTCATGTTTAAAAGTTTGACTAAATCTGGCTTATTCAGATATAAGTTTTTAAAGTGATAGTAAATCCTAGTGTTTGTGGAGTGGGGTGTGCAAAGTGCCTGAAGGCCGAGGTTAAGAATACATTAGGAGCTCAACGGCAGGTTGGTAAGGATAAAAACAAGGGTGTTGAGTCAATGACAGATGAATAATAAATGTAATAAAAACATGCAAATGCAATACAACCAGTATAGGAGGTGTATTGAGACAATGTCCTAAATTGTTGCACAATAAAAACAATGGTTACAATAAAATACGGTTACAATAAAATACGGTTGCAATAAAATCTTATTAATCATGGATCCATGATGCCTAGACAAAAGGTCTGAAAATTAGGCTATTGAGGTGGTTTGTATTTCCAATGAGTGCAATGAGTAGTGGCTAAGATCTGAGCAAGATGTGTGTAGTGAGGGGATCTGTGTTGTCAGGGTATGTGTAAATGTCAAGTGGACAAAACATATATATATATATATATATATATATATATATATATATATATATATATATGTATATATAATAAGATAAAATAAGTATGAAATCTCTTAAATAGTAAGTTTGAGCATGCTCATTTTATCACTGAATACATGCTGTGTATTGCAAACCTTAGATCAGACATAAGATACAATTTATTTACTGATTGACATAGCATCTAACAACAAAAGATTTAGCTTTTGAAGCTCACAGCTCTGCAGGGGCCTAATAATCAACCAAGCCAGCATACATCATGAAATGAAGGAGCCTAGATGTGTGTGGGAATCTCTTTTGGAACTCACTAAGGCCAAGGAAAATAGTGACTAGCACATACCTGTTAATTACCCCTAGACCTCGAATCCATATCTGTGCTGGCTAACAGAGACACATGTCTTGCAACTCTCAAATTCATTTTAAAATACAACATGTATTTATTCAAGTATAATTGATTCTCAGACTGTATAAATATAAATACCTAACAGTAACATATTAGATAAGTGTATACTGGAATTAAATAAATAATTGCAAATAGATGTACAGTAATAAATGTTTGACAATTTTAATAACTTATTTCTTTATATCTTTCAGGCATCTAATAAGTACACATATAATTGGTATTTTAAATAATATCCTATGTTTTATACACTCAAAAATAAATATACAGATATGAAATATTAATCTGTATGGGATAGTAATCAAATGTAGATATAATTATATGAAAATGACATATGTTTGCTGATCTCAAGGTATGTATGTCATAGTAAGATAATAACTGAGAAACTAATTGAATCCATGATGAAGGTATTATAATCCTTTTAAATCGTTCATAGAAAATATGATTTTTAGACGCATTTTAATATATTATAAGTGGAATATCTTCACATTTGGTCTTAAAATGATCAGAGGAAGTGACACTGTTCGGACCATATATGAAACATATGATTTATTAATACAATAGATCATAATATGTTGGATATAACATTTTAAAGGTTAAATAATTAGACTGCTAGAAATATTTGATGGTGGGGCTTCATTCCTGGGTGTCTGCTGCCACCTATAGATCAGAAACAGTATTACAGCCAAAAGGCATTTGGCTGCTCAGGGAGGCGTTTCCCAAATTAACCTATGAGATGTTCAGATCCAAGGGCGAATCAGGGACAAGCTCCACAAAGGGTGAATCACAGACAAGCTTCTGAAGGGCCTATCATATCGTTTCACTGATGATTAGAATAATAAAGGGAGGGGATTATCACATGATATGACCTCAATGCAAGGAGAGAAAAAAAAGTTTTTTTTTGTCTGCTGAAACTTGTGACTGAATAACTGCTGCCAAATTGGGACACAGTCACTTTAAGCAAAATTGGGCTACCTTTTCTTATCCACATCGCAATACCTTTTTTTATATGAGGTGAAACAAGAAGTTCTGGAAGCTGAAATATTGATTTGGTTATTTTTGGCGAAGTATATGCGATTGATAAATATATGTATAATATTTAAATCAATGGTATTTGGTAACTATAACTAATTGCAGTTAGTAGATTTAAAAGGGCACTTTGTATTTTAGTTTGCACCCATAATCCTGTGTGGTTTAAAACAAATCATTAATGCTAAGTAATTTATCTCTGCAAATATATAAATATATTTTAGAATTTGTCTTAATTGTAGATAATTAAAAATTCATTTCAGCTCAGATAAATTGGCATAGGAGTTGGTTGTTTGCATTAAGAATATATATAACTTCTGGTGTTTTAATTAGAGTTGTATAGAATCATTTGTGGGCTAGATAGCTTAAGTATATTTGTCTGGAAGTTAACAAACCATACCTTGGCATCTCATTGTGACATTTAAATGCAACTCTTATTTGGGAGATTATTGTGAATAAGGTAATTTTTATGATCTTTGTATAGCATATTATAACAGCATAAACGTGTATAGTTTGATTCATAACCTGGTTCCTATAAATATAATTTAATGTGCCTATAAATTTTAACTAATATAAAGAATTTAAGAATTTACATTAATTTTAATTGTTTTGTATATGCATTTTATTGGGGGTTTATTTTAAAGAATAATTATTAAATATATTGTATTATAACCCAGCCATATACTGACATATTATTTGGAGGCACACTGCTTGAGATATTATTAATATTTATCACAATGATATGATATATTTGTAGTAAATATAAATTATTAAAAAGAAAAAAAAAGTTTGTGAAAAATTTGTCTAAAAAAAATTATTATTAATTTTTTCTTGTGATTAAATGATAAATTGATTTTTCATATTTCAACATTAATATTAATATTTTTGAAAATATATATATTTTTTCTCTTGTTGGTCAAAATTGTATCAGCGTTTTAATTTAACTAAATACTAAGCCAATATAATAATGTCTGTAACCAGAAGTGAATCATTTGAATCTGTACATAGTGTCGAAATTTGTTCCCTGAAATTACCCCGCACTCTGGGCGATGTTCTTAAGATGGACATTATAGGCCACATTAAAAAGAGGTGTAATATTGCAGGTGATTTAAATGATTATATGGATATGCTTGCAATTGAGGCTAAAAATATTGCTATTGATGATGGAAGGTGGAATGAAAAAAGTGAATTATTCCAAGAATTATTAAAATTTAATAAATACAAAAATCTCAAAAAACGGGATGAACTAATACTAAAATATTGGCCCCTGGTAATATGCATTTGTGACGAAATGTCGCTATACCTCATAGAGAAGGAATTGCGATTACAGGGGCTAGAAGATAGTATTCGCTCCTCACGCAGATGCAAAGAGAATTTAAATATAGCCGAAAATAAAATTGATGATTTTGCCCAAGACATGGCCGCCTTAGATAAGCATGACCTAAATTTACTAGCCAAAATACTGTATTGTCATAATGAAAACACCTCTATTAGCGATGAGGATAATGCAGATAATTCTAAATCTCTTAAAGATTAAATCAGGAATGAACTTCAGAAATTTAGGGAAGAATTTGAACAAAGGACAACTATTGGGTCAGAAGTACATTTCCCAAATAGACAGTCAACTCATGGTATAAATTGAGGGAACTGCTATAACTCAGAAGAGGAGGGGGAGGAAAGCTCTAGTAGTGAGTCAGAGGGCAGAGCTAGCTACCCAAATAGCTCACATAGTACTAATGTACATAGGGGGTCTCCCCATAGTGAATATAGGGTAGATAAGAGATTCTCCAGCCCCAAAAATAAGACTCCTAGGAAAGCCCAAGATACGTCTAATATGGTATATGAAACCCCTAAAATAATTAAATTTTTAAGTTATGCAGTACCTAAGTTCTCCAACAAGGGAACCAATTCTATAATTGACCACTTAGAGGCCTTTGAAAATGCTTTTTCCATAATGAATATTACAAGTGAGCAGTCAAAAATTGACTTTGTGCCCGGGTATTTGAAGGTAAATATCACAAATTCTTCACTTCACTAAAGGATATGAATATTCATTCCTGGAATGAGACAAAACTACAGTGCAGAAAAGAATTCGGGCAATATCGCACTAAGACTGCAAAGAAAATAGCTGTATACAGTTTAAAATGTAGTGCGAATCAAAGCCTTATAGAAATCCTTTCTGCACTGAAAAGTGCTTACAGTATGGCTGAAGATTATCCCATATTTGAATGCTCAAAATTTGTGAATTTATTTTTCTAAGCATTGCCCGCGCACGTCAAAGTTAATTTAGCTAGAGATTTTGATGAGCACTGCTCATTGGACTGGCTGATCAAAGAGAGTACAAAGTTATACTCTATTCAGCAGTCTGGTGAACAGGGGGTAAAAAGGGAACCAAAGCCCAACCCCAAAATTGTGGCAGAAACGAGCGTGTCACCTAGCCCCCTCAATTTGGAGTCTAAAAAGAAAACCTATGCAGAGGTGGCCCAAGAAAACAGGCCATCCCTACAATGTTTTAACTCTGCCCCTCCCCCAACACAGGCTGAGGTGCAGAGAGATTATGCTCAAGATGGGGGTCATACCCAGGTAAATAATTATTCCCAAAGAGATGAACGCCCAAAAAATAATTGGTATCTCTGTAAAAATAAATACCAAAAGTGGCGAAAATACTCTCCGAGTAACCAGACAACCCAAGTAAATAGTGCTCCCCAATATACTAACGCTAAACAAGTTGAACCCCAAAGACAACCACGTTAAAATAGGAGAAATAGCTATGATTCCGAGGGATCCCAAGGATCCAGGAATCAATACCTTGGGACATCAAAAAATCAGTCCATGGGTAAAGATAACTTGTCCATTCAAGCGGGCCAACTCAGCACACAGGCTAGTCAATTATGTACACTATTTACTAATATGAGCCAAGCTTTTATGGCTCAGCAACCTAATAATCCTTTTTAGGGGTACAGCCAATGGCCAGCAGTGGGCCATAGGCACAATCATAAATACTGCAGTATTACCTGAGAGAGGGGGGAGAGATTACCAAATGAAATGATAAATGTCAATAATGGTACTAATCATATTCTCTGCCTACAAACTGGAAACAGACAATTTAGCTGTGATGACGAACAACCTCAGCCGGAAAACTCTAACAAATCTCTTCCTTTGCAGCATTCTCTTAACCTTATTTCCACAGATGCAGTACACAAGAACCAAGAAGTTTCTTCTACATCAGGTAACGTGGCAGATTCAGGTAACACGTGGAGAAGCCCACAGATGTTTGATAATGCCAATTTTATGTGTGAAATGGTAGAAACTGCCGGGAGATATTATGTATTAGCTGAACTCCAGGATTCAGTCTCCAACCCTATCATGGGATTAATTGATACTGGATCTCAGACAACTATTTTATCCCACATGTACTACACACAGTTAAATGAGCTAACACCCCACAAACCTAAAATAAAATAATTTGATGGTTCACTAATAGGTGTTGGGGGTGACTCTCTAAAAGTCTTCGGTACAGCATGGTTAAAACTAAGGCTGGGGAACAGGGTAATAAGACACCCTGTCATTATAGTGGATCTGCCAACTGATCGTTTAATTATTGGTAATGATCTCCTGAAGTGAATAGGCACCATAATTGATTGCATAAATAATGTAATTTCATTTGGTCACAAGTAAAAAGGCCTATTAATTATGAGGGCTTCAGTATATCTCGCACCCGACATAACTGTCACGTGGTGGAAGAGAAGCCAGATGCTGTGGAGATTCATTTCAGGAATGACTTTATACCTGAAATCACTATACTACAAAAAGATGATCAGACTCCTTTTAGTGGCTCTGATGGTAATACTTTTAAAATTTCGCCTGGAAAGATTTCCTTAGATGGCGATGTATTAATCATATCTCTCCACCAGGGGGACCCTAAATCCCCTAAAGGGGGAGGCCACACTAAATACCTTGCAGGAATTGAGAGAGTTAAGAATGATCTATTTATCCCTACGTAAGTGCATGACCTTGGTAAAACCAAATATGCTAAACTGAACTTAAAACAGAAAGATAGCTACATAAGCGAAGATTTATTAGCGCAGATCGCTGAACCTAAGGTAATTAAATATCTTTCTCCCCAAGACTACTGTATCCACAGCCTGGATGACAGGTCTGAAAGCTATAACATCACAGCAAAGTGCTTATTATCTATATCTATAGGTAATAAATCAGCAAAGCACCTGTTTTTAGTTTTACATACTCCCCATAATCAAATATACATTGGCAATGATCTTTTAAATAGATATGCCATACAAATAGATTTGATTAACTCTTGCCTCTGGAGCAGGTTACAGGGGGACCCGACAGTATTTCAGGATGAAAATGCCACCCTAAAATGAAACCAGCAAATGCAAATGCTGTTAATATGCAGGTGTCTAACAATGTTATAATCCCTGCTGGGGCTGACAGATTCCTCTTACCCTTACAGCTAAAAAGAGGTCAGAAATTATAAACTTCTGAAACACTAATTTGCCTCTCCCATAGAATGCGAAATCTGGGTATAACAATGACCCATACTCCTATGGTAAATATTTGAACTATTCCAATATATGTTATTGTGCATAACATGACCCCACAGGATATAACCTTATCCAAGGGAACTACCATAGGATATGCGCTGGATTCCAGAATAATATAATATAACTTTTGGATTCCAGAATAATATAATTGGGCTAATACCTGAAGGATACTTAACTGAAGAACAATTAATAGAACAATCCTTTGCATCTATGCCAGAGGGACTTTTTTACAATTCAATCTATTTATCCCTTCAGCTCAGAGGAAGGCATCTGTAAAATAGAAGAAGCCTCCCTAGTATTTGTTCAGCTGATCAAGATCAAGAATACCCCAATACCCAGAGTCATGGGGGAAATGTAAATTATAATCAAGGGGACCTCACCTCTAGGTTGGAAGAAGCCTATGAAATAGGACAACCTGAAATCTTTACAGGATTTCAGCAAATAGTCGAAGAGCAAATATCTTTAGCTAATGGCTGTTCCAGTGATGATGAACGCCAACAGCTATGATAACTCCTCATAGAGTATAAGGATATTTTTACTAAGGATTCTTATGACTGTGAGACTACAGACTTGCACGTTGCAAGAATCCAAACAGATCCCAATGCACCACCTGTCTTTGTTAAACAATACAGACTTCCTTAAGCCTCATATGATTCTCTTGCAGAAATCATAAGGAACCTGGAAGAAAGGGGCATTATCAGACAGGTGCACAGCTCTTATAACAATCATATTCTAGGTGTTCTTAAGCCCAATGGACAATGGCATTTGTGTGCTGATTTAAGACAGCTAAACAAGCGAGTGTACACGTCTGGCCTGTGCCATATATTGACCAGTGCCTAGCGCAGATGCAGGGATCCAAGATATTCACTGCCATTGATTGTGCGCAGGGATATTGGACCATAAAGGTACATGAAGAGGACCAGTATAAGCTTGCATTCTCATTCCAAAAGGTCCAATATGCATTCCAGAGACTCCCGTTTGGATACATAATTTCAGGACATGAATTTGCAGTATTCATGCATAAGGCTATGCCTGTTGCACTAGAAAGGGAGACCTTATCTTATGTTGATGATGTTTTAATCAAAAGCACAGACTTTGAAAAACACATCACAGAGCTTAAACCCATCCTCAGCCAACTTAAAAGGGCAGGTGTCAAATTATCCCTACAAAAATCTCAATGGTGCCGCACTCGTGTAAACTTCTTGGGACATGAAGTTACTTCTGAAGGGTTAAATCCTCAGATGAAAAAGGTGGAAGCTATAATAAATTCTAAGAACCCATCTAACTTAAAGGGACAGTCTACACCAGAATTGTTATTGTTTTAAAAGATAGATAATCCCTTTTTTACCCATTCCCCAGTTTTGCATAACCAACACAGTTATATTTATATACTTTTTACCTCTGTGATTATCTTGTATCTAAGCTTCTGAAAACTGCCCCTTTATTTCAGTTCTTTTGACAGACTTGCAGTTTAGCCAATCAGTGCTGGCTCCCAGGTAAGTTCACGTGCATGAGCACAGTGTTATCTATATGAAAAACATGAACTAACACCCTCTAGTGGTAAAAAAAACTGTTAAACTGCATTCTGAAAAGAGGTGGCCTTCAAGGTCTAAGAAATTAGCATATGAACCTCCTAGGTTAAGCTTTCAACTAAGAATACCAAGAGAACAAAGCAAAATTGGTGATAAAAGTAAACTGGAAAATTGTTTAAAATTACATGCCCTATCGGAATCATAAAAGTATATTTTGGACTAGACTGTCCCTTTAAAGGAATTGAGATAATTCCTGGGTATGATGAATTATTCTCGCAAATTTATTGATAATTATGCAGAATTAACTAAACCACTGCTACTTCTTCTAAAGAAGAATGTGAAATGGCACTGGAGTAAGACACAAGAGACAGCCATCAAGGAGCTGAAGAGAAAACTCACTCAAGCACCTTCCTTAGCATACCCTGAAGGTGGTAAACCTTTCTACTTAGAGACAGGTTACACAGATATAAGCATGAGCACTGTTTTATACCAAAAGCATGATAATTTAAGCAAAGTCATTGCTTATGTGAGCAAAACTCTATCCCCAGTAGAAATAAAATTTAGCGATTGCAAAAAAGCCCTCTTATCTTCTGTATTGCTCTACAAAATTTCTGCAGCTATATACAAGTTGAGAAGATTATTGTAGAAGCGGCCCATCAGCCTTTGCTATATTTGCAAAGTGAGAGAATAACAGCTTGGAATCTTTCCTTACAAGGCTGGCCTTTAGAAATTGCTACAAGCAGAATAAAAAGAATCCAGTCGCAAAGGGACTTGCTGATCTCCACGACTGTACTGCTAAGGACCATGGGGAATAATTAGTAGAAGATGATTTCCTGGAGGAACAATTGCTTTCCTTGTATAAAATATACAATGAGGACCATTGTCAAACATTACCTTGGGTATATGTTGATGGTTGTTCTTACCATGCCACTATTGATAATGAGCGCAGATTAGTTGCTGGAAATGGTATAACCTGGGCAAATGGATTCCTAAATATTTCTATAGGTTTCAACATTGGACTAAGATCCAGCCAAGTCACAGAAGTAACTGCTGTTCTTAAAACCATTGAAATGGCTGCGGAAGAATTTAATAATATAACATTTCTATGGGAGGAATACATAAATAGCCAATATTAACTTACCCCCTCGAACTCCCTCATCAACCGACCATAAAATAGCAATCTCGCATGCAATCTCTTTACACCTAGACCCTAAACATACTCACAACGTAAGGTTAACCTATGACAGTCAGAAGGAGGTCATTGTTATTCTCATGGTGGTCATTTTCACTATTATTTTATCCATTGTATATTGTCAATTACGAGTGCTGGCTGATTGGTACCTGTTGCCTAACCCAACAGTAATAATTAACCTCGAGTCTTATTGCTATAAATCTAATTGTTTAACTGTAACAGATTATCATTTATTGTAACATTTGATGTCAGTTCAAAAGTTTCTTTAATGCTTCTCTATGTATATTTTGGAATAATCTCAATAAAAGAATTTCAAAATTTAAAAAAAAAAAAAAAAAAAAAAAAAAAACATTGAAATGGCTGTTGAACAAAATATTCATGAATTTGTGATCATTACTGACTCAAATTATGTGCGTGACAGTTTTGTTGAATACCTGCCAACTTGGAAAAGAAATGGCATGCAGAAAACTAACAACAAACCAGTGAAACATGGCAAGTTGTTCTGTGAGATTGATAATCTAGTGGTGTCCAATGATTTAACCATACACTGGAAAAAGACCAAGGTTCATTCCAGGGTTCAAGGTCCTGATAAGGAAGGCAATGATCTTGCGGATTCATTAGCCAAACAAGGAGCCATAACTGGAGAACTCCTTAATATCGACCACTTAATAGGTGCAATTCAGGTAGAAGCCATTACCAAAAACCAGGCTAAACAACAGAGTGAACCTAACCTTGTACAATGGAGTCAGGATTCTCCTAGTGATGATCTGATCACTAGTAGTGATGTCGCGAACAGTTCGCCGGAGAACAGTTCCCGGCGAACATAGCTTGTTTGCGTTCGCCGCTGCGGGCGAACATATGCAATGTTCGATCCGCCCCTATTCGTCATCATTGAGGAAACTTTGACCCTGTATCTCACAGCCTTCAGACACATTTGAGCCAATCAGCAGCAGACACTCCCTCACAGACCCTCACAGCTCCTGGGCAGCAGCCATTTTAGATTCATTACGATCCTGCTTTTTTAGTGAGAGGAGCTTTAGTGCTTCTGCTGCTGCTGCTGACATTATAGGGAAATAGATAGCTAGGCTAGTGTAATTAGTGTCCACTACAGTCCTGAAGGACTCATCTAATCTCTGCTGTAAGGACAGCACCCCAAAAAGCCCTTTTTAGGGCTAGAACTTCAGCCGAAAAAGCCCTTTTTAGGGCTAGAACTTCAGTTGTAAATTTAAAAAAAAACCTTTTAAATCATTTTGCTAGTGTAATCTAATTTCATTTTCTATCAGGCCTGTGTCTCAGGCTCACACAGCATATACTGTGGTTAATTGCTCTGTGCCAGCCACCACTCATATCTGCTTAACATTAGTGTAAATTTAAACAAAAAAACTTTTAAATCATTTTGCTAGTGTATTCTAATTTAATTTTCTATCAGGCCTGTGTGTCAGGCTCACACAGCATATACTGTGGTTAATTGCTCTGTGCCAGCCACCACTCATATCTGCTTAACATTAGTGTAAATTTAAACAAAAAAAACTTTTAAATAATTTTGCTAGTGTAATCTAATTTAATTTTCTATCAGGCCTGTGTGTCAGGCTTACACAGCATATACTGTGGTTAATTGCTGTGCCAGCCACCACTCATATCTGCTTAACATTATTGTAAATTAAAAAAAAACAACTTTTAAATCATTTTGCTAGTGTAATCTAATTTCATTTTCTATCAGGCCTCTGTCCCAGGCTCACACAGCATATGCTGTGGTTAATTGCTCTGTGCCAGCCACCACTCATATCTGCTTAACACATTAGTGTAAATTTAAACAAAAAAACTTTTAAATCATTTTGCTAGTGTATTCTAATGTAATTTTCTATCAGGCCTGTGTGTCAGGCTTACACAGCATACACTGTGGTTCATTGCTGTGCCAGCCACCACTCATATCTGTTTAACATTATTGTAAATTTAAAAAAAAATAACTTTTAAATAATTTTGCTAGTGTAATCTAATTTCATTTTCTATCAGGCCTGTGTCTCAGGCTCACCCAGCATATACTGTGGTTAATTGCTCTGTGCCAGCCACCACTCATATCTGCTTAACATTAGTGTAAATTTAAACAAAAAAAACTTTTAAATCATTTTGCTAGTGTAATCTAATTTCATTTTCTATCAGGCCTGTGTGCCAGGCTTACACAGCATATACTGTGGTTAATTGCTGTGCCAGCCACCACTCATATCTGCTTAACATTATTGTAAATTTAAAAAAAAAAACTTTTAAATCATTTTGCTAGTGTAATCTAATTTCATTTTCTATCAGGCCTGTGTCTCAGGCTCACACAGCATATACTGTGGTTAATTGCTCTGTGCCAGCCACCACTCATATCTGCTTAACATTAGTGTAAATTTAAACAAAAAAACTTTTAAATCATTTTTCTAGTGTAATCTAATTTCATTTTCTATCAGGCCTGTGTGTCAGGCTCACACAGCATAGACTGTGGTTAATTGCTCTGTGCCACCACTGATATCTGCTTAACAATCATTAGTGTAAATTTTTTTTAAAAAAACTTTAAAATCATTTTGCTAGTGTAATTTAATTTCATTTTCTATCAGGCCTGTGTGTCAGTCTCACACAGCATATTCTGTGGTTAATGGCTGTGCCAGCCACCACTCATATCTGCTTAACATTATTGTAAATTTAAAAAAAAAAAACTTTTAAATCATTTTGCTAGTGTAATCTAATTTCATTTTCCATCAGGCCTGTGTGTCAGGCCCACATCATATAGTGTGATTAAAAGCTCTTTTTTCCACCACTTATATCTGGTGTAACATTAGTGTAAATTTTTTTTAAATTTTTTTTTTACATCAGTCCTCTTCTAGTGTTATTTAATTTTAGTTGCCAGGCCAGCCTGGCTGCCATTAGTGCCAGCCTGTGTGTCAGGCTGCCAGCATATACTGTGCCTACTTCCATCCTCAGTGCCAGTCCACCACTCCTATCTGGGGTAACATTAGTTTAAATTTTGTAAAAAAAAAACTTTTACATCAGTCTTCTAGTGTTATTTAATTTTAGTTGCCAGGCCAGCCTGCCACTAGTGCCAGCCTGTGTGTCAGGCTGCCAGCACATACTGTGCCTACTTCTATCCTGAGTGCCATCACTCCTATCTGTTGTAACATTAGTGTAACTTTTTTAAAAAAAAAAAACTTTTACATCAGTCTGCTATTGTTATTTAATTGCAGTTGCCTGTCTGCCAGCGTGTGTGCCAGGCCCACTTTCCAACTAGTGCCACGAATCATATTTGTTATAACAGTAGTGTAAATATTTGAAATAAAAACTTTTTTGACTGTGAATCATCAGTCTGCTAGTGCAATTGAATTGCAGTTGCCTGCCTGCCAGCGTGTGTGCCAGGCCCACTTGCCAACTAGTGCCACGAATCATATTTGTTATAACAGTAGTGTAAATATTTAAAATAAAAACTTTTTTGACTGTGAATCATCAGTCTGCTAGTGCAATTGAATTGCAGTTGCCTGCCTGCCAGCGTGTGTGCCAGGCCCACTTGCCAACTAGTGCCACCAATCATATTTGTTATAACAGTATTGTAAATATTTAAAATAAAAACTTTTTTACTGAGAAACATCAGTCATCTAGTGTAATCTAATTGCAGTTGCCTTCCTCCCAGCGTGTGTGCCAGGCCCACTTGCCAACTAGTGCCACCAATCATATGTGTTATAACAGTAGTGTAAATATTTTAAAAAAATATTTTTTGACTGTGAAAGATCAGTATGCTAGTGTAATCTAATTGAAGTTGCCTGCTTGCCAGCGTGTGTGCCAGGCCCACTTGCTGCCAACTATTGCCACCAATCATATTTGTTATAACAGTTTTGAAAAAATTTAAAATCAAAACGTTTTTGACTGTGAATCATCAGTCTGCTAGTGCAATTGAATTGCAGTTGCCTGCCTGCCAGCGTGCGTGCCAGGCCCACTTGCCAACTAGTGCCACCAATCATATTTGTTCTAACAGTATTGTAAATATTTACAATAAAAACTTTTTTGACTGTGAATCATCAGTCTGCTAGTGCAATTGAATTGCAGTTGCCTGCCTGCCAGCGTGTGTGCCAGGCCCATTTTCCAACTAGTGCCACCAATCATATTTGTTATTACAGTAGTATTAATATTTAAAATTAAAACTTTTTTGACTGTGAATCATCAGTCTGCTAGTGCCATTGAATTCCAGTTGCCTGCCTGCCAGCGTGTGTGCCAGGCCCACTTGCCAACTAGTGCCACCAATCATATTTGTTATAACAGTATTGTAAATATTTAAAATAAAAACTTTTTTGACTGTGAAACATCAGTCATCTAGTGTAATCTAATTGCAGTTGCCTTCCTCCTAGTGTGTGTGCCAGGCCCACTTGCCAACTAGTGCCACCAATCATATTTGTTATAACAGTTCTGAAAATATTTAAAATAAAAAGTTTTTTGACTGGGAATCATCAGTCTGCTAGTGCAATTGAATTGCAGTTGCCTGCTTGCCAGCGTGTGTGCCAGGCCCACTTGCCAACTAGTGCCACCAATCATATTTGTTATAACAGTATTTTAAATATTTAAAAAAAAAATTTTGACTGTGAAGCATCAGTCAGCTAGTGTAATCTAATTGCAGTTGCCTTCCTCCCAGCGTGTGTGCCAGGCCCACTTGCCAACTAGTGCCACCAATCATATTTTTTATAACAGTAGTGTAAATATTTACAATAAAAACTTTTTTGACTGTGAATCATCAGTCTGCTAGTGCAATTGAATTGCAGTTGCCTGCCTGCCAGCGTGTGTGCCAGGCCCACTTGCCAACTAGAGCCACCAATCATATTTGTTATTACAGTAGTGTTAATATTTAAAATGAAAACTTTTTTGACTGTGAATCATCAGTATGCTAGTGCAATTGAATTGCAGTTTCCTGCCTGCCAGCGTGTGTACCAGGCCCACTAGCCAACTAGTGCCACCAATCATATTTGTGGTTCACAGTACTTTTAATATTTAAAAAATAAACATCAGTCTGCTTTTTTGTGTCAGGCTCACAGCGTATACTGTGCCCACTTACCCAGTGCCATCACTCATAATTTGTTTAATAGTATTGTAAGTGTACATTTTAAAAAAAATGACAGGCAGAGGCAGGCCACCCCGCAGGTGCCGTCGTGGTCGTGGTGCTGTGATTCCTTTAGACCCTACAAATATGCACATTGTTCAGAGGCCAGGTGCCAGGGATGCGAAAAGTTCTGAGGAGGACCTAGTTGAATGGCTAACACAGGACACCCAATCTTCTACAGCTTCCGCTCCTAGTCCTAACCTTGACGCACCATCCACCTCCAGCTGTGCTTTGGGCACCTCTCAAGTGACCAGTGCCACTCGCCCGCCTGTCGCCACCACCAACACTAGCACCACAGCCGCTTCACTTGATCTGTCAGAGGAGTTATTGACACATCAGTTGGAAGAAATGAGTGATGCGCAACCATCATTGACAGAGGATGTAGATAACAGTGATATGTCTCAGTCAGGCAGCATTACAGACATGGAGGTACGGTGTGATGATGATGATGTTGTACCCGCTGCTGCTTCCTTTGTTGATGTGTCAGATACAAGTGAAGCAGTTGATGATGATGTGTCCGTGGATGTCACGTGGGTGCCCGCTAGAAGAGAAGAAGAAGAGGGGAAAGTTCAGATGGGGAGACAGAGAGGAGGAGGAGATGAGTTGGAAGCAGGGGGAGGTCGTCGCAAGGAGCTAGTGGCACAGTCAGACAGCATGCATTGGCACCCGGGGTCAGCCAGACAGCACGCCGACGCCAATCAACGCATGCTGTTGACACCACCAGAATGCCGTCATCGCAGAGCTCAGCAGTGTGGCATTTTTTTTGTTTGTCTGCCTCTGACAACAGCGATGCCATTTGCAAACTGTGCCAAAAGAAACTGAGTCGTGGGAAGTCCAACACCCAACTAGGTACAACTGCTTTGCGAAGGCACATGGTCTCACATCACAAACGCTGATGGGAAGAACACACGAGTAGAAGCAGCACACAAACTCAAAGCCGCCCTCCTCCTCCTGCTCCAGCATCTTCAGCCACGTCAACCACTGCTGTCCTCCTTGCCCCCTCTCAACCATCCTCCACTCAGTCTTTCTTACGTAGCAGTTCCTGGTCATCTGCCCACAGTCAGGTGTCTGTCAAGGACATGTTTGAGCGTAAGAAGCTAATTTCCCAAAGTCACCCCCTTGCCCGGCGTCTGACAGCTGGCTTGTCTGAACTCTTAGCCCGCCAGCTTTTACCATACATTCTGAGGCTTTCAAAAAATTTGTATCTATTGGGACACCGCAGTGGAAGGTACCTGGCCGAAATTTATTTTCACAAAAGGCAATCCCAAACCTGTACTCGATTGTGCGAAAGGAAGTAATGGCATGTCTGGCACACAGCATTGGGGCAAGGGTCCATATGACCACTGATAGCTGGTCTGCAAAGCATGGTCAGGGCAGGTATATCACCTACACTGTGCATTGGGTAAACCTGATGATGGCTGACAAGCATGGAATGCGTGGCTCTGCAGAGGAGTTGGTGACACCGCCACGACTTGCAGGCAGGCCTGCTGCTACCTCCTCTACTCCTCCTACTCCATCCTCTTCCGTAACCTCTTCCTCGGCTGAGTCCTCTTCCGCTGCTGCGTCTTGCTCCACATCAACGGCACCCCCCAGCTCCCCAGGTACTATTCAACATCCCAGATACGGCAGTGTCACGACGTCTTGGGGTTGACATGCCTGAAAGTCAAGAGTCACACCGCACCAGCACTCCTGTCCACCCTGAATGCACAGGTGGATCAGTGGCTGACTCCGCACCAACTGGAGATTGGCAAGGTTGTTTCTGACAATGGAAGTAATTTGGTGACGGCATTGAAATTGGGCAAGTTGACACATGTGCCGTGCATGGCACATGTGTTTAATCTGACTGTACAACGCTTTGTGCATAAGTACCCAGGCTTACAGGACGTCCTGAAGCAGGCCAGGAAGGTGTGTGGCCATTTCAGGCATTCCTACAGTGCCATGGCACACTTGTCCAATATCCAGCGTCGAAACAACCTGCCAGTGAGGCGCTTGATTTGCGACAGCCTGACACATTGGAATTCAACACTCCTAATGTTCGACCGCCTGCTCCAACAAGAAAAAGCTGTTAATGAGTATTTGTATGACCGGGGTGCTAGGACAGCCTCTGGGGAGCTGGGGATTTTTTTGCCAAATTACTGGACGCTCATGCGCAATGTCTGTAGGCTCATGCGTCCTTTTGAGGAGGTGACAAACCTTGTCAGTTGCACCGAAGGCACCATCAGCGACATCATACCATTTGTTTTCTTCCTGGAGCGTGCCCTGCGAAGAGTGCTGGATCAGGCCATAGATGAGCGTTAAGAGGAAGAGTTGTGGTGTCCATCACCACCAGAAACAGCCTTATCAGCATCGCTTGCTGGACCTGCGGCAACATAGGAAGAGGAGGAATGTGGCTTTGAGGAGGAGGAAGACAAAGCACAACAGGCATCCCAGGGTGCTCGTTGTTGTCACCTATCTGGTACCCGTGGTGTTGTACGTGGCTGGGGGGAAGAAGATACCTTCAGTGACATCAATGAGGACGAGGAACAGGACATGATTAGCTCGGCATCCAACCTTGTGCAAATGGGGTCTTTCATGCTGTCGTGCCTGTTGAGGGACCCTCGTATAAAAAAGCTGAAGGAGAACGACCTGTACTGGGTGTCCCCGCTACTAGACCCCCGGTATAAGCATAAAGTGACTGAAATGTTACCAAATTCCTGCAAGTCGGAAAGGATGGAGCAGTTCCAAAATAAATTAAAAACTATGCTTTACACAGCGTATATCGGTGATGTCACAGCACATCGGGAATCTAACAGGGGAAGAGATGAAAGTAATCCTCCTCCCACGACCACGACGGCAATGACAGGATGCTTTCCTGACGTGTTGTCCCAGAGGCAGAACTTTTTTTCACTTTCTGCGATGAGATTTTTTTTAGTGAAAATTTTTCTGCAGGTCATTTTTAAATGAAATAAAATTGTAAATTTGTCAGTTACACTAAAGTACCAGATCAATTGCAATGTGTTGGTTATCTGGAGAATAAAGCAATATTTAAAGTTTTATAATCTAGTGCAGTAGTTGAAAATTGCATTGCAAATTAGCTGCAGACAAAAAAAGTAATTGTAAAAATGTCTCTTGAATTAATTTGTTTCCTTTTCTCTTAGTCTAACATAGAAATGTAGTAATAAAAAGGTGCATTGCTCATACGTACATCTTATATTCAGAGAAAAACAGCTTTGCAGACTGTGAAAAGCTAGGGAACAAGCTTGCAAAAATCTGAGCGCCAAACAATCAATGCACTGCTGCTTTGCAGCACTACTGCAGATTTGACTGTTGTCTTCAAACAGCACTTTGCTCTGGATGCACTGTGTTAAGGAAAACTTATACAATGCAGCCAGAGAACAGCTTTGTTTAAAAAGAACAGCCTAATGTGGAGCAGCGCTTAAAAGTTAAAGTGCTAACAGTTCCTTTTCTTTCTGCAGACATGCTGCATTTTCTGCGATGACATCTCAGATCGCTCTATGTTCTGCCTTGGGGCGTGTTGTTGATGGAGGACATGCGGACCTTTTTAACTCCTATGCCTCGCCAGAGCCTTTCGGGATCCAGCCTCAGAGAAAGACTCAACCGACAGGTAGCAGACTACCTAGCATTAACTGCGGATCTCGACACTCTGAGGAGCGATGGACCCCTTGACTACTGGGTGTGCAGGCTTGACCTGTGGCCTGAGCTATCCCAATTTGCAATCGAACTTCTGGCCTGCCCTGCTTCAAGTGTCCTGTCAGAAAGGACCTTCAGTGTAGCAGGAGGTTTTGTCACTGAGAAGAGAAGTCGCCTAGGTCAAAAAAGTCTTGATTATCTCACCTTTATTAAAATGAATGAGGGATGGATCCCGAAGGGACTGACATTGGGCGATACATTTGAGTAAAAAAGGCCTGATGATGAGATGAGCTGCCTTGGGCTACAAATGGTACACACGCTGGCGTATTTTTTCTTAGAATGCAGGATGACTTATCCGCCAACAACTAGTGTTCAACCCGCAAGGTTTTAGGGCACTTTCTAAAACTGTTTTACAAACATCAATTTTTCTGGCCGCTGCTACAGCCGTTGCTGCAACAATACTGATTTTTTCAGGCATTTGGACATGCCTAATTTTTCTGGCCTCTGGTGCTGCACTATGGCTACAAAACCCAAACCAAAAAACGGCACATAACAGTGATGAAACTGTTAAGAATAGTACTCAGTCATTAACACACCACTCATATCTGGTGGCACAGTAGATTGCACGTGCAGTGCCCCAAATTTGAAGTAGGAGGACCGACCAAGCATCTTTTTCCATCTCATGGTTCCGAAAAATTATCTATGGGTTCCTAAAAACAATGCCATACCTGTACTCGATTGTGCAAAAGGATGTCATATGTGGTATTTCATGCTGTTGTGCCTGTTGAAGGTCGTGGACCATCGTATAAAAAGGCTGAAGGAGAACGACCTGTACTGGGTGTCCAAGCATGGTTTTTTTGTTCAATTTCCCGGTTCCTAAAAATTATCTCCGGGTTCCTAAAATCAATGCCATATCTGTAATCTATTGTGCAAAAGGATGGCATATGTGGTGTTTCATGCTGTTGTGCCTGTTGGGGGTCGTGGACCATGGTATAAAAAAGCTGAAGGAGAACGACCTGTACTGGGTGTCCAAGCACGTTTTTTGTTCAATTTCCCGGTTCCTAAAAATTATCTCCGGTTTCCTAAAATCAATGCCATATCTGTAATCTATTGTGCAAAAGGATGGTATATGTGGTGTTTCATGCTGTTGTGCCTGTTGAGGGTCGTGGGCGATCGTATAAAAAGGCTGACGGAGAACGACCTGTACTGGGTGTCCAAGCATCTTTTTCAATCCCCAGGTTCCTAAAAATTATCTCTGGGTTCCTAAAATGGATGCCATACCTGTACTGGATTGTTCAAAAGGATGGCATATGTGGTGTTTCATGCTGTTGTTTCTGTTGAGGGTCCTGGACCCTCATCTAAAAAGGCTGAAGGAGAATGAGCTGTACTTGGTGTCCAAGCATCTTTTTCCATCTCCCGGTTCCTAAAAATGATCTCCGGGTTCCTAAAATCGATGCCATACCTGTACTCTATTGTTCAAAAGGATGGCATATGTGGTGTTTCATGCTGTTGTTTCTGTTGAGGGTCCTGGACCCTCGTCTAAAAAGGCTGAAGGAAAACGACCTGTACTGGGTGTCCAAGCATCTTTTTCCATCTCCCGGTTCCTAAAAATTATCTCTTGGTTCCTAAAATGGATGCCATACCTGTACTCTATTGTTAAAAAGGATGGCATATGTGGTGTTTCATGCTGTTGTTTCTGTTGAGGGTCCTGGACCCTCGTCTAAAAAGGCTAAAAGAGAACGAGCTGTACTTGGTGTCCAAGCATCTTTTTCCATCTCCCAGTTCCTAAAAATTATCTCCGGGTTCCTAAAATCAATGCCATACCTGTACTGGATTGTTCAAAAGGATGGCATATGTGGTGTTTCCTGCTGTTGTTTCTGTTGAGGGTCCGGGACCCTCTTATAAAAAGCCTGAAGGAGAACGAAGTGTACTGGTTGTCCAAGCATCTTTTTACATATCCCGGTTCCAAAAAATTATCTCCGGGTTCCTAAAATGGATGCCATACCTGTACTCTATTGTGCAAAAGGATGGCATATGTGGTGTTTCATGCTGTTGTTTCTGTTGAGGGTCCTGGAACCTCTTATAAAAAGGCTGAAGGAGAACGACCTGTACTGGGTGTCCAAGCATTTTTTTCCATCTCCCAGTTCCTAAAAATTATCTCTGGGTTCCTAAAATCGATGCCATACCTGTACTCTATTGTTCAAAGGGAAGTAACCTTACCATGGGTCACAGACCGCATGTCTTGTTGTTATGTTTTGTCAGGGTAATCGGGCAGGCCATATAGACCTCACCCGATAGGGGGAGTAACACATATTAAAGTGCTAAGAATAGTAATACTTAACACAACCTAGTTACCATGGGTCCCAGACCGCATGTCTTATTGTTATACTTTGTCAGGGTAATCAGGAAGACCATATAGACCTCCCCCGATAGGGGGAGTAAAAGGGATTAAAGTACTAAGAATAGTACTACTTAACACAACCTAGTTACCATGGGTCCCAGACCGCATGTCTTATTGTTATATTTTGTCAGGGTAATCAGGCAGACCATATAGACCTCCCCGATAGGGGAAGTAAAAGGGATTAAAGTGCTAAGAATAGTACTACTTAACACAACCTAATTATGATGGGTCCCAGACCCCATGTTTTATTATTATACTTTGTCAGGGTAATCATGCAGGCCATATAGACCTCCCCCGATATGGGGAGTAACAGGTATTAAACTGCTAAGAACAGTGCTACTTAACACAACCTAGTTACCATGGGTCCCAGACCGCATGTCTTGTTGTGATACTTTGTCAGGGTAATCAGGCAGGCCATATAGACCTCCCCCGATATGGGGAGTAACAGGTATTAAACTGCTAAGAACAGTACTACTTAACACAACCTAGTTACCATGGGTCCCAGACCGCATGTCTTATTGTTATATTTTGTCAGGGTAATCAGGCAGACCATATAGACCTCCCCCGATAGGGGAAGTAAAAGGGATTAAAGTGCTAAGAATAGTACTACTTAACACAACCTAGTTACCATGGGTCCCAGACCGCATGTTTTGTTGTTATATTTGGTCAGGGTAATAAGGCAGGTCATATAGACCTCCCCCGATAGGGGGAGTTACAGGGATTAAAGTGCTAAGAATAGTACTACTTAACACAACCTAGTTACCATGGGTCCCAGACCGCATGTCTTATTGTTATATTTTGTCAGGGTAATCAGGCAGACAATATAGACCTCCCCCGAAAGGGGGAGTAACATGGATTAAAGTGCTAAGAATAGTACTACTTAACACAACCTAGTTACCATGGGTCCCAGACCGCATGTCTTGTTGTTATATTTGATCAGGGTAATCAGGCAGGCCGTATAGACCTCCCCCGATAGGGGGAGTTACAGGGATTAAAGTGCTAAGAATAGTACTACTTAACACAACCTAGTTACCATGGGTCCCAGACCGCATGTCTTATTGTTATATTTTGTCAGGGTAATCAGGCAGACAATATAGACCTCCCCCGAAAGGGGGAGTAACATGGATTAAAGTGCTAAGAATAGTACTACTTAACACAACCTAGTTACCATGGGTCCCAGACCGCATGTCTTGTTGTTATATTTGATCAGGGTAATCAGGCAGGCCGTATAGACCTCCCCCGATAGGGGGAGTTACAGGGATTAAAGTGCTAAGAATAGTACTACTTAACACAACCTAGTTACAATGGGTCCCAGACCGCATGTCTTATTGTTATATTTTGTCAGGGTAATCAGACAGACCATATAGACCTCCCCCGATAGGGGGAGTAAAAGGGATTAAAGTGCTAAGAATAGTACTACTTAACACAACCTAGTTACCATGGGTACCAGACCGCATGTCTTGTTGTTATATTTTGTCAGGGTATTCATGCAGGCCATATAGACCTCCCCCGATAGTGGGAGTTACAGGGATTAAAGTGCTAAGAATAGTACTACTAAACACAACCTAATTATGATGGGTCCCAGACCCCATGTTTTATTATTATACTTTGTCAGGGTAATCATGCAGGCCATATAGACCTCCCCCGATATGGGGAGTAACAGGTATTAAACTGCTAAGAACAGTGCTACTTAACACAACCTAGTTACCATGGGTCCCAGACCGCATGTCTTGTTGTGATACTTTGTCAGGGTAATCAGGCAGGCCATATAGACCTCCCCCGATATGGGGAGTAACAGGTATTAAACTGCTAAGAACAGTACTACTTAACACAACCTAGTTACCATGGGTCCCAGACCGCATGTCTTATTGTTATATTTTGTCAGGGTAATCAGGCAGACCATATAGACCTCCCCCGATAGGGGAAGTAAAAGGGATTAAAGTGCTAAGAATAGTACTACTTAACACAACCTAGTTACCATGGGTCCCAGACCGCATGTTTTGTTGTTATATTTGGTCAGGGTAATAAGGCAGGCCATATAGACCTCCCCCGATAGGGGGAGTTACAGGGATTAAAGTGCTAAGAATAGTACTACTTAACACAACCTAGTTACCATGGGTCCCAGACCGCATGTCTTATTGTTATATTTTGTCAGGGTAATCAGGCAGACAATATAGACCTCCCCCGAAAGGGGGAGTAACATGGATTAAAGTGCTAAGAATAGTACTACTTAACACAACCTAGTTACCATGGGTCCCAGACCGCATGTCTTGTTGTTATATTTGATCAGGGTAATCAGGCAGGCCGTATAGACCTCCCCCGATAGGGGGAGTTACAGGGATTAAAGTGCTAAGAATAGTACTACTTAACACAACCTAGTTACCATGGGTCCCAGACCGCATGTCTTATTGTTATATTTTGTCAGGGTAATCAGACAGACCATATAGACCTCCCCCGATAGGGGGAGTAAAAGGGATTAAAGTGCTAAGAATAGTACTACTTAACACAACCTAGTTACCATGGGTACCAGACCGCATGTCTTGTTGTTATATTTTGTCAGGGTATTCATGCAGGCCATATAGACCTCCCCCGATAGTGGGAGTTACAGGGATTAAAGTGCTAAGAATAGTACTACTAAACACAACCTAATTATGATGGGTCCCAGACCCCATGTTTTATTATTATACTTTGTCAGGGTAATCATGCAGGCCATATAGACCTCCCCCGATATGGGGAGTAACAGGTATTAAACTGCTAAGAACAGTGCTACTTAACACAACCTAGTTACCATGGGTCCCAGACCGCATGTCTTGTTGTGATACTTTGTCAGGGTAATCAGGCAGGCCATATAGACCTCCCCCGATATGGGGAGTAACAGGTATTAAACTGCTAAGAACAGTACTACTTAACACAACCTAGTTACCATGGGTCACAGACCACATGTCTTGTTGTGATACTTTGTCAGGGTAATCAGGCAGGCCATATAGACCTCCCCCGATATGGGGAGTAACAGGTATTAAACTGCTAAGAACAGTACTACTTAACACAACCTAGTTACCATGGGTCACAGACCACATGTCTTGTTGTGATACTTTGTCAGGGTAATCAGGCAGGCCATATAGACCTCCCCCGATATGGGGAGTAACAGGGATTAAAGTGCTAAGAATAGTACTACTTAACACAACCTAGTTACCATGGGTCCCAGACCGCATGTCTTATTGTTATATTTTGTCAGGGTAATCAGACAGACCATATAGACCTCCCCCGATAGGGGGAGTAAAAGGGATTAAAGTGCTAAGAATAGTACTACTTAACACAACCTAGTTACCATGGGTACCAGACCGCATGTCTTGTTGTTATATTTTGTCAGGGTATTCATGCAGGCCATATAGACCTCCCCCGATAGTGGGAGTTACAGGGATTAAAGTGCTAAGAATAGTACTACTAAACACAACCTAATTATGATGGGTCCCAGACCCCATGTTTTATTATTATACTTTGTCAGGGTAATCATGCAGGCCATATAGACCTCCCCCGATATGGGGAGTAACAGGTATTAAACTGCTAAGAACAGTGCTACTTAACACAACCTAGTTACCATGGGTCCCAGACCGCATGTCTTGTTGTGATACTTTGTCAGGGTAATCAGGCAGGCCATATAGACCTCCCCCGATATGGGGAGTAACAGGTATTAAACTGCTAAGAACAGTACTACTTAACACAACCTAGTTACCATGGGTCCCAGACCGCATGTCTTATTGTTATATTTTGTCAGGGTAATCAGGCAGACCATATAGACCTCCCCCGATAGGGGAAGTAAAAGGGATTAAAGTGCTAAGAATAGTACTACTTAACACAACCTAGTTACCATGGGTCCCAGACCGCATGTTTTGTTGTTATATTTGGTCAGGGTAATAAGGCAGGCCATATAGACCTCCCCCGATAGGGGGAGTTACAGGGATTAAAGTGCTAAGAATAGTACTACTTAACACAACCTAGTTACCATGGGTCCCAGACCGCATGTCTTATTGTTATATTTTGTCAGGGTAATCAGACAGACCATATAGACCTCCCCCGATAGGGGGAGTAAAAGGGATTAAAGTGCTAAGAATAGTACTACTTAACACAACCTAGTTACCATGGGTACCAGACCGCATGTCTTGTTGTTATATTTTGTCAGGGTATTCATGCAGGCCATATAGACCTCCCCCGATAGTGGGAGTTACAGGGATTAAAGTGCTAAGAATAGTACTACTAAACACAACCTAATTATGATGGGTCCCAGACCGCATGTCTTATTGCTATATTTTGTCAGGGTAATCAGACAGACCATATAGACCTCCCCCGATAGGGGGAGTAAAAGGGATTAAAGTGCTAAGAATAGTACTACTTAACACAACCTAGTTACCATGGGTACCAGACCGCATGTCTTGTTGTTATATTTTGTCAGGGTAATCATGCAGGCCATATAGACCTCCCCCGATATGGGGAGTAACAGGTATTAAACTGCTAAGAACAGTGCTACTTAACACAACCTAGTTACCATGGGTCCCAGACCGCATGTCTTGTTGTGATACTTTGTCAGGGTAATCAGGCAGGCCATATAGACCTCCCCCGATATGGGGAGTAACAGGTATTAAACTGCTAAGAACAGTACTACTTAACACAACCTAGTTACCATGGGTCACAGACCACATGTCTTGTTGTGATACTTTGTCAGGGTAATCAGGCAGGCCATATAGACCTCCCCCGATATGGGGAGTAACAGGTATTAAACTGCTAAGAACAGTACTACTTAACACAACCTAGTTACCATGGGTCCCAGACCGCATGTCTTGTTGTGATACTTTGTCAGGGTAATCAGGCAGGCCAGATAGACCTCCCCCGATATGGGGAGTAACAGGTATTAAACTGCTAAGAACAGTACTACTTAACACAACCTAGTTACCATGGGTCACAGACCGCATGTCTTGTTGTGATACTTTGTCAGGGTAATCAGGCAGGCCATATAGACCTCACCCAATAGGAGGAGTAAAAGGGATTAAAGTGCTAAGAATACTACTACTTAACACAACCTAGTTACCATGGCTCCCAGACCGCATGTCTTATTGTTATATTTTGTCAGGGTAATCAGGCAGGCCATATAGACCTCACCCAATCGGGGGAGTTATAGGGATTAAAGTGCTAAGAATACTACTACTTAACACAACATAGTTACCATGGCTCCCAGACCGCATGTTTTATTATTATACTTTGTCAGGGTAATCATGCAGGCCATATAGACCTCCCCCGATATGGGGAGTAACAGGTATTAAACTGCTAAGAACAGTGCTACTTAACACAACCTAGTTACCATGGGTCCCAGACCGCATGTCTTGTTGTGATACTTTGTCAGGGTAATCAGGCAGGCCATATAGACCTCCCCCGATATGGGGAGTAACAGGTATTAAACTGCTAAGAACAGTACTACTTAACACAACCTAGTTACCATGGGTCCCAGACCGCATGTCTTATTGTTATATTTTGTCAGGGTAATCAGGCAGACCATATAGACCTCCCCCGATAGGGGAAGTAAAAGGGATTAAAGTGCTAAGAATAGTACTACTTAACACAACCTAGTTACCATGGGTCCCAGACCGCATGTTTTGTTGTTATATTTGGTCAGGGTAATAAGGCAGGCCATATAGACCTCCCCCGATAGGGGGAGTTACAGGGATTAAAGTGCTAAGAATAGTACTACTTAACACAACCTAGTTACCATGGGTCCCAGACCGCATGTCTTATTGTTATATTTTGTCAGGGTAATCAGGCAGACAATATAGACCTCCCCCGAAAGGGGGAGTAACATGGATTAAAGTGCTAAGAATAGTACTACTTAACACAACCTAGTTACCATGGGTCCCAGACCGCATGTCTTGTTGTTATATTTGATCAGGGTAATCAGGCAGGCCATATAGACCTCCCCCGATATGGGGAGTAACAGGTATTAAACTGCTAAGAACAGTGCTACTTAACACAACCTAGTTACCATGGATCCCAGACCGCATGTCTTGTTGTGATACTTTGTCAGGGTAATCAGGCAGGCCATATAGACCTCCCCCGATATGGGGAGTAACAGGTATTAAACTGCTAAGAACAGTACTACTTAACACAACCTAGTTACCATGGGTCCCAGACCGCATGTCTTATTGTTATATTTTGTCAGGGTAATCAGGCAGACCATATAGACCTCCCCCGATAGGGGAAGTAAAAGGGATTAAAGTGCTAAGAATAGTACTACTTAACACAACCTAGTTACCATGGGTCCCAGACCGCATGTTTTGTTGTTATATTTGGTCAGGGTAATAAGGCAGGCCATATAGACCTCCCCCGATAGGGGGAGTTACAGGGATTAAAGTGCTAAGAATAGTACTACTTAACACAACCTAGTTACCATGGGTCCCAGACCGCATGTCTTATTGTTATATTTTGTCAGGGTAATCAGGCAGACAATATAGACCTCCCCCGAAAGGGGGAGTAACATGGATTAAAGTGCTAAGAATAGTACTACTTAACACAACCTAGTTACCATGGGTCCCAGACCGCATGTCTTGTTGTTATATTTGATCAGGGTAATCAGGCAGGCCGTATAGACCTCCCCCGATAGGGGGAGTTACAGGGATTAAAGTGCTAAGAATAGTACTACTTAACACAACCTAGTTACCATGGGTCCCAGACCGCATGTCTTATTGTTATATTTTGTCAGGGTAATCAGACAGACCATATAGACCTCCCCCGATAGGGGGAGTAAAAGGGATTAAAGTGCTAAGAATAGTACTACTTAACACAACCTAGTTACCATGGGTACCAGACCGCATGTCTTGTTGTTATATTTTGTCAGGGTAATCATGCAGGCCATATAGACCTCCCCCGATATGGGGAGTAACAGGTATTAAACTGCTAAGAACAGTGCTACTTAACACAACCTAGTTACCATGGGTCCCAGACCGCATGTCTTGTTGTGATACTTTGTCAGGGTAATCAGGCAGGCCATATAGACCTCCCCCGATATGGGGAGTAACAGGTATTAAACTGCTAAGAACAGTACTACTTAACACAACCTAGTTACCATGGGTCACAGACCACATGTCTTGTTGTGATACTTTGTCAGGGTAATCAGGCAGGCCATATAGACCTCCCCCGATAGGGGGAGTAACAGGTATTAAACTGCTAAGAACAGTACTACTTAACACAACCTAGTTACCATGGGTCCCAGACCGCATGTCTTGTTGTGATACTTTGTCAGGGTAATCAGGCAGGCCAGATAGACCTCCCCCGATATGGGGAGTAACAGGTATTAAACTGCTAAGAACAGTACTACTTAACACAACCTAGTTACCATGGGTCACAGACCGCATGTCTTGTTGTGATACTTTGTCAGGGTAATCAGGCAGGCCATATAGACCTCACCCAATAGGAGGAGTAAAAGGGATTAAAGTGCTAAGAATACTACTACTTAACACAACCTAGTTACCATGGCTCCCAGACCGCATGTCTTATTGTTATATTTTGTCAGGGTAATCAGGCAGGCCATATAGACCTCACCCAATCGGGGGAGTTATAGGGATTAAAGTGCTAAGAATACTACTACTTAACACAACATAGTTACCATGGCTCCCAGACCGCATGTTTTATTATTATACTTTGTCAGGGTAATCATGCAGGCCATATAGACCTCCCCTGATATCGGGACTAACAGGTATTAAAGTGCTAAGAACAGTACTACTTAACACAACCTAGTTACCATGGGTCCCATACCACATGTTTTGTTGTTATACTTTGTCATGGTAATCATGCAGGCCATATAGACCTCCCCCGATAGGGGGAGTAAAAGGCATTAAAGTGCTAAGAATAGTACTACTAAACACAACCTAATTACCATGGGTCCCAGACCGCATGTCTTGTTGTTATACTTTCTCAGGGTAATCATGCAGGCCATATAGACCTACACAGATAGGGGGAGTAACATGGATTAAAGTGCTAAGAATAGTACTAATATAAACAAAACCTAGTTACCATGGGTCCCAGACCGCATGTCTTGTTGTTATAATTTGTCAGGGTGATCATGCAGGCCATATAGACCTCCCCCGATAGGGGGAGTTACAGGGATTAAAGTGCTAAGAATAGTACTACTTAACACAACCTAGTTACCATGGCTCCCAGACCGCATGTTTTATTATTATACTTTGTAAGGGTAATTATATATCTATCAAATCGATCTATTTATCTTCTATCAATTCTATCTATCAATCTATGTATATCTATCTATCAAATCTATCTCGTGGCCGGAATGATTTGAGACAGCCACTTGTGTTTAGGCCAAATTTGAAGTAGGAGGACAGACCAATCATCTTCTTCCATCTCCCTGTTCCAAAAATGCAGCCCATATAGACCTCCCCCGATAGGGGGAGTAACAGGTAGTAAACTGCTAAGAATAATACTACTTAACACACCACGGGTCCCAGTCCGCATGTCTTATTGTTATACTCTGTCAGAGAAAATCATATATCTATCAAATCTATCTATTTATCTATCAAATCTATCTAACTATCAATCGTATCTATCAAATATAAATTGCATCTATTGATCGATGTAATTCGTATCTATCAAATGTATATTGCATCTTTTGATCTATGTAATTCGTATCTATCAAATGTATATTGCATCGATTGATCTATGTCATTCGTATCTATCATCAAATGTATATTGCATCTATTGATCTATGTAATTTGTATCTATCATATGTATATTGCATCTATTGATCTATGTAATCTATGTATCTAACTATCAAATCTATCTAACTCGTGGTTGTGCAAATGGACTGTTTGCAGTTGTTTGCGGTGCGTTACACGGGGAGTTTGGTCTGTCACTGTGAAGCGGGCTTAACCCTTACACTACCTGATCGATACTACATCATACCTGATGTTTTAAAGCACGTTATTCAAAAAAAAATTAGGAATGTTAGGTGATTAAGGCACTTTATGGCTTAAAACCAGACTCTGCATCAACTATGTAATTTTCCGTGGGAGTTTTGCCATGGATCCCCATCCGGCATGCCACAGTCCAGGTGTTAGTCCCCTTGAAACAACTTTTCCATCACTATTGTGGCCAGAAAGAGTCCTTGTGGGTTTTAAAGATCACCTGCCTATTGAAGTCAATGGCGGTTCACGCGGTTCGCCGGTTCGCGAACAGTAGCGGAAGTTCGAGTCCGCCGTTTGCGAACCGAAATTTTAAGGTTTGCGACATCACTAATCACTAGTCGAAAAGAAGACCCTATTGTAGGCATCTTCTATAAACACATAAAATATCCTGAATGCAACCCCATCTTAAAAGATGATTGTATTGGCAAGGTAGATCTTAGAATCTTAATGAAATCCAGGTCACAATTCAAGTTACAGGATGGTTTGTTAATTAGAACCTCCAAAACTGGCATCCAACAATTGATGGTACCTACAAAGCTCAGAGGTCTCATTCTTCAACATGCCCATGATGCTCCCACATCTGGTCATCGTGGTGCCAAACTCACATATGAAATATTGCGTGATTACACCTTTTGGCCACACATGTTGAAAGATGTTCAAACTTACTGTCTAAGTTGTTTAATCTGTCCACAGCTCCAACCCACTGCACCAACGCATAGAGCGCCATTGCAGAAAAGGGGGATGGTAATGCCATGGTCAGATATATTGATTTTATTGGTCCAGTAACTAGGTCATCTAGAGGTAACAAATACATGATAACAGTGACATGCCTGTTCACTAAATGGGTAGAGTGCATCAGTGCACCTAACAATAACGCTGAAACATGCGCAGCTTTGCCTATCAACCACGTATTTTCCAGATTTGGTTTGCCCCAAATAATCGAATCCGATCGGGGGAACCCACTTCACTAGCAAAATGATGACCAAATTGTGGAAAATACTAGGGGTCAAAAGAAAGCTCCATATTACATATAGAGCTGCCTCAAGTGGTGGTGTAGAGCGTTACAACCATTCCTTTGTGAAAATCCTCAAAAAGTTTGTGAGTGAAACGGGTAAAGACTGGGATGTAAAACTACCTCTAGTCCTAATGGCATTAAGACCAACTCCAAGTAGTGCTACCAATATGTCACCTTTTGAACTGATGACTGAGAAGAATGGTTCTACCTCTGCATCTACTGTACCGTACATCAGACTAGAACTTGATAAACGCTGCCAATATGCATCAATATGTGGAGAACCTAAGAAAGCACCTGCAATATGCCTTTGCATTTGCTCAAAGGAACTTAGAGAAAGCTGCAACTGCCACTAAAACCTATTATGATCTCAAAACTTCCAAAAAAGAATATGAAATAAATGATAACGTTTATCTTTATAACATTGGAAGAGATCAGGTTAAGGAGAAGAAATGTCTTCCATCATGGAAGGGTCCTTTTGTCATTACGGACAAAATATCTCCAGTTGCCTATAAAATTAGGATACCTAAAAATGATACTTTTTATGTATAAATGGGTCCATATTAATCAGTTACAAGTGTTCCATCCGAGATACCAACTACAAGTCATAGAGGGAGAATGAAGTGTCATATCCCCAAATGCACTAAAGAAATATTGTAGTTTAAAGATGCCTAGCTAATGAACATAAGGGCTCAAAAATAACGAGCTCTCTTCATAGAAGGCTGTCTATGATGCATACTGTCAATAAACTCACCAAATACCACTGACTGTAAGCCAATTCCAATACATGTGTCCTACATCCATTGAAAATTGGAAGGGGGAATTATGTCAGGGTATCTGTAAATGTCAATTGGACAATACATATATATATATATATATATATATATATATATATATATATATATATATATATATATATATATATATATATGTATATATAATAAGATAAAATAAGTATGAAATCTCTCAAATAATAAGTTTGAGCATGCTCATTTTATCACTGAATACATGCTGTGTATTGCAAAGCTTAGAACAGACATAAGATACATTTTTTTTAATGATTAACATAGCATCTAACACCAAAAGGTTTAGCTTTTGAAACTCACAGCTCCGCAGGTGCCTAATAATCAACCAAGCCAGCATACATCATGGAATGAAGGAGCCTAGATGTGTGTGGGAATCTCTTTTGGAACTCACTAAGGCCCAGGAAAATAGTGATTAGCACAGACCTGTTCAATACCCCTAGACCTTGAATCCACATCTGTGCTGGCTAACAGAGACACATGTCTTGCATTGTAACTCTCAAATTCATTTTAAAATACAACTTGTATTTAAATCTCAAGTATAATTAATTCTCAAACTGTATATATATATATATATATATATATATATATATATATATATATATATATATATATATATATATATATATATATATATCCTGAGAAGAAATTCCTAATAGTAACATATTAGATAAGTGTATACTGGAATTAAATGAATAATTGCAAATAGATGTATAAATGTTTGACAATTTTAATAACCTATTTCTTTATATCTTTCAGGCATCTAATAAGTACACATATAATTGGTATTTTAAATAATATCGTATGTTTTATACACTCAAAAATAAATATACAGATATGAAATATTAATCTGTATGAGATAGTAATCAAATGTAGATATAATTATATGAAAATTACATATGTTTGCTGATATCAAGGTATGTATGTCATAGTAAGATAATAACTGAGAAACTAATTGAATCCATGATGAAGGTATTATAATCCTTTTAAATTGTTCATAGAAAATATGATTTTTAGATGCATTTTAATATATTATAAGTGGAATATCTTCAAATTTGGTCTTAAAATGATCAGAGGAAGTGACACTGTTCGGACCATATATGAAACATATGATTTATTAATACAAGAGATCATAATATGTTGACTATAACATTTTAAAGGTTAAATAATTAGGCTGTTAGAAATATTTGATGGTGGGGCTTCATTCCTGGGTGTGTGCTGCCACCTATAGATCAGAAACGGTATAACAGCCAAAAGGCATTTGGCTGCTCAGGGAGGCGTTTCCCAAAATAACCTATGAGATGTTGAGATCCAAGGGCAAATCAGGGACAAGCTCCACAAAGGGCGAATCACAGACAAGCTTCCAAAGGACCTATCATATTGTTTCACTGATGATTCGAATAATAAAGGGAGGGGATTATCACATGATATGACCTCAATGCAAGGAGAGAAAAAAAAGGGTTGCAATAAATATATTTTAGAATTGTCTTAATTGTAGATAATTAAGAATTCATTTCAGCTCAGATAAATTGGCATAGGAGTTGGTTGTTTGCATTAAGAATATATAACTTCTGGTGTTTTAATTAGAGTTGTATAGAATCATTTGTGGGCTAAATAGCTTAAGTATATGTGTCTGTAAGTTAACAAACCATACCTTGGCATTTCATTGTGATATTTAAATGCAACCCTGATTTGTGAGATTATTGTGAATAAGATTATTTTTATGATCTTTGTATAGCATATTATAACAGCATAAACGTGTATAGTTTGATTCATAACCTGGTTCTTATACATATAATTCAATGTGCCTATACATTTTAACTAATATAAAGAATTTAGGAATTTACATTAATTTTAATTGGTCTGTATACTATGCATTTTATTGGGGGTTTATTTTAAAGAATAATTATTAAATATATTATATTATAACCCGGCCATATACTGACAGTGTCCACAATTGTGTGTGAAAACAACCTTCTAAAGGTTGCAGCAATGATTCAACAATGCGAATAGCTACAACAATACGAAGGTGAATTACAGACAAAGTCGTGCAAACAATCCTATAATTGATGTGTAAAAATACGAAAAAATGGAAAAATATAAAAGAGAAATCCACGTGGAATCTGTGAAAAATAAGTAAAAAAATACAATGAAAAAATGAAAAATGAAATGTGAAAATGAAAAATAGAAAAAATGAAAGAAGATCCAAATAGGAAACAATGGTATAGGATGTGAGTCAGTGAGATTCCTGGTGTGTCAGTGCGATATTAATCAAATCATAATTATAATTCCCAAAGTGTCAATGAGATTAACCAACTTTGTGTGTTTGATAGGAGTTGTCCTCAAATGAAGTCCTTGGTGTTTCTTTGAATTGTGAATCTTCTTATCCAATTATTTAAACCGTTCTTTAAATTGTCCCTATGGAAAATAATTGTATAGTGTAATTTGTACAAAAAGTTAAATTAAAAAGGAATATTGCTTACCAGCTGGGACAACATGTTTCGGCCCTAAATCAGGTTAATCTCATTGACACCCCAGGAATCTCACTGACTCACATCCTATATCATTGTTTCCTATTTGGATCTTTTTTCATTTTTCATTTTCACATTTAATTTTTCATTTTTCATTGTATTTTTTTACATATTTTTAAACTTATTTTTCACAGATTCCACGTGGAGTTTTCCATTTTTTCTTATTTTTACACATCAATTATAGGATTGTTTGCACAACTTTGTCTGTAATTCACCTTTGCATTGTTGTAACTAATTGCATTGTTGAATCATTGCTGCAACCTTTAGACGATTGTTTTCACACACGATTGTGGACACTGATCCCCTCACCACGCACATCTTGTTCAGATCTTAGTAACTACTAATTGCACTCATTGGAAATACAAACCACCTCAATATCCTGGTTTTTCAGACCTTTGTCTAGGCATCATGGAGCCATGATTAATAAGATTTTATTGCAACCGTATTTTATTGTAACCAATGTTTTTATTGTGCAACAATTTAGGACATTGTCTCAATACACTGCCTATACTGGTTGTATTGCATTTTCATGTTTTTATTTATTTATCTGTCATTGACTGAATAAACATCCTTTATTCTTAAGTCACTACATCAACACCCTTGTGTTTATCCTCACCAACCTGCTGTTGAGCTCCCAATTTATTCTTAACCTCAACCTTCAGGCACTTTGCACACCCCACTCCATTTCAATTTCTTTTTTGGCCATCTAGGAGGCCTTTTGTGCACAGCCAGAAGTTTTCATCTGGGCGCTTGGGTTCCATTCCTTTTTTCAATTTACCATTGGAACAAAGGGGACTTTTATTCATGAAGTATAAAATACTTTATTCTGAAAGCTCCTTTATTTATTTGCAGCGTTCGCTGCACTGAGCTGCTAAGGCAGCCCACGGCAGAATGCTATTTGGCTGGGAGGTGACGTTTCCACCTCTTAGCCAATAGCCGTTCAGGAAATCCTGCTTGGCGCCGTAATATAGTATAGTAAGGAGCACATAGTTTATGTACAAAAATAACTTTAATGTTCCTTTAACAGAAATTAACATTAAATATGAATTATTGGTGGTGGGTGTATAAAGCGCCTAAAAGGCTAGGGTATAAGAAACATGAAAAATGTGAAAAAATATAAAAAATACAATAGGATATGGTGGTCCTAGGAACACAAATCTATCAATGAATCACAGTTTAATACATCTTAAAACGAGTAGTAGTAGAATAACTAAAAATACATAAACATAAGCATAAATATAAGCACACATTTATACAGACTGTATATAAAATCAGATAAACCGGGAGATATATAAGTCTAAATTATGGATCCATAATATAAAAAAATTAAAATTAACAATCTACACTATGTTTTGTAATCTTCTATAGGACACCCAGACATTCCACTACAAGGACACAGAAAACCACTAGGAATCCACTGAAGTTTTTTTGTACACCATCTAAGTTCCCAACATAATTTTTATATTCTTTTGGATTGCTGATTTTTTCAATTTTTTTACCACACACAGGCCTAGATTTGGAGTTTGGCGGTAGATGGGTTGTTAACGCTACGCGGGCTTTTTTCTGGCCGCACCATAAAATTAACTCTGGTATCGAGAGTCCAAAAAAATGCTGCGTTAGGCTCCAAAAAAGGAGCGTAGAGCATTTTTACCACAAATGCAACTCTCGATACCAGAGTTGCTTACGGACGCGGCCAGCCTCAAAAACGTGCTCGTGCACGATTCCCCCATAGGAAACAATGGGGCTGTTTGAGCTGAAAAAAAACCTAACACCTGCAAAAAAGCAGCGTTCAGCTCCTAACGCAGCCCCATTGTTTCCTATGGGGAAACACTTCCTACGTCTGCACCTAACACTCTAACATGTACCCCGAGTCTAAACAACCCTAACCTTACACTTATTAACCCCTAATCTGCCACCCCCCGCTATCGCTGACCCCTGCATTATATTATTAACCCCTAATCTTCCGCTCAGTAAACCGCCGCAACTTACATTATCCCTATGTACCCCTAATCTGCTGCCCCTAACACCGCCGACCCCTATATTATATTTATTAACCCCTAACCTGCCCCCCACAACGTCGCCGCCAGCTACTTACAATAATTAACCACTAATCTGCCGACCGCAAAGCGCCGCCACCTACGTTATCCTTATGTACCCCTAATCTGCTGCCCCTAACACCGCCGACCCCTATATTATATTTATTAACCCCTAATCTGCCCCCCTCAACGTCGCCGACACCTGCCTACACTTATTAACCCCTAATCTGCCGAGCGGACCTGAGCGCTACTATAATAAAGTTATTAACCCCTAATCCACCTCACTAACCCTATTATAAATAGTATTAACCTCTAATCTGCCCTCCCTAACATCGCCGACACCTAACTTCAATTATTAACCCCTAATCTGACGACCGGAGCTCACCGCTACTATGATAAATGGATTAACCCCTAAAGCTAAGTCTAACCCTAACACTAACACCCCCCTAACTTAAATATAATTTACATCTAACAAAATTAATTAACTCTTATTAAATAAATTATTCCTATTTAAAGATAAATACTTACCTGTAAAATAAATCCTAATATAGCTACAATATAAATTATAATTACATTGTAGCTATTTTAGGATTAATATTTATTTTACAGGCAACTTTGTAATTATTTTAACCAGGTACAATAGCTATTAAATAGTTAAGAACTATTTAATAGTTACCTAGTTAAAATAATAACAAAATTACCTGTAAAATAAATCCTAACCTAAGTTATAATTAAACCTAACACTACCCTATCAATAAATTAATTAAATAAAATACCTACAATTACCTACAATAAAACCTAACACTACACTATCAATAAATAAATTAAATACAATTCCTACAAATAACTACAATTACATAAACTAACTAAAGTACAAAAAATAAAAAAGAACTAAGTTACAAAAAATAAAAAAATATTTACAAACATAAGAAAAATATTACAACAATTTTAAACTAATTACACCTACTCTAAGCCCCCTAATAAAATAACAAAGACCCCCAAAATAAAAAAATGCCCTACCCTATTCTAAATTAATAGAGTTAAAAGCTCTTTTACCTTACCAGCCCTGAACAGGGCCCTTTGCGGGGCATGCCCCAAGAAAATCAGCTCTTTTGCCTGTAAAAAAAAACATACAATACCCCCCCCCAACATTACAACCCACCACCCACATACTCCTAATCTAACCCAAAACCCCTTAAATAAACCTAACACTAAGCCCCTGAAGATCTTCCTACCTTGTCTTCACCTCAACAGGTATCACCGATCCGTCCTGGCATCCGGTGCTGAAGAGGTCCAGAAGAGGCTCCAAAGTCTTCCTCCTATCCGGCAAGAAGAGGACATCCGGACCGGCAAACATCTTCATCCAAGCGGCATCTTCGATCTTCTTCAATCCGGTGCGGAGCGGGTCCATCTTGAAGCAGCCGACGCGGATCCATCCTCTTCTTCCGTCGTCTCCCGACGAATGACGGTTCCTTTAAGGGACGTCATCCAAGATGGCGTCCCTCGAATTCCGATTGGCTGATAGGATTCTATCAGCCAATCGGAATTAAGGTAGGAATATTCTGATTGGCTGATGGAATCAGCCAATCAGAATCAAGTTCAATCCGATTGGCTGATCCAATCAGCCAATCAGATTGAGCTCGCATTCTATTGGCTGATCGGAACAGCCAATAGAATGTGAGCTCAATGTATAGTTTTGTATAGCAAAACTATACATTGTTACAAAAACACTTCCAGATGGGCTATATAAATGGATCATCTACAAAACATTTATGCATAGAAAAAACTAGTGTACAATGTCCATTTAAGGCTCCCCCTTAGGAAACAAGTGTTCTACTTTATAGGTCTATAGATATTGATGCATATTTATTTACTCTTTGGTTCAATTCATGAATACTTGATGTTTGGAAATATTGAAGTCAGTGTTTCTGTTCATGATTATGAACACTGATGAGAGTTAATCATTTATGTATACTGACTTATACATCTCCTTCTTCTTGTCTGGGTGATTATGTTTCATGTTGTTCAGACAGGCCTCTGTTTTCACACAACTGTCTGTGCCTGAAGTTTGTTTTCCATAATAATTTTTGTTCGTATTTTTAACTTTGGTTTAGTTAACGGACAGTCTACTCCAATTTTATTTATTTTTAAAAAGATAGATAAAACCTTTACTACCCATTTCCCAGCTTTGCACAACCAACATTATTATAGCAATATACTTTATAACCTATAAACCTCTAAATTTCTAGCTGTCTCTTAATCACTAGAGACTGCCTCTTATCTCCGATCATTTTAATAGTTTTTCCCAGCAAGACACTGCTAATTCATGTGCGCCATATAGATAACATTGTGTTCACTCCCATGGAGTTATTTAGGATTTAGCACTAAAAATTAACTAAAATGAAAGTCTGTACATAGCACTGAGATAAGGCGGCAGTCTGCAGAGGCTTAGATACAAGGTAATCACAGAGGTAAAAAGTATATTAAAGGGATAGTCTACTCCAACATTTTTATTGCTTAAAAAGATAGGTAATCCCTTTATTACCCATTCCTCAGTTTTGCATAACCACGGTTATTTTAATATACTTTTAACCTCTGTGATTACCTTGTATCTAAGCCTCCTTTGACAGCCCCCTGATCCCATGGCTATTTATTATCTATTGATTTGCATTTTAGCCAATTAGTGTAGTGTCCTGCACAACTCCAAGGGAGTGAGCACAATGCTATGTACGTGGCCCACATGAATCAGCAGTCTCTTGTTGTGAAAATCTAATAAAAAAAAGCATGTGATAAGAGGCTGTCTGTGGTGTCTTAGAAACAGGCAGAAATGTAGAGGTTTATATGTCATAAAGTATATTAATATAACAATGTTGGCTGTGCAAAACTGGGCAATGGGTAATAAAGGGATTATCTATCTTTTTAAACAAAACACTTTTTGGAGTAGACTGTCCCTTTAATTTAATTTCTCTATGTTCTTCTTGAGTGTTTGATTCTTTGTTCTACCATTGTCCTTTCTACTGAGCCTATTCAGTCTATACAAGTTTATACATTACATGACACTAAAGATTGCTTGCTGCTACTCTAGGTATCTAGGAGGCTGGAGAATAGCTTGTGTACCAACATTTACCAACATTTATAGACCATACCCCCTTGTTATAAAGCATCTCCTGTAAAACATTACTCTGTATGCAGCTTTCTGTGTTCTCTTCTAGTTTTATAATCCTGTTGTAGCATACTCCATATTGGGAGTAATGATTTTGTTCTTTGACCAATCATTTTTTCAGAAGGACTATTCTCTACACCAGAGTCATTGCATTGGTGAAGAATTTCTATGTAATGATTTTTATCAGATAAAAAAAGCTTTTTGTAGACATGTTTTGACTGTCTTTCCTATTGATCTGTGGATACTCTGTTGAAGATTAACATGATCAAAATGTAAAATGAGGTCCATTATCTAAAAATACAGTGTCTAGTTTTCCACAATAGGCAAATTGAGCATTTAGTTTTCTGATTACTTTAGTATCTCCTGTATCCTGCAAATGGTCAATCTCTCAGGAATTAAAATAATCCACTGTAATTAGATACAATATATGGCTGCATGAAATATAAACATATCCACTTCTCTTTTGTCTAGTCTATATGTAATGCCTTTAGAGTGCAAGTAATGTTTCTTTCTATCTCACATTATTCTGTGCATTTCTTTAGCTGGACAATATAAACTTTTTATTACATTAAAAAATGTGTGTTATTAACACATAAACTATACTTGTGCAAAACCGTTAAAGGGACAGTAAAGTCATAATTATACATTTATGATTGAGACAGAGCATACAATTTTAAACAAATTTCCAATTTACTTCTATTATTTCATTTGCTTCCTTCTCTTCTTATCCTTTGCTGACATGTTTATCTAGGTAAGCACAGGATCAGCATAGAAACTAGGTTCTAGCTGCAGATTGGTGGCTGCAAATAAATATATATATATATATATATATATATATATATATATATATATATATATATATATATATATACAGATTGTAAATGTCTCACCCATGTGTTCAGTTAGAAACCAGTAGTGCATTGCTGCTCCTTCAACAAATGATACCAATAGAATGAAGCAAATTTGATAATAGAAGTAAACTAGAAAGTTGTTTAAAATTGTATGTTCTACCTAAATCATGAAATACATTTTTTGGGTTTCATGTCCCTTTTAACATTGAAAATAAGTTGTGCACGATTTGCTGCTTAAAACAGGATAAAATTGTTTTTTTAAGAGGTCAAGGTCTTACATTTGTAGATCTTGTGAGTGAAAAGAAAAAATATATATATTGTCTTTTGCTTAGTAACCAACTACCTTAGCATTACAGTTAACAAACGTTAACATCTCTTCTGTTAGCTTTTTTTGTGTCAAATGCCTTAGAGAACAAACACTTCCTTTCAGACCTTTCTGAAAAATAAGTGAATTCTTAAAGCATATAAATGTGTTTCAGAGTACGAAAGCTAAGGGTATGTATCAATCACTGTCATTTCTACTTGGTATAATAAAGTTATCTGTCCAATATTCAGTAAGAAGTCTCTTCAGGTCTCCAGTCTCTCCAGCTTCCTCAGATTCTAAGTAAACTGATAAAGCTTATTCACCAAATAATGGAAAAAATAGTGATCTTTATTGAATCAGCTGCCTAGAACAACATACAAACAGGTGCATATGGGGAGGCTGATGAGGACTATAAAGCTGGAGAAGATATTGAGAACATTAATAATTTGCCCGGTTTCTCTTTAACATTTTGACTACCACAGAAAACAGCAACATATAGCAATTTAGCCCCCATATTTCTGCATATGAAGCAACTCTCTCAGTCAGTAAAACAATATTCTCAATGTCTATTACATTAAATGATTAAATTGATTTTACAAGTATTATATGTTGTATTTAAAAGACAGTTAATTAATCTTCTAAGATGGCAGCAGCTGTGCTGCTGTCCTAGTGCCACCTGACAATTTCTATTTCCTTTTTCACTTCTTTTGATTAGACTTTTATTTGATATGATAAACAATCTTAAACATGAAAAACAGACTTTCTGACCTCACTCAAAATGTCAAGTGCAGCATAAAGTTAATATATGTCCCTTTTTACAGTGAAGCCATTTCTTTTCATTGCTGCATTTCAATTCCTCAGAGGGCTATAATACAATTCTGTCATCTGCTAGCCACACATTCCTTTAACTATTTCATTGGCCTATGGACATTTTTGTCACCAAAGGAAATAAAAAAAAGACACAAGTTAGATGCCTTTATCATTAGAGGTTATGTTCCTTTTTTGTGCTCAACAGATTTCCCCCACTTGACATTTGAAGGTCGAGTCTCTTTCTATAAGGATAAACAGGCCTTCTTAGTGACAAGCAGATGTCAAAGTATTTCCAGGTCCCGTCTTATCAATTCTAGATTTGAGTCTCCAGCACACCCACACTGCTGTCAATGCCTGCTGGTTCAAAAACATAATGAACATCAACTCAAAGTGTGCTCAACACTGACACATTGCCAGGAAAGTTCAGTCTCACTATCATCTCATTTCAAACAGGTATATTGAAATGATATAGTAAACTACCTCCAAATCTCTGTCCAGTTTGGTACCTAGTAAATATGTTTAAAGAGTTAATCTTAACACAAGTTAAAAGCTATAAGTTACAAGTAAACATATAGTGATCTAAAAATAGGAAGGTTTTATTTATGTAATAAAGCAAATTTTGCTGTTTCCCAGTTTCACAATCTGTTAAACAAATGGCCATTTGTATCATGATTCGTATGCTCATTCTGTAAATGGTCTTGAGTGATAGAGACATTTGATAAGTGAGAGAAGCAGTGCAGTGGTGTATCTGTACCACAGGATAAACATTATTTGAAAGATCCTCTATATGACTGATAATATGCCTCATTAATTACCTTAATCCTTATAACGACCAATTAGTCCTTCTCTGCTTCATTATTTAATAAAGTACACTAGAAATGCTGGTAACTTTCGTGTTGTATCATCAAAAATGCAATATCTCCAAAAATATGAACACCTTTGGAACTATTTTTAATGTTAAGTGTGCTGATAGGTACTGGGGATGATCTCTTAATATTGCTCTATCCCACCACCCATAACATGAGACAATATGAAGCCTCAGAGCAGCATGTGATGTTAAATTAGATGCTAAATTAAGACTCTTTCTTTCATGTAATTGGCAAGAGTCCATGAGCTAGTGACGTATGAGATATACATTCCTACCAGGAGGGGTAAAGTTTCCCAAACCTCAAAATGCCTATAAATACACCCCCACCACACCCACAATTCAGTTTTACAAACTTTGCCTCCTATGGAGGTGGTGAAGTAAGTTTGTGCTAGATTTCTACGTTGACATGCGCTTCTCAGCGTGCTGAAGCCCGGTTCCTCTCAGAGTGCAGTGAATGACAGAGGGATGTGAAGGGAGCATTACCTATTGAATACAATGGTCATCCTAACGGGGATCTATTTCATAGGTTCTCTGTTATCGGTCGTAGAGATTCATCTCCTAACTCCCTTTTCAGATCGACGATATACTCTTATATACCATTACCTCTACTGATTCTCGTTTCAGTACTGGTTTGGCTATCTACTTTATGTAGATGAGTGTCTTTTGGTAAGTATGTTTTCTTTTATTTAAGACACTCTCAGCTATGGTTTGACACTTTATATGTAAAGTTCTAAATATAATGTTTGTAATTATATTTGCCATGATTCAGGTTAATCAGTATATTTCCTTCTTACAGACTGTCAGTTTCATTTTTTGGGAAATGCATTTATAAATATATATCTAAAAAAAAAAAAAAAGAAAATTTTTTTCTTACCTGAAAATTTTTCAAATTGACTTTCTTTTCTAAATTGCGGGTTGTTATGCTCGCGGGAGCGCAAAATGCTACAATTTATTGCGTCATTCTTGGCACAAGACTTTTTTGGCGCGAGAATTAAGTTTGTTGACGCAATTTTGTAATTTCCCGTGTCTTAGTTGTAGCCGAGAGTTTTCACGTGTTTGTTGCAGACGTTCTTGGCGCCAAAAAATATTTTGTCAGTTGTGCGCCATACTTGACGCCAGATTTTTGACATTATTTAAGTCCTTATTTCATTTTGCTTCTGGTTTCCAGAGGCTTATTTTGTTTGCATTTTTTCCCATTCCTGAAACTGTCATATAGGGAAATTGATAATTTTGCTTTATATGTTATTTTTTCTATTACATATTGCAAGATGTCTCAAGCTGACCCTGTATCAGAATCTACTACTGGAAACCTGCTGCCTGATGTTGGTTCTACCAAAGCTTGTGGTAACTGTTGTAAACTTGTGGTAACTGTTCCTCCGGCTGTAGTTTGTGCTAGTTGTCATGATAAACTTTCAAAAGCAGACAATGTTCCTTCAACATCTAACGTTCAGGATATTCCTGTTAATGTGAGAGAATTCGTTTCTAATTCCATTCAGAAGGCTTTGTCTGTCATACCCCCTTCTAATAAATGTAAAAGGTCTTTTAAAACTTCTCATAAATTTGATGAATTTTAAATCACCAACAGCATTCTGATTTATCTATCTCTGATGAGGATCTATCTGGTTCAGAAGATTCTACTCAGATATTGACACTGACTAATCCTCATATCTATTTAAAATGGAGTATATTTGTTCCTTCTTAAAAGAGGTGTTATTAAAAGAGGTGTTGATTGCATTAGATATGGAGGAGACTAGTCCTCTTGATATTTAAACCAGTAAATGCTTAAATTCGGTTTTTAAACCTCATGTAGTTATTCCAGAGGTTTTTATAGTTCCTGATGCTATTTCAGATGTAATTTCTAGGGAATGGAATAGGGAAAGATCCCTGAAGTTGATGGGGCCATCTCTACTCTGCTAAACGTACTACTATTCCTATGGTAGATAGTACTTCTTTTAAAGATCCTTTAGATAGGAAACTTGAAACTTTTCTAAGGAAGGCTTATTCATGTTCAGGTCATCTTCTTAGGCCTGTTATTTCTTTGGCTGATGTTGCTACTGCTTCATCCTTTTGGTTGGAAACTTTAACACAACAAGTACCAGATCATAATGTGTATAGCATTGTTAAGTTAATTCAACATGCTAATAATTTCATTTGTGATGCCATTTTTTATATCATTAGAATTGATGTAAGATATATGTCTTTAGCTATATTAGCTAGAAGAGCTTTATGGCTTAAATCTTGGAATGCTGATATGACTTCTAAATCAACGTTGCTATCTCTCTCTTTCCAAGGTAATAAATTATTTGGTTCTCAGTTGGATTCTATTATTTCAACTGTCACTGGGGGGAAGGGAGCTTTTTTGCCTCAGGATAAAAAATCTAAGGGTAAATTTAGGGCTGCTAACCGTTTTCGTTCCTTTCGTCAAAATAAGGAACAGAAATCTGACCCTTCCCCTAAGAGAACAGTTTCCAATTGGAAGCCTTCTCCAGTCTGGAATAAATCCAAGCCATTTAAAAAATCAAAATCAGCCCCAAGTCCGCATGAAAGTGCAGCCCTCATTCCAGCACAGCTGGTAGGGGGCAGACTAAGATTTTACAAGGATGTTTGGATCAATTCAATCCAAAATCATTGGATTCAGGACATTATTTCTCAAGGGTACAGAATAGGTTTCAAAGTAAGACCGCATGTGAGAATTTTTTCTCTCTCACACATTCCAGTGAACCCAGTAAAGGTTCAGGCTTTCCTGAAGTGTGTTTCAGACCTGGAGTAATCTGGGGTAATTGTGCCAGTTCCCTTTCAGGAACGGGGTCTGGGGTTTTATTCAAATCTGTTCATTGTTCCAAAGAAGGAGAATTCTTTCAGACCAGTTCTGGATCTAAAAATTTTGAATCGTTATGTAAGAATACCAACATTCAAGATGGTGACTATAAGGACTATTCTGCTTTTTGTTCAGCAAGGGCATTATATGTCCACAATAGACTTACAGGATGCATATCTTCATATTCCGATTCATCCAGATCACTATCAGTTTCTGAGATTCTCTTTTCTAGACAGGCATTACCAATTTGTTGCTCTTCCTTTTGGCCTAGCAACAGCTCCAAGGATATTTTCAAAGGTTCTTGGTGCCCTACTCTCTGTAATCAGAGAGCAGGGTATTGCAGTGTTTCCTTATTTGGACGATATCTTGGTACTTGCTCAGTCTTTACATTCTGCAGAATCTCACACGAATCAACTAGTGTTGTTTCTTCAAAGACATGGTTGGAGGATCAATTTACCAAAAAGTTCCTTGATTCCTCAGACAAGGGTAACCTTTTTAGGATTCCAAATAGATTCAGTATCCATGACTTTGTCTCTAACAGACAAAAGATGTCTGAAATTGGTTTCAGCTTGTCGGAACCTTCAGTTTCAATCATTCCCTTCAGTAGCTATGTGCATGGAGGTTTTAGGTCTCATGACTGCAGAATCAGACGTGATCCCCTTTGCTCGTTTTCACATGAGACCTCTTCAGCTTTGTATGCTGAGCCAATTATTATTAGGGATTATACAAAGATATCACAATTAATATCCTTAAATCCCAATGTTCGACTATCTCTGACTTGGTGGTTAGATCACCATCGTTTAGTTCCAAGGGCCTCTTTTGTTCGTCCAACCTGGACTGTGATCACAACAGATGTGAGTCTTTCAGGTTGGGGAGCTGTCTGGGGATCTCTGACAGAGCAGGGGGTTTGGAAATCTCAAGAGGCGAGATTACCAATCAATATTTTGGAACTCTGTGCGATTCTCAGAGCGCTTCAGTTTTGGCCTCTTCTGAAGAGAGAACCGTTTATTTGTTTTCAGATGGACAATGTCACAACCGTGGCATATGTCAATCATCAAGGTGGGACTCACAGTCCTCAAGCTATGAAAGAAGTATCTCGGATACTTGCATGGGCGGAATCCAGCTCCTATCTCATTTCTGCGTGAAGCGGATTATCTCAGCCGCCAGACTTCACATCCGGGAGAGTGGTCTCTTCATCCAGGTGTGTTTTTTCAGATTTTTCAGATGTGGGGGCTTCCAGAAATAGATCTGATGGCTTCTCATCTAAACAGGAAACTTCCCAGGTATCTGTCCAGGTCCAGGGATCCTCAGGCGGAAGCAGTGGATGCATTGTCACTTCCTTGGAGTTATCAACCTGCTTATATCTTTCCGCCTCTAGTTCTTCTTCCAAGAGTGATTTCCAAAATCATAATGGAGCATTCATTTGTACTGCTGGTGGCTCCAGCATGGCCACACAAGTTTTGATCTTGTTCGGATGTCCAGTTGCAAACCTTGGCCACTTCCATTAAGGCCAGACCTTCTATCTCAAGGCCCATTTTTCCATCAGGATCTCAAATCATTAAATTTGAAGGTATGGAGATTGAACGATTAGTGCTTAGTCATAGAGGTTTCTCTGACTCAGTGATTAATACTATGTTGCAGGCTCATATATCTGTGTCTAGAAAGATTTATTACCGAGTTTGGAAGACTTACATTTCATGGTGTTCTTCTCATAAATTCTCTTGGCATTCTTTTAGAATTCCTAGAATTTTACAGTTTCTTCAGGATGGTTTGGATAAGGGTTTGTCTGCAAGTTCCTTGAAAGGACAAATCTCTGCTCTTTCTGTTCTTTTTCACAGAAAAATTGCTAATCTTCCTGATATTCATTGTTTTGTACAGGCTTTGGTTCGTATCAAGCCTGTCATTAAGTCAATCTCTCCTCCTTGGAGTCTTAATTTGGTTTTGAGGGCTTTACAGGCTCCTCAGTTTGAGCCTATTCATTCTCTGGACATTAAATTACTTTCTTGGAAAGTATTGCTCCTTTTGGCCATCTCTTCTGCTAGAAGAGTTTCTGAGTTATCTGCTCTTTCTTGTGAATCTCCTTTTCTGGTTTTTCATCCGGATAAGGCGGTTTTGCGGACTTCATTTAAATCTTTGCCTAAAGTTGTGAATTCTAACAACATTAGTAGAGAAATTGTTGTCCCTTCGTTGTGTCCTAATCCTAAGAATTCTCTGGAGAGATCTTTACATTCTTTGGATGTGGTAAGAGCTTTGAAATATTATGTTGAAGCTACTAAAGATTTCAGAAAGACTTCTAGTCTATTTGTTATCTTTTCTGGTTCTAGGAAAGGTCAGAAAGCTTCTGCCATTTCTTTGGCATCTTGGTTAAAGCTTTTGATTCATCATGCTTATTTGGAATCGGGTAAATCCCCGCCTCAGAGGATTACGGCTCATTCTACTAGGTCAGTTTCTACTTCCTGGGCTTTTAAGAATGAAGCTTCTGTTGATCAGATTTGCAAAGCAGCAACTTGGTCTTCTTTGCATACTTTTACTAAATTCTACCATTTTGATGTTTTCTCTTCTTAAGAAGCAGTTTTTGGTAGTAAAGTACTTCAGGCAGCTGTTTCAGTTTGATTCTTCTGCTTATAATTTAAGGGTTTTTTTTCATTATAAAGATTAAAACTTTTGATTTGGGTTGTGGATTTATTTTTCAGCGGAATTGGCTTATTTTTATCCCTCCATCTCTAGTGACTCTTGCGTGGAGTTCCACATCTTGGGTATTTGCTATCCCATACGTCACTAGCTCATTGACTCTTGCCAATTACATGAAATAAAACATAATTTATGTAAGAATTTACCTGATAAATTCATTTCTTTCATATTGGCAAGAGTCCATGAGGCCCACCCTTTTTGTGGTGGTTATGATTTTTTGTATAAAGCACAATTATTCCAATTCCTTGTTGATGCTTTCGCTCCTTTCTTATCACCCCACTTCTTGGCTATTCATTAAACTGAATTGTGGGTGTGGTGGGGGTGTATTTATAGGCATTTTGAGGTTTGGGAAACTTTGCCCCTCCTGGTAGGAATGTATATCCCATACTTTACTAGCTCATGGACTCTTGCCAATATGAAAGAAATGAATTTATCAGGTAAATTCTTACATAAATTATGTTTTCCTTCATGTACTGGATTATCTGCTATGTAACATTTCTCTCAACCTGGAATTTCTGACTATATCACCTCTTCAATATGTATATATAGTTTTCCTCCATTCTGGGTATATAGCTTAATCTTTATGCAGAAATACTGGCTTTGTTCCAGCATTTTTCCAGCATGTTCTCTGTATTTGGAAATGGTCAAATAAAAAAGGAAAGAAGTCAAATAAGAATGTGGATTTACATTTGAAAGAAAGAATTGGTAGCAGAAGATGGTGACCCGCATCAGTACCAACCTCTATCCTTGATATTTTCCTTTTTTTGTCACCTTTTTATCATTTCTCTTACTATTATATGAATTTTATCATTAAATTAACACATTTATAGCAACTGTTAGATGTGTTTGTAAGTAACAGACCAAAATATTCACTTATGCACGTTGTTTCATGGTATTTGTCTACTGTAAGTAACTATCTTCACTGTACAGATCCTTGTTATTAAAACAAAAGTCTTAAGAGCCATAATTTAAAAAAAAAATAAAAAGAAATCTATTAACAATACAAAAGAGCAGTAGATTTCTTTTGCCTGGAAAACAATGTGAATTTAATGCTGTATAAATATAAATTCAAACAAATACACTAGTATGAGTTAGCTATTAGCTAATACTGTAGATAGATCAAAACATTCTTTTTAAACAGATTTTCTAAGCATTTTGAGAATTTTTTATTTCAACAGACTTCATGATCACTGTGGTAATAACGATCAGCTGGCACGAATAACTGCATTTATTCGAATAGAGGCTCATGGGAGCCCCATGTGCAGATCAAAGTTATATGCATATACCTAAAGGCCCTTATTTATCTGTCAATAACCAGTTATTCTTCTTAACATAGAGTTAAAAAAACACCAACACTTTTGTTTACAGCCTTGTTTATTACAATTTTAATAAAAATATACTTTTTTTACACTCTTTGATGTATGTTTATCAGGTGTCATGATATATACATAAAATAATGGTATAATTTGAATCTTAGGGGTCTGCTGAAGAAACAGTATATCATTTCTATGGGCTTCTTATTATAAAATTACATACAATAGGACTTAAATGTGAGCAGCACAGGAGTAGAGATGTCTCATATTAAAGAAAAAGGAAGGTGTGTTAGATTTAAAGAGTTGATCACAATCTTGTACTTGTTTTCAGCAGATACTTTTCTGGTCGGTATTGTCAGTGTGATTTCCCAGTGATCACAATATGACATTAATACCCTGAAGCTTGAAATAATAATAATATAACTATGTAAAATAGTTACCTGAGTAGTTATTCTCCTAATTTCATAATCCAAAACCAAATGTGGTGGATTAAAAACAAAATAAATGGTGATGTCAGCGTTTTTCACAGATTGAAAGACCTTTACATTGATTGATCCATTTAATAGAGTGTATAAATCCTATTAGGTGTCACTATGTAACTATATGTGGAAATGAACCCATTGTGCTTGAAAACCATAGAGATTTGAACAGGGACATTATTGGTATTGTGGACATGTGTGTTTGTTGGTTATGGATTTTTAATAACGTAAAAGAGCTTATTGTTAATTTTATTTTAATTTAACTGATTGAGCACGTACAAATTATATTTGTTTGACCGTCATTGCTTCCCAATGTCAACCAATATAGTGTTTTTTTGTCCATGTGGAAAATCAACGTTACATTTGGAAACTTATTAGGGTACTGATTAAACAGTCAAAAACAGTTTTCTCACGTATAACAAGTCCTTTTAGCTGTGGAATTCGATAAGTCAAAAATGTGCCAATAAATGTGTTGTTAAAGGGACACTGAACCCAAATTTTTTCTTTCATGATACAGATAGAGCATGAAATTTTAAGAAACTTTCTAATTTACTCCTATTATCAAATTTTGTTTATTCTCTTGGTATCTTTGTTTGAAATGCAAGAATGTAAGCTTAGATGCCGGCCCATTTTTGGTAAACACCTTGGGTTGTTCTTGCTGATTGTTTGATACATTCAGCCACCAATAAAAAAGTGCTGTCCAGAGTGCTGAACCAAAAAATAGCTTAGATGACTTCTTTTTCAAATAAAGATAGCAAGAGAACGAAGAAAAATTGATAATAGGAGTAAATGACAAATTTGCTTAAAATTGCATGCTCTATCTGAATCATGAAAAAAAAAATTGGGTTCAGTGTCCCTTTAAAGGGACATTATACACTCATTTTTTCTTTGCATAAATGTTTTGTAGATGATCTATTTATATAGCCCATAAAGTTTTTTTTAAAAATAAATGTATAGTTTTGCTTATTTTTAAATAACATTGCTCTGATTTTCAGACTCCTAACCAAGCCCCAAAGTTTTATGTGAATACTGTCAGCTACCTTCTCCAGCTTGCTGCTGTTTGTGTAAAGGGTCTTTTCATATGTAAAAGAAGGGGGAGGGGGGAGTGTCTTATTTCCCACTTGCAGTGGGCTTTCCAGCTACCTTTTCAACAGAGCCAAACTGACAGCTTCTAAGTAAGTTTTTAAACAGTTTTATACTGGATTTTTATATCAGTATCTGTGCATCTTATTCTTTATAGTAGTGTCTATTACATTCAGTTATATGAAAATGAGTTTATACTGTCCCTTTAAGTATCCTGTCTCAGGGTTGTGATCAGCTAAACAGAACATACACATATAAAGAATACAACATTTTTTTCCACAAATTGATAATGAAAAAAGTGCTTTTTATTGTTTTGAATACATCATTACATCTAGAAATTATTTAGGTCTAGATTACAAGTGGAGCACAAAATTATTAACACTATTGCATGCTAACATCACTCAAGTTAAATCAATAGCGCTTTTATTTTTGAGCTCCTTTTGCAAACTGAAAATAATATATCAGCGCTGAAGCAAATGTTTAGGACACGCTAACATATAGATGCCAGATAGCACAGGTGCACTAAATTCCTCAAATAATAGAATTCTACAGGGTGCGCTGAAAAACTCATAGCTTGAGCACTAATTGGAAGGTGCAAAGGTCAAATAGTGCAGTTCTTCACTTACGTATTGAAATATGTTACAAACACTGCATTCATATATACATACATATACATAAATATGTAACATACAGTCCAGCACTTTATTATATATCATATCCCTATAAATTAGTTAAATGTTCCAACTGTGATTTGTTTGACGGATAATATTCTGACAGACAAATGGCCGCCGGATAACAGTCCAGCCACAAGATAGGTAGATAGATTAGATAGATAAATTAGATAGGTAGATAGATATAGTTTTACCCAGACAGAGAAACACAAGACTTGCGGGGTGGGATCCATGGTTAGGTTCCCAGAGGCGTCCATTTTGTTATGCATATATTCCAGCATTAAAGGGACAGTCTAGTCAAAAATAAACTTTCATGATTCGCATAGGGCATATAATTTTAAACAACTTTCCAATTTACTTTTATCATCAACTTTGCTTTGTTCTCTTGGTAGGCTCATATGCTAATTTCTTAGCCCTTGAAGGCCACCTCTTATCTGAATGCATTATGACAGTTTTTCAAAGCTAGAGGGTGTTAGTTCACGTGTGCCATATTAGATAACATTGTGCCCATGCCCGTTGAGTTACCTTGGAGTCAGCACTGATTGATTAAAATGCAAGTCTGTCGAAAGAACTGAAATAAGGGGCGGTCTGCAGAGGGTTAGATACAAGGTAATCACAGAGGTAAAAAGTGTATTAATATAACAGTGTTGGTTGTGCAAAACTGGGGAATGTGGGTAATAAAGGGATTTTGTATCTTTTTAAACAATAAAAATTCTGGTGTAGACTGTCCCTTTAACACTCTACATTACTCCAAAAGCACTTAATTTTCAATACTATTTTGTGTTGTGCTTGAATGCAACACATAATTCACCACTTGTAATATGAGTGATAATAATACACCCTGTACTATCCATTCAAAGTATAGGGTGTGCTTAAAAATGATATGTTAAGATACTCTGGTAAACCTTTTTTTTACCATCCTCTAATAATGCCAGATTGTGCACTATTCTTAGTGCAAGGCCAAGATAATTCACCCTGCAATATCGGTTGTGCTCCACTTGTAAACTAGTGATTAATATCGCTATAAAGATATTAAGTTTCATGAACCCCATGTATAGTAGCTCTGATAGAATAATGATGATTTGTAGACTAAAGAGATTTTTTTTTAAATGAAATTAAACAAGGAATGTTTCCCAGTACAGCTGTACAACACGAATAAAACACAAAAAGCACATCCAAACTTTCAGCCTATACTCCTTTGTCTCTGGATGCTGTAGTTATGGAAAAATCAATGTATCTGTTCTTACTTTGTACATGTAAATTAGACAAAAAGTCATGTTATTTGTTTTACTCAGTAAGTATGTTTAAATAGAATTCAATTTGATAAATATAGATAATACAATTTAAAATACAGGTAGCCCTCAGTTTACGCCGGGGTTAGGTTCCAGAAGGAATGGTTGTAAATCGAAACCGTTGTAAATTGAAACCCAGTTTATAATATAGTCAATGGGAAGTGAGGGAGCTAGGTTCCAGGCCCCTCTCAAAATTGTCATAACACCTAATACATTGTTTTTAAAGCTTTGAAATTAAAATGTTAAATGCTAAAGAGGATTATTAACCTAATAAAATAATCACACAACACAGAATATATAATTAAACTAAGTTACATAAACAAAAACATTTTGCTAAACAGCATTATAAACCTAATAAAATAATCACACAACACACACTTTACTTGCATTTTTCTGCAAACAATTCTTTCTATGCATTCCGATCTGGACTGATTTATAGACCGGAAAATCTTGTTCCTATGAAAGCTGCTCGATAACTCAGGTCTAGTTATACTGATTAATTTTAGCTTGCTTGGCTTGCATATCTTTGCTGCAACACAAGCGGACAGCTCCACCTACTGGCTATTTTAATCAATGCACTGCTTCTCAGTGCTTTTCAAAAGCAGTCACATGACTGAAAAAAAGGTTGTTATTCTGAAACGGTGCAAATTGAACCATTGTAAATCGAGGGCCACCTGTATATATATTGTTTATTTGTTTAGCACTGCCAAATTCTGTATTACTGTCACCTGGAAAGCTTGTGTAAATAGCATTAACAATGGTATCAGCAAACTATTGCTTGTGTATATTAAGATATATTAGGAAAATCAACACCAGAAATATATTATGTCATTTTTTTTAATGTCTATATATTTTGTGTGCAGTAAGAATATGTGTGATGTAATTAACTGTAGCTTGCATGTGTTATGTACTTTCCTAAGACTAGCACTCATTCCCAGGTCTCATACATATTTCACACAACTGACTATAAACCTCTTTAACCCCTTAAGGACACAGCCATTTTTCAATTTCTTTCCCTTAAGGACCAGGGCTATTTTTACATTTCTGCGGTGTTTGTGTTTAGCTGTAATTTTCCTCTTACTCATTTACTGTACCCACACATATTATATACCGTTTTTCTCGCCATTAAATGGACTTTCTAAAGATACCATTATTTTCATCATATCTTATAATTTACTATAAAAAAAATTATAAAATATGAGGAAAAAATGGAAAAAAACACACTTTTTCTAACTTTGACCCCCAAAATCTGTTACACATCTACAACCACCAAAAAACACCCATGCTAAATAGTTTCTAAATTTTGTCCTGAGTTTAGAAATACCCAATATTTACATGTTCTTTGCGTTTTTCGCAAGTTATAGGGCAATAAGTACAAGTAGCACTTTGCTATTTCCAAACCACTTTTTTTCAAAATTAGCGCTAGTTACATTGGGACACTGATATTTTTCAGGAATCCCTGAATATCCCTTGACATGTATATATATTTTTTTAGAAGACATCCCAAAGTAATGATCTAGGCCCATTTTGGTATATTTCATGCCACCATTTCACCGCCAAATGAGATCAAATAAAGAAAAAATTCACTTTTTCATAATTTTTTTTCACAAACTTTAGGTTTCTCACTGAAATTATTTGCAAACAACTTGTGCAATTATGGCATAAATGGTTGTAAACGCTTCTCTGGGATCCCCTTTGTTCATAAATAGCAGACATATATGGCTTTGGCATTGCTTTTTGGTAATTAGAAGGCCGCTAAATGCCTCTGCGCACCACACATGTATTATGCCCAGCAGTGAAGGGGTTAATTAGGGAGCATGTAGGGAGCTTCTAGGGTTAATTTTAGCTTTAGTGTAGTGTAGTAGACAACCCCAAGTATTGATCTAGGCCCATCTTGGTATATTTCATGCCACCATGTCACCGCCAAATGCGATCAAATAAAAAAAAATGTTAAATTTTTTTACAATTTTAGGTTTCTCACTGAAATTATTTACAAACAACTTGTGCAATTATGACATAAATGGTTGTAAATGCTTCTCTGGGATCCCCTTTGTTCAGAAATAGCAGACATATATGGCTTTTGTGTTGCTTTTTGGTAATTAGAAGGCTGCTAAATGCTGCTGCGCATCACACGTGTATTATGCCCAGCAGTGCAGGGGTTAATTAGATAGCTTGTAGGGAGCTTGCAGGGTTAATTTTAGCTTTAGTGTAGAGATCAGCCTCCCACCTGAAAGATCCCACCCCCTGATCCCTCCCAAACATCTCTCTTCCCTCCCCCACCCCACAATTGTCCCCGCCATCTTAAGTACTGGCAGAAACTCTGCCAGTACTAAAATAAAAGGCTTTTTTTTTTTTTTATGAATTTTTTTTTAAAAAAAAATATATGTTTAGCTGTGATGGACCCCCCCCTTAGCCCCTAACCTCTCTGATCCCCCCCAAACAGCTCTATAACACTTGCCCACATCCTATTTGCTGCCATCTTGGGTACTGGCAGCTGTCTGCCAGTACCCAATTTGCCTCCAAAAAATGTTTATTTTTATTTTTTTTCATGTAATTAAATGTTTTCTGTAGTGTAGCTGCCCCCCTAATACCCTCCTCCCTCTCCCCCTCCCAGATCCTTTTGAAAATTATTTCCCCCCCCTCCCTCTCCCTCTCTCCCCCCCTCCCTCTCCCTCTCTCCCACCCTCCCTCTCCCTCTCTCCCATTCATAAATTCATTGGTGGCAGTGGCTGTTACGCGATCGCGCGCACATATGCGCGCGCACGCGCGCTCCCTGCAGGCCCCGCACGCTCCCGGCACCCGGCTTGCACATTGCACATTCAGGAACCGGATGCCGGGTAGCGATGGGCCGCCCACCCGCCTCCCTGAAGCTGCTCCCACCCACCAACGATCGGGCCCATCGCAACCGGTGCAGAGAGGGCCACAGAGTGGCTCTCTCTGCATCGGTTTGGGAAAAAAGGTATTGCAGTGATGCCTCAATGTTGAGGCATCACAGCAATACCTTGAAAGCGGCTGGAAGCGATCAGGATCGCTTCCAGCCGCTTTAAACCCTGATGTCGTACAGGGTACGTCGCTGGTCTTTAAAGACCAGGTTGTGTGCGACGTACCCTGTACGACATGTGTCGTTAAGGGGTTAAACCAGAAACATAGGCTTCATTTATCGCTTCTGTGTCTAGTAGGTATGGGCCAATGTTTTGCAACATTTGAAAAATGAAACAAATGTTAACGCATTTCTTTGTTTTGAATTTCGAATGTTTGTACAACATTCTTTTTTTAATACAGTATTTCTTTTTATTGTTATCATTACATTTGCAAGTTAAACAATACACAATAAAATCCATAAAGCAAAAATACAAATAGATGAGAACCCTCGTCTCTGATGTCATTCCCACAGCATATTAAACAAGATATACATCAGATATATATGCAGGGATAGGCAAGGTGTCCCTACACGGACACTGGTGTCCGTTACTAGCCCTTGCAGTGTCCGCCACAATCTTAGTATATTATTTCTTTCTGATTAAATAATAGGGATAAAAAAAAAAAAATATGTAGTGTGAATGAAGTTAGTGGCTTGTCAAGAGACTTCTAGCGATATTGGGTTATAAGTTATGGAATAAATAAAGCCTGAGTGAAATACTGGATGTGTATCAGCATCTGTATAATAACACCCAGCTCTATACAAAGACACAGTAGTGACACTGGAACAAGCATATAGCCAGACAAGGGCTGGTTATAGGGTCAGTGGTATCTGCATCAGTATAATAAAAACCAGCGCTATATAATGAAACAGTAGTGACACTGGCACATGGGTATAGCCAGAAGAGGGCTGGTTATAGAATCAGTGGTATCTGCATCAGTATAATAACACCCATCACTATATAATGACACAGTAGGGACACTGGCACATGGGTATAGCCAGAGGAGGAATGGTAATAGGATCAGTGGTATCTGCATTCATATAATAACACCAATCAATATACAAAGACACAGTAGTGACACTGGCTCATGGGTATAGCCAGAGGAGGGCTGGTTATAGGAGGGCTGGTTATAGGATCAGTGGTATCTGCATCAGTATAATAACACCCAGCGCTATATAATGACACAGTAGTGACACTGGCACATGGGTATAGCCAGAGGAGGGCTGGTTATAGGATCAGTGGTATCTGCATCAGTATAATAACATCAAGCACTATAAAATAATGTTTTTGATTTCAAATGTACCTTGATGTCCTTCACTAAGGTCTGCACTTTAAAAAATGTCTGCCTTTGTCTGTGCCTATCCCTGTATATATGTTTCATTTTTATTACAGCAAAGTATTTTTCCATATACTAACGCATACTCCTGCTTTAAGATGTCAAATGACTTCATGGAACCTAAAGCTTGGTCCTCCAATTGATACATGTATGCCAGTCCTTCTTGTTTCCATCTCTTGAAAAATGTTGTGACTAAACACAGGGCAAAGTTCGTATTACCCCAAATGGGAAGGTACCGTGATAAACGCTTATTTATACCTAATACCCTTTTAAGTTTAAACCAAGCTAGAACCACATTATATATTGTTTTTCTATTTTTTTATACGTGTTGGGATATCCTTTTTTTCTGCATGAAGTAGCCCTATAGTTGAAGCAGTCTGTATAATATCATTATATCTATATACAGTATGTCATCATATTCTGCTCATTTATCCAGTCGCTAGCTACTTTAATTATACTTGCCAGATTATATAAACTTATATCTGCGAGGGCTAAACCTCCATCCTCTTTTTTTCTGAACTAATTTCCAATGTGCTAGTTCTACTTTTTTTTTGTTCCACAAAAACTGAGAGCAACATGAATGAAACTTCTTTACATCTTTGTCTTTGATAAATAGAGGGAGGTTTTGACACAAGAACAAAATTTTAGGTAATAAAATCATCTTGAGATGATCCGAGAGGGATAATGGTAGCTGGCTCTATCTTCCTAGATTTGCTCTAATTGAAATCCATAGATCTCTATTAGTGATGTCGCAAATAGTTCGCCGGCGAATAGTTCCCGGCGAACATAGCATGTTCGAGTTCGCCGCGGAGGGCGAACATATGCGATGTTCGATCCGCCCCCTATTCGTCATCACTGAGTAAACTTTGACCCTGTACCTCACAGTCAGAAGACACATTACAGCCAATCAGCAGCAGACCCTCCCTCCCAGACCCTCCCACCTCCTGGACAGCATCCATTTTAGATTCATTTGGAAGCTGCATTCTTAGTGAGAGGAGGGACAGTGTAGCTGCTGCTGATTTAATAGGGAAATCGATAGCTAGGCTAGTGTATTCAGTGTCCACTACAGTCCTGAAGGACTCATCTGATCTCTGCTGTAAGGACAGCACCCCAAATAGCCCTTTTTAGGGCTAGAACCTCAGTCTGCTTTTTTTTTTTTTTTCCTGTGTAATCTAATTGCAGTTGCCTGCCTGCCAGCATGTGTGTCAGGCTCACAGCGTATACTGTGCCCACTTGCCCAGTGCCACCACTCATATCTTGTGTAACAGTAGTGTACATTTAAAAAAACAACACTTTTTTGACTGTGAAATAATGGCAGACAGCTGCCAGTACCCAAGATGGCCGCCAATAAGGCAGATGGGGAGGGTTAGAGAGATGTTTTGGGGGGGATCAGGGAGGTTGGGGGCAAAGGGGGGATGCTACACCACAGCATATGTAAATATGCTATAAAAAAATTAAAATCCTTTTATTTTAGTACTGGCAGACTTTCTGCCAGTACTTAAGATGGCAGGGACAATTGTGGGGTGGGGGAGGGAAGGGAGCTGTTTGGGAGGGATCAGGGGGTCTGATGTGTTAGGTGGGAGGCTGATCTCTACATGAAAGCTAAAATTAACCCTGCAAGCTCCCTACAAACTACCTAATTAACCCCTTCACTGCTAGCCATAATACACGTGTGATGCGCAGCAGCAATTAGCGGCCTTCTAATTACCAGAAAGCAACGCCAAAGTCATATATGTCTGCTATTTCTGAACAAAGGGGATCCCAGAGAAGCATTTACAACCATTTGTGCCATAATTGCACAAGCTGTTTGTAAATAATTTCAGTGAGAAACCTAAAATTGCGAAAAAATTTAAGTTTTATTTAAATTTGATCGCATTTGGCGGTGAAATGGTGGCATTAAATATACCAAAATGGGCCTAGATCAATACTTTGGGTTGTCTACTACACTACACTTAAGCTAAAATTAACTCTACAAGCTGCCTACATGCTCCCTAATTAACCCCTTCACTGCTGGGCATAAAACACGTGTGGTGCGCAGTGGCATTTAGCAGCCTTCTAATTACCAAAAAGCAACGCCAAAGCCATATAAGTCTGCTATTTCTGAACAAAGGGGATCCCAGAGAAGCATTTACAACCATTTATGCCATAATTGCATAAGTTGTCTGTAAATAATTTCTGTGAGAAACCTAAAGTTTGTGAAAAAGTGAACAATTTTTTTTTTATTTGATCGCATTTGGCGGTGAAATGGTGGCATGAAATATACTAAAATGGGCCTAGATCAATACTTTGGGTTGTCTAATACACTACACTTAAGCTAAAATTAACTCTACAAGCTGCCTACATGCTCCCTAATTAACCCCTTCACTGCTGGGCATAAAACACGTGTGGTGCGCAGTGGCATTTAGCAGCCTTCTAATTACCAAAAAGCAACGCCAAAGCCATATAAGTCTGCTATAATGGCATGTCTGGCACACAGTGTTGGGGCAAGGGTCCATCTGACCACTGATACCTGGTCTGCAAAGCATGGTCAGGGCAGGTATATCACCTACACTGCGCACTGTGAAGCGGGCGTAACCCTTACACTACCTGATCGATACAGCATCATACCTGATGTTTTAAAGCACGTTATTCCAAACAATTTAGGAATGTTAGGTGATTTATGCCCTTTATGGATTAAAACCAGACTCTGCATCAACTATGTAATTTTCCATGGGAGTTTTGCCATGGATCCCCCTCCGGCATGCCACAGTCCAGGTGTTAGTCCCCTTGAAACAACTTTTCCATCGCATTTGTGGCCAGAAAGAGTCCCTGTGGGTTTTAAAATTCACCTGCCTATAGAAGTCTATGGCGGTTTGCATGGTTCGCCCGTTCGCAAACTTTTGCGGAAGTTCACGTTCGTCGTTCGCGAACCCAAATTTTTAGGTTTGCGACATCACTAATCTCTATAATTATTCTCGTACCATTCTGCCGGATCCCTACTTAACTTGATACCTAAGTATTTAATCTGTCTGTCTGCTTCCTTAAAAGGAAGTATCTGTAGACTTGCCCTATTTTTAATTAGCCATAACATTTTGGATTTTGAAATATTTATCCTATACCCTGAAAAAGAGCTAAAATTGCGAATGAGGTTCACCAAAACTGAGATATTTTCTCTAGTGTTTCCAATAAAAATATGCAAATCGTCAGCATAAAGAGAGAGCACTATTTTCTTATTCCCTACCACTATTCCTGGTAGTTCGCTTCTAAGTTTTATTACTAGAGCTTCTATAGATTTATTAATGAGTTGCGGTGAGAGCAGGCAGCCCTGTCTTGTACCTTTGGCGATTTTAACTTTTGGAGAAAGATAACCATTAATTGCAATAGAGGAATATGGATTTTTATATATAAGTTTAACAACAGCACTGAAATGCCCTATAAACCCAAACTTTTCTAAACACCTAAATAAGTGATCCCATATAATGGAATAAAATGTTCTATTATCGTCAAGACTCTCCGCATATTTTTAGTTGGATTGCGTCCGTCCATAAAACCTGCTTGGTCCTGGTGGATAAGTGTCCCCATAATTGTTTTCAATCTATTTGCCACTATTACTGTTAACAATTTGTAATCGTTATTTAATAACAAAATGGGCCTATAAGAGTCAACTGATTCTGGATCCTTACCCTTTTTAAGAATTAGATAAATCGTTGCCGCTGTATAATATGGAGAGGCCATCTCATTTGAAATAAAATATTTGTTAAATAAGTCATACAAGTCATATCTGATCTGCTAAAATCATATAGAATATTATGGGAACCTGGTCTGGGCCCGGAGCCTTCTCTGCCATCACCATTTTTATGGCCTTCGAAATTTCCTCCTGAGTAATAGGTGCATTCAACTCATCAAGCTTTTTTCTGTCTAGCCTGGGAACCTGTATACCACTCCAGAAATCCTGTTTTTTAATATTATCAGTCTCTTCGGCTGCATAGATTCTCTGAAAATATTCATGAAATATATATTTAATCTGGGCAATATCTACATGTCTACCTGTTTGAGTTTTAATTGCCTCTATATAATTTTTATTTCTGTGAGAATTAACCAATAGAGAGAGCCATTTCAAAGTTCTTCCATTAAAATTACGAAATGTGGCACTCTTTTTAATCTCGTCTAGTGACACCTTTTGATTCGGAAAACTCTCTCGTTCTAATTTTGCTTCTTGATATTTATCCCATGATCTCTTATCTGGCTTTTCCAGATACTGTACCTCCCGTAACAATTTCTCAACGCATTTGCTAATTGTACTTCTCTAGCCTTAGATATCCTATTCTGTTTTATAAGCCAAGCCTTAATTTTTCCACAAAGGAATTGTCAGGGTTTTCTCCATGTTGTGTTTGCCATGTGATGCTGGCAGCCAGTTTACTCACCTCTCTTCCTGACTATGGTGCATTGTGGGGGATGCTGCTCATTTACTGCACTTCCTTTTATGGCCAGACTGGTGTGCATCATCCATGTGAGACAGGATGAAGTCTCAGAATTGTGATGTCATCACTTATTATTCAAAGGGCCTCTGTTCAGTATGCTTTGCCTTTGCGTTGTCTCAGACCTGTTTGTGAGAGTTCCTGTGTATTACCTGGCTGCCTGACGTCCTTCCTGGTTCCTGATCCCTGGCTTGTTCCTGACTCTGCTGTTTCCTTGTTCCTGATTCCGGCTTGTCTGACTATTCGCTTTGGCTCCTGACTCGGCTCGTCTGACTACCAGCTCTGGTTTTGACTCCTGGCTTGCTATTTGACTTGTGGACTTTTTATTATTTTTTGCTATTAATAAAGGTGTGATTATTTTTGCACTTCTCGTCTCAGTCTGATTCCTGGCACCCTGACAGGAATGCTTTGGCAGCTTCTCAGAAGATCTCAATTTTCTCTCAACCAATTTTAAAATTTAAAATTATGTAATAAATATCTTGGGAAAAAAAATTGTTTGTTCTTGCTCTCTCCTGAGCTTTATCACCAATTTTAAGAGTAATACTGTCGTGATCTGATAAACACATATCGTTAATACCTGCCTCCAAATTTAGAGTTAAAATTTTCTCATTTACCAAAAAGAAATCTAGTCTAGAAAAAAAGTCTTATGCGCTTTAAACTCACATGTGAACGATCTCGCATCAGGGTTATGTGAACGCCATATGTCTTTAAATCTTAACTTTTTACGGAAGTCATCCAATACCTTCGCTTGTTATATTGTCTTATGTGTCTGGCTTTCATTCTATCTAGTATCGGGTTCATTGTCATATTGTAGTCCCCCACTATGATAATATTAGAGTCTACATATGGTAATAATTTTAAATACAGTTTTTCCCAAAACGTTTGTCTAGATGGTTAGGAGCATAAATATTGAAAAAGATAAACCTTTTATTCTCTACCTCCATATGTATAATTATAAACCTTTCCTCCCTGTCTAGAACCTGTTCAATTATTTTAAAGTCTATTTTCTTGTTCACTAGACACGCCTCCCCTTTTTTCCTCTTTGTGCATGGGGTTGCTATTATTTCTCCGACCCACCTACTTTTAAGTTTGTTCATTTCTTGGCTGTTTAAATGTGTCTCCTGTATAAAGGTGATATCTGGTTGGAATCTTTAAAGATATGATATAACTCTTTTCCTCTTAATGGGATACATTATACCCCCTACATTCCAAGATACTAATTTTAAAACTACTTTCTGCATCTACCCTCCTTTAACATGAAAGGGTATGGCTGCAAAACCCGTAGTCTACAATCAACAGGGAGGAAAAATAAGAGAGAGAGAAGAAAAAAAAAAAAGGGGGAGGAAAATATACCCCACAATTACCATTACAAATTCTCTAATCCATATATCTAGGATCACTTTATACAAAAAATTGATATTTCTCTGTCCAGGTTATCTAACAATGTTTCATATGCAATAAAACCATACCTACAGTATATATATATATATATATATATATATATATATATAAAAAGCAGGAATACATCAAACTTTCATTTCTCAATATCTGTCTCCATATTACTCTAAGCTTTTTATAAATTGTTTAGCTTTCTGAGGAGAATCTAACAAAAGAACTTCAGCATTATAACTGACCCTGAGCCTCGTCGGATAAACTATTGTCACCTGGAACCCTTTTTGAATTAGTTGTGAACAGAGTGGCAACATTTCCCTTCTTTTATTGGATGTATCAAATGAGAAGACTTGTAATATTAAAATACAATTTTTTCCTATCTTCACAGCTGTCTTTTTCCTATAATATCTTAATATGTTAACTTTATCCTGAAAATTTAAATATTTTATAATCACTGTTCTTTTTCTGTTGGAAGCTGAATTCTGATTTCTCACCTGTCCTATCCTGTGAGTCCTTCCTACTAGTAAATTGAGATCTTGTAAGCCAACGATTTTTGGCAAAATAACTGCAGCAAAATGTAGCAGATCCTGATATCCAGGGGTTTCGGGAAGGCCCGCTATCCTTAAATTGTTCCTTCTTGCCCCGTCCTCCAGTTCCTCCAGTTTAGACTGAAGTGCTATAATCTTCTTATCATGACTTTTTACTGTATGTTCCTGTATGTTAGTTCTATCTTCTAGATTGGAAATTCTCTCCTCTACTTCTACCATCCTAGCTGCAAAGTGTTTAACTTCTGGGGAGAGTTGGGAAAAATCTTTCCTTAATTGTTCAAACTGTGGTGTTATCATATCAGATATCTTTTTAAGTAAGTTTTGTGTGTCTGTAGGCACCGGCATTTGTTCACTGTGCAAAGTGTTATCTAAGGCAGCTTCTATATTCATTTTACTCTTTTTCGCTTTCTGTTTCGTGGCCATCCCTGGGGATTTTGTTTTCGTGCTGTACGTGAATTTCTCCATAAAATTTTGTTCCGTGCAAAAAAAAACAAACAAACAAAAAAAAAAAAAAAAACAATTTGAAAAGTTACAAATCCTTTGATTACTTTATCGTGTTCGAAAACTCAACTATTGCTAAACCCTGCCAAAAAACATGAGCAGGGATCAGAAATAGTCAGTTATGTGCGTCCGATCCACTACCTTGAATCCTGTGATTTTTATCTTGTTTTGGGTGAATCTAACCAATTGGAGAGTCACACAACAGTTTGTACAACATTCTAACATTCGTTTAATATTTGATTAAAAATTTTCTAAAAATTTGATTTGAATTATGCAATATTAAATTTGAAAGTTCGAATTTATATATTTGTTATAGTATTTCTAATGCTTTCTTTAAATGTATAGTTTGAATTGATATATTTGTATCGATTATGTATCAATTTACTAAATTCCCTACCACATAAACTATTGAACTTCTGAATAGTATCTGTTAAATCTGTAAATTGAATTTCTACAATAACATTCGTTCTAACATTCAAATTTGAATATGAACACATTCGCCCATCCCTAGTGTCTGGCATCATGACAAGCACACAGCATTTGCTGCCTGCATTTATTGTTTCACAAGAAAACGCTCATGCAGCCACGTCCCCTGCTCTCACACAATCACACGCACTAGAGCAGAACTTGTCAATCATCCTAACCAGATCTGATCTGGATGATTTAACTTAAAGGGACACTGAACCCAAATTTTTTCTTTCGTGATTCAGATAGAACATGCAATTTTATGCAAATTTCTAATTTACTCCTAATATCAATTTTTCTTCATTCTCTTGCTATCTTTATTTGAAAAAGAAGGCATCTAAGCTAAGGAGTCAGCCAATTTCTGGTTCAGATCTCTGGACAGCACTTATTGATTGGTGTGGGAATTTATTCACCAATCAGCAAGAACAACCCAGGTGAATGAAGAAAATTTGATAATAGGAGCAAATTAGAAAGTTGCTTAAAATAGCATGCTCTATCTGAATCATGAAATAATTTTTTTGGGTTCACTGTCACTTTAAAGAGGAGTGGTTAAGTAGCAGTGGTCTTAAGACTGCAGTGATCCATTCAAATCCCACTCCCTAATCCTGGTTTACATCCTTAGGGTTTCTTTTTCTACTTGGTGATATAATGTATTGTTCATGGTGCTTCCTCAAGGTGCTATATCGTTATCTCCCAAGCAGTGGCAAATAACGTAATGTGCAATAATAAATTAAAGTTAATCTTGTGTACCCAGCTGAGAGATGTAAGAATCCCAATTCTTACAATCCTTAAAAATTAGACAAAATAATATTGCTAATTTTGTGCATTTGTATAATTTTAGACAATTGCATACATTAGAGTTAAAGTTCTAATTATGTAACATATTGACTAGAGTTATGAAATGTTACTGTTGCTCTATCACATAACAATCTTATATATGTTTGATATAAACAATAAAGTCATCTGTAGCGGTTTCAGACAGAATCTAAACAAATTATCATAACTTTTTTCAGTAATTGCAATGTCTACAGACTCTCTCTTTCTACTAAGTATCATATGTAGACAGTGACATACATATTTATAGTCTGACGTACAAAAACAAATCTGTTTACTTCCTTACAAAATAATTTCTTCAATCAATGAATGTTTCTGTTTCTACGTCTTTGATGAAAAATGTTTTATGCTTTGTTCATTTCAGATACAATAAGAGACTTAAAATCAGCATGAAATGTGTTGTACAGCTGTGAGTGATATTGAGCCGCTTCCAAATTCTGTAAATGAGGAAATCATTAATAATAAATGTGTCAGGGGACTCTATTAGATAAATCTATCAAATTCATTATTATTTATACATGAAATAAATGCAGTCTGCTGTAGGCTACATTATATAGATGTTGCAAGAGTTCATAATCATATTCTAAATTCACTATTTATTATTATTTGCTACACAAATAACAAGTTTCCAAAGCTCGGATTCAATTTGGATAGTATTACCATGCATAGGAGATATAGAGATGTTCCATTATTTTCCAAGCTATCCAAATTTAAAAACAAAAAGAGTTACTACTTCAATGAGAACAGAGTTCAACAGATAGAAATTGTTAAAGTGTACTATAAAATTGTATTCCTTTTAATGTGTTCCCAATTATTAATTTTACCTGCTGGAGTGTATTAAATTGTATCCAAATAGTTACTTTGGCCTCTATTTATCAAGCCGTCAACTTACCTGCATTAGACGGCACCAATACTCTCACCTAAGTTCGCCTAACATCGCTGCCGCGGACCTAAATACGTTCTCCAAAGTTACCAAAAAATCTGTCAAAAAGCTGCGCACCAAGTACGGTGCGATGAGCAGCGAACTGTTGTTAACTGATCGATCTCGCTGCTCTTCGGCTTTTTTTCAGCTTTCTTGGTACCCTGTCACTAAACACCCACACTATACTAAACTGTTTACCCCTATACCGCCGCTCCCGGAGCCCGCCGCACCTAAAGAAAGTTATTAACCCTTAAACCGCCGCTCCCGGAGCCCACCGCAACTCTAATAAATATATTAACCCCTAAACCGCCACTCCCGGAGCCCACCGCCACCTACATTATACATATTAACCCCTAATCTGCCGCCCCCTATACCACCGCCACCTACATAAAGTTATTAACCCCTATCCTGCCGCTTCCGGACCCCGCCGCAACTAAATAAAGTGTTTAACCCCTAAACCACCGCTCCCGGAGCCCACCGCCACCTACATTATACTTATTAACCCCTAATCTGCCCCCCTATACCGCTCACACCTACATTATATTTATTAACCCCTTATCTGCCCCCCCCACACCACCACCACTATATTAAATGTATTAACCCCTAAACCTAAGTCTAACCCTAACACCCACTAACTTAAATATAATTTAACTAAATCGAAATAAATTATTCCTATTTAAAAATAAATAACTAATAGTTACATTGTAGCTATCTTAGATTTTATTTTTATTTTACAGGCAAGTTTGTATTTATTTTATCTAGATACAATAGTTATTAAATAGTTATTAACTATTTAATAACTACCTAGTTAAAATAAATACACTATCATTAAATGAATTACCTACATTAACTACAATTAACTACAATTAACTACAATTAAATAAAATTAAATACAATTATCTAAAGTACAAAAAAACAAAACCACTAAATTACAGAAAATAATAAAATAATTACAAGTTTTTAAACTAATTACACCTAATCTAATCCCCCTAATAAAATAAAATAGCCCCCCAAAATAATAAAAAGCCCTACCCTATACTAAATTACGAATAGCCCTTATTGGAACAGCCAATAGAATGCACGTTCAATCCTATTGGCTGATGGCATCAGCCAATAGGATTTTTCCTACCTTAATTCCGATTGGCTGATAGAATTCTATCAGCCAATCAGAATTCAAGGGACACCATCTTGGATGACGTCACTTAAAGGTACCTTCATTCAGTCGTCGAATGTCGTTGGAATAGGATGCTCTGCGTCGGATATCTTGAAGATGGACCTGCTCCGCGCCGGATGGATGAAGATAGAAGATGCCGTCTGGATGAAGACTTCTGCCCATCTGGAGGACCTCTTCTGGCTGGCTTGGATGAAGACTTCTGCCCATCTGGAGGACCACTTCACCCGGCTTCGTGGAGGACTTCGGCCTTGTTGGGTGAAGACGTCTCAAGGTAGGGTGAGCTTCAAGGGGTTAGTGTTAGGTTTTTTTAAGGGGGGATTGGGTGGGTTTTAGAGTAGGGTTGGGTGTGTGGGTGGTGGGTTTTAATGTTGGGGGGTATTGTACTTTATTTCAGGTAAAAGAGCTGATTACTTTGGGGCTATGCCCTACAAAAGGCCCTTTTAATGGCTATTCATAATTTAGTATAGGGTAGGGCTTTTTATTATTTTTTTATTTTTTTTATTTTATTAGGGGGATTAGATTAGGTGTAATTAGTTTAAAAACTTGTAATTATTTTATTATTTTCTGTAATTTAGTGTTTTTTTTGTACTTTAGATAATTTTATTTAATTTTATTTAATTGTAGTTAATTGTAGTTAATGTAGGTAATTAATTTAATGATAGTGTAGTGTTAGGTGTAATTGTAACTTAGGTTAGATTTTATTTTACAGGTACTTTTGTATTTATTTTAACTAGGTAGTTATTAAATAGTTAATAACTATTTAATAACTATTGTAGCTAGTTAAAATAAACTGCCTGTAAAATAAAAATAAATCCTAAGATAGATACAATGTAACTATTAGTTATATTGTAGCTATCTTAGGGTTTATTTTATAGGTAAGTATTTATTTTTAAATAGGAATAATTTATTTTGATTTAGTTAAATTATATTTAAGTTAGTGGGTGTTAGGGTTAGGGTTAGACTTAGGTTTAGGGGTTAATTTATTTAATATAGTGGCGGCGGTGTAGGGGGGGCAGATTAGGGGTTAATAAGTATAATGTAGGTGGCGGTGAGCTCCGGGAGCGGCAGTTTAGGGGTTAAACACTTTATTTAGTTGTGGCGGGGTCCGGGAGTGGCGGTTTAGGGGTTAATAAGTATAATGTAGGTGGCGGCGGGCTCCAGTAGCGGCGGTTTAGGGGTTAAACACTTTATTTAGTTGCAGCGGGGTCTGGGAGTGGCGGTTTAGGGGTTAAACACTTTATTTAGTTGCAGCGGGGTCCGGGAGCGGCGGTTTAGGGGTTAAACACTTTATTTAGTTGCGTTGGGGTCTGGGAGTGGCGGTTTAGAAGTTAAACACTTTAGTTGCGGCGGGCTCCAGGAGCGGTGTTTTAGGGGTTAATAAGTATAATGTAGGTGGCGGCGGTGTAGGGGGGGCAGATTAGGGGTGTTTAGACTCGGGGTACATGTTAGGGTGTTAGGTGTAGACATTACCATAGGAATTAATGGAATATCGGGCAGCAGTGAACATAAGCTTTCTCTGCTTTCCGACTCCCATTGATTCCTATGGTATCCGTGGCCTCCAGGGCGGAGGATTGAAAACCAGGTACGCTAGGCTGGAATAGTGGCGAGCGTACCTGGTAGTAATTTGATAACTAGCAAAATTAGTCAGATAGTGCCGAACTTGCGTTCAGAACATCTGTAGTGACATGAGCATCGATCTGTGTCGGACTGAGTCCGGCGGAGCATATGTTACGTCACTAAATTCTACCTTTGCCGGTTTGTAGGGTTTGATAACAAAGGCGAATCAAGCTCGCCACAAATATGCAGCGAAATTCCAGCGTATTTGTGGTTGACAGCTTGATAAATAGAGGCCTTTGGCCTCTATTTATCAAGCTGTCAACTTACCTGCATTCAACGGCACCAATACGCTCACCTAAGTTCGCCTAACATCGCTGCCGCGGACCTGAATACGTTCTCCAAAGTTACCAAAAAAGCTGTCAAAAAGCTGCGCACCAAGTACGGTGCGATGAGCAGCGCACTGTTGTTAACTAACAGTCATCGATCTCGCTGCTCTTCGGCTTTTTTTCAGCTTTCTTGGTACCCTGTCACTAAACACCCACACTATACTAAACTGTTTACCCCCTATACTGCCACTCCCGGAGCCCGCCGCACCTAAATAAAGTTATTAACCCCTAAACCGCCGCTCCCAGAGCACACCGCAACTCTAATAAATGTATTAACCCCTAAACCGCCGCTCCCGGAGCCCACCGCCACCTACATTATACATATTAACCCCTAATCTGCCGCCCCCTATACCGCCGCCACCTGCATAAAGTTATTAACCCCTATCCTGCTGCTCCTGGACCCCGCCACAACTAAATAAAGTGTTTAACCCCTAAACCGCCGCACCCGGAGCCCACCGCCACCTACATTATACTTATTAACCCCTAATCTGCCCCCCCATACCGCCGCCACCTACATTATATTTATTAACCCCTAATCTGCCCCCCTACACCGCCACCACTATATTAAATGTATTAACCCCTAAACCTAAGTCTAACCCTAACCCTAACACCCATTAAACTTAAATATAATTTAACTAAATCGAAATAAATTATTCCTATTTAAAAATAAATACTTACCTATCAAATAAACCCTAAGATAGCTACAATATAACTAATAGTTACATTGTAGCTATCTTAGGATTTATTTTTATTTTACAGGTAAGTTTGTATTTATTTTAACTAGCTACATTAGTTATTAAATAGTTAACTATTTAATAACTACCTAGTTAAAATAAATACAAAAATACCTGTAAAATAAAACCTAACCTAAGTTACAATTACACCTAACACTACACTATCATTAAATTAATTACCTACATTAACTACAATAACTACAATTAAATAAAATTAAATAAAATTATCTAAAGTACAAAAAAAACACTAAATTACAGAAAATAATTAAAAAATTACAAGTTTTTAAACTAATTACACCTAATCTAATAAAATAAAAAAGCCCCAAAAAATAATAAAAAGCCCTTCCCTATACTAAATTACGAATAGCTCTTAAAAGGGCTTTTTGCAGGCAATTGTCCCAAAGTAATCAGCTCATTTACCTGAAAAAAGTACAATACCCCCCCAACATTAAAACCCACCACCCACACACCCAACCCTACTCTAAAACCCACCCAATCCCCCCTTAAAAAACCTAACACTAACCCCTTGAAGATCACACTACCTTGAGACGTCTTCACCCAACCGGCCGAAGTCCTCCACGAAGCCGGGCAAAGTGGTCCTCCAGACGGGCAGAAGTCTTCATCCAAGCCGGGCCAGAAGAAATCCTCCAGACGGCAGAAGTCTTCATCCAGGCGGCATCTTCTATCTTCATCCATCCAGTGCGGAGCGGGTCCATCTTCAAGACATCCGACGCAGGAGCATCCTCTTCCAATGACATCCGACGACTGAATGAAGGTACCTTTAAGTGACGTTATCCAAGATGGCGTCCCTTGAATTCCGATTGACTGATAGAATTCTATCAGCCAATCGGAATTAAGGTAGGAAAAATCCTATTGGCTGATGCAATCAGCCAATAGGATTGAGCTTGCATTCAATTGGCTGATTGGAACAGGATTTTTTCTACTTAAATTCCGATTGGCTGATAGAATTCTATCAGCCAATCGGAATCTAAGGGACGCTTTCTTAGATGACGTCATTTAAAGGAACCTTCATTCAGTAAGAAGTCTCCGGATGAAGAGGATGCTCCTTGTCAGATGTCTTGAAGATGGAGCCGCTCAATGTCGGATGGTTGAAGATAGAAGATGCCGTCTGGATGAAGACTTCTGCCCGTCTGGAGGACCACTTCGCCCCGGCTTGGATGAAGACTTCTCCCGGCTTCGTTGAGGACTTCGGTCTGGTTCTGCTGCTTCCTTGAGGATAGATGTCCGGTCTTCAGAACAGTAAGTCGATCTTCAGGGGGTTAGTGTTACGTTTTTTTAAGGGTGTATTAGGTGGGTTTTATTTTTAGGTTAGGACTTTGGGCCGCAAAAGAGCTAACTGCCCTTCCAAATGCCCTTTTCAGGGCAATGGGGAGCTTAGGTTTTTTTAGTTAGGTTTTTATTTGGGGGTTTGTTGTGTGCGTGGTGGGTTTTAATGGTGGGGGGTGTTTATATTTTTTTTTACAGGTAAAAGAGCTGATTACTTTGGGGCAATGCCCCGCAAAAGGCCCTTTTAAGGGCTATTGGTAGTTTAGTTTAGGCTAGGGGTTTTTTTATTTTGGGGGGGGCTTTTTTTATTTTGATAGGGCTATTAGATTAGGTGTAATTAGTTTAAATACTTGTAATTTGTTTATTATTTTCTGCAATTTAGTGTTTGTTTGTTTTTGTACTTTAGCTAATTGTATTTAATTTATTTAATTGTATTTCATTTAGGTCATTTATTTAATTGTAGTGTAGTGTTAGGTGTTAGTATAACTTAGGTTAGGTTTTATTTTACAGGTAAATTTGTATTTATTTTAGCTAGGTAGTTATTAAATAGTTGAAAACTATTTAATAACTATTCAACCTAGTTAAAATAAATAAAAACTTGCCTGTGAAATAAAAATAAACCCTAAACTAGCTACAATGTAGCTATTAGTTATATTGTAGCTATCTAAGGCCTAGATCTGGAGTTTGGCGGTAGCCGTGAAAACCAGCGTTAGAGGCTCCTAACGCTGGTTTTAGGCTACCGCCGGTATTTGGAGTCAGTAAAAAAAGGGTCTAACGCTCACTTTTCAGCCGCGACTTTTCCATACCGCAGATCCCCTTACGTCATTTGCGTATCCTATCTTTTCAATGGGATCTTTCTAACTCCGGTATTTAGAGTCGTGTCTGAAGTGAGCGTTAGAAATCTAATGACAAAACTCCAGCCGCAGAAAAAAGTCAGTAGTTAAGAGCTTTCTGGGCTAACGCCGGTTCATAAAGCTCTTAACTACTGTGCTCTAAAGTACACTAACACCCATAAACTACCTATGTACCCCTAAACCGAGGTTCCCCCACATCGCCGCCACTCAATTAATTTTTTTAACCCCTAATCTGCCGACCGCCACCTACGTTATACTTATGTGCCCCTATTCTGCTGCCCCTAACACCGCCGACCCCTGTATTATATTTATTAACCCCTAACCTGCCCCCACAACGTCGCCGCCAGCTACCTACAATAATTAACCCCTAATCTGCCGACCGCAAAGCGCCGCCACCTACATTATAGCTATGTACCCCTAATCTGCTGCCCCTAACACCGCCGACCCCTATATTATATTTATTAACCCCTAATCTGCTGCCCTCAACGTCGCCTCCACCTGCCTACACTTATTAACCCCTAATCTGCCGACCGGACCGCACCGCTATTATAATAAAGTTATTAACCCCTAATCCGCCTCACTAACCCTATAATAAATAGTATTAACCCCTAATCTGCCCTCCCTAACATCGCCGACACCTAACTTCAAACATTAACCCCTAATCTGCCGACCGGAGCTCACCGCTATTCTAATAAATGTATTAACCCCTAAAGCTAAGTCTAACCCTAACACCCCCCTAAATTAAATATAATTTAAATCTAACGAAATTAATTTACTCTTATTAAATAAATTATTCCTATTTAAAGCTAAATACTTACCTGTAAAATAAATCCTAATATAGCTACAATATAAATTATAATTATATTATAGCTATTTTAGGATTTATATTTATTTTACAGGTAACTTTGTATTTATTTTAACCAGGTACAATAGCTATTAAATAGCTAAGAACTATTTAATAGCTACCTAGTTAAAATAATTACAAAATTACCTGTAAAATAAATCCTAACCTAAGTTACAATTAAACCTAACACTGCACTATCAATAAATAAATTAAATACAATACCTACAAATAACTACAATGAAATAAACTAACTAAAGTACAAAAAATAAAAAAGAACTAAGTTACAAAAAATAAAAAAATATTCACAAACATAAGAAAAATATTACAACAATTTTAAACTAATTACACCTACTCTTAGCCCCCTAATAAAATAACAAAGCCCCCCAAAATAAAAAAATGCCCTACCCTATTCTAAATTACTAACGTTCAAAGCTCTTTTACCTTACCAGCCCTGAACAGGGCCCTTTGTGGGGCATGCCCCAAGAAGTTCAGCTCTTTTGCCTGTAAAAAAAAACATACAATACCCCCCCCAACATTACAACCCACCACCCACATACCCCTAATCTAACCCAAACCCCCCTTAAATAAACCTAACACTAAGCGCCTGAAGATCTTCCTACCTTATCTTCACCATACCAGGTTCACCGATCGATCCAGAAGAGCTCCTCCGATGTCCTGATCCAAGCCCAAGCGGGGGGCTGAAGAGGTCCATGATCCGGCTGAAGTCATCATCCAAGCGGGAGCTGAAGAGGTCCATGATCCGGCTGAAGTATTCATCCAAGCGGGAGCTGAAGAGGTCCATGATCCGGATGAAGTCTTCTATCAACGGCATCTTCAAACTTCTTTCTTCGGGAGCCATCATCTTCCATCCGACGTGGAACATCCTCTTCTCCCGACGCCTACTAGCTGAATGACGGTTCCTTTAAATGACGTCATCCAAGATGGCGTCCCTCGAATTCCGATTGGCTGATAGGATTCTATCAGCCAATCGGAATTAAGGTAGGAAAATTCTGATTGGCTGATGGAATCAGCCAATCAGAATCAAGTTCAATCCGATTGGCTGATCCGATCAGCCAATCAGATTGAGCTCGCATTCTATTGGCTGATCGGAACAGCCAATAGAATGCAAGCTCAATCTGATTGGCTGATTGAATCAGCCAATCGGATTGAACTTGATTCTGATTGGCTGATTCCATCAGCCAATCAGAATATTCCTACCTTAATTCCGATTGGCTGATAGAATCCTATCAGCCAATCGGAATTCGAGGGACGCCATCTTGGATGACGTCATTTAAAGGAACCGTCATTCGGATAGGATTCTATCAGCCAATCGGAATTAAGGTAGGAAAATTCTGATTGGCTGATGGAATCAGCCAATCAGAATCAAGTTCAATCCGATTGGCTGATCCGATCAGCCAATCAGATTGAGCTCGCATTCTATTGGCTGATCGGAACAGCCAATAGAATGCAAGCTCAATCTGATTGGCTGATTGAATCAGCCAATCGGATTGAACTTGATTCTGATTGGCTGATTCCATCAGCCAATCAGAATATTCCTACCTTAATTCCGATTGGCTGATAGAATCCTATCAGCCAATCGGAATTCGAGGGACGCCATCTTGGATGACGTCATTTAAAGGAACCGTCATTCGGCTAGTAGGCGTCGGGAGAAGAGGATGTTCCACGTCGGATGGAAGATGATGGCTCCCGAAGAAAGAAGATTGAAGATGCCGTTGATAGAAGACTTCATCCGGATCATGGACCTCTTCAGCTCCCGCTTGGATGAAGACTTCAGCCGGATCATGGACCTCTTCAGCTCCCGCTTGGGCTTGGATCAGGACATCGGAGGAGCTCTTCTGGATTGATCGGTGAACCTGGTATGGTGAAGATGAGGTAGGAAGATCTTCAGGGGCTTAGTGTTAGGTTTATTTAAGGGGGGTTTGGGTTAGATTAGGGGTATGTGGGTGGTGGGTTGTAATGTTGGGGGGGGGTATTGTATGTTTTTTTTTACAGGCAAAAGAGCTGAACTTCTTGGGGCATGCCACGCAAAGGGCCCTGTTCAGGGCTGGTAAGGTAAAAGAGCTTTGAACTTTAGTAATTTGAATAGGGTAGGGCATTTTTTATTTTGGGGGGGCTTTGTTATTTTATTAGGGGGCTTAGAGTAGGTGTAATTAGTTTAAAATTGTTGTAATATTTTTCTTATGTTTGTAAATATTTTTTTATTTTTTTTAACTTAGTTCTTTTTTATTTTTTGTACTTTAGTTAGTTTATTTCATTGTAGTTATTTGTAGGTATTGTATTTAATTAATTTATTGATAGTGTAGTGTTAGGTTTAATTGTAGGTAATTGTAGGTATTTTATTTAATTAATTTATTGATAGTGTAGTGTTAGGTTTAATTGTAACTTAGGTTAGGATTTATTTTACAGGTAATTTTGTAATTATTTTAACTAGGTAGCTATTAAATAGTTCTTAACTATTTAATAGCTATTGTACCTGGTTAAAATAAATACAAAGTTACCTGTAAAATAAATATAAATCCTAAAATAGCTATAATATAATTATAATTTATATTGTAGCTATATTAGGATTTATTTTACAGGTAAGTATTTAGCTTTAAATAGGAATAATTTATTTAATAAGAGTTAATTAATTTCGTTAGATTTAAATTATATTTAACTTAGGGGGGTGTTAGTGTTAGGGTTAGACTTAGCTTTAGGGGTTAATACATTTATTAGAATAGCGGTGAGCTCCAGTCGGCAGATTAGGGGTTAATAATTGAAGTTAGGTGTCGGCGATGTTAGGGAGGGCATATTAGGGGTTAATACTATTTATTATAGGGTTAGTGAGGCCGATTAGGGGTTAATAACTTTATAATAATACCGGTGCGATCTGCTCGGCAGATTAGGGGTTAATAAGTTTAGGCAGGTGGAGGCGACGTTGTGGGGGGCAGATTAGGGGTTAATAAATATAATATAGGGGTCGGCGGTGTTAGGGGCAGCAGATTAGGGGTACATAGGGATAATGTAAGTAGTGGCGGTTTACGGAGCGGCAGATTAGGGGTTAAAAATAATATACAGGGGTCAGCGATAGCGGGGGCGGCAGAATAGGGGTTAATAAGTGTAAGGTTAGGGGTGTTTAGACTCGGGGTACATGTTAGAGTGTTAGGTGCAGACGTAGGAAGTGTTTCCCCATAGGAAACAATGGGGCTGCGTTAGGAGCTGAACGCTGCTTTTTTGCAGGTGTTAGGTTTTTTTTCAGCTCAAACAGCCTCATTGTTTCCTATGGGGGAATCGTGCATGAGCACGTTTTTGAGGCTGGCCGCGTCCGTAAGCAACTCTGGTATCGAGAGTTGAAGTTGCGTTAAATATGCTCTACGCTCCTTTTTGGGAGCCTAACGCAGCCATTCTGTGGACTCTCAATACCAGAGTTATTTTAAAGGTGCGGCCAGAAAAAAGCCAGCGTTAGATACGCGGGTCCTTACCGACAAAACTCTAAATCTAGCCGTTAGGGTTTATTTTATAGTTAAATATTTAGTTTTAAATAGGAATTATTTAGTTATTAATAGTAGGTTTTATTTAGATTTATTTTAATTATATTTAAGTTAGGGGGTGTTAGGGTTAGGGTTAGACTTAGGTTTAGGGGTTAATACATTTAGTATAGTGGTGGCAACGTTGGGGGCAGCAGATTAGTGGTTAATAACTGTAGGTAGGTGGTGGCGATGTTAGGGACGGCAGGTTAGGGGTTAATACTATTTAACTAATGTTTGCGATGCGGGAGTGCGGCGGTTTAGGGGTTAATATGTTTATTATAGTGGCGGCGATGTCGGGAGCGGTAGATTACGGGTTAAAAAATATAATGTAGGTGGCGACAATGTCGGGGGCGGCAGATTAGCGGTTAATAAGTGTAAGATTACGGGTATTTAGACTCGAGGTTCATGTTAGGGTGTAAACATAAATTTTATTTCCCCATAGGAATCAATGGGGCTGCGTTACTAAGCTTTACGCTGCTTTTTGGCAGGTGTTAGACTTATTCTCAGCTGGCTCTCCCCATTGATGTCTATGGGGAAATCGTGCACGAGCACATACGACCAGCTCACTGCTGACTTAAGCAGCGCTGGTATTGATGTACGGTAAAGAAGCATAATTTTGCTCAGCGCTCACTTCTTGCCTTTAAACGCCGGGTTTGTAAAAGTCTGTAATACCACCGCTGCAGGTAAGTGAGCGGTGAGAAAAAAGTGCTCGTTAGCACCGCACAGCTTCTAACACAAAACTCGTAATCTGGCCGCAAGGCTTTTCAAAGAGTTAATTTTCACACATACCAAAAATATGTGCCAAAACAAAAGTAAAATGTGACAGCTAATTAAAGCAATATTGATGGTGACGGCCTAAAATGGTTAAATGTAGGTTTTTTAAATTTAACAAGTCCACAGTTTTTGTATTTCATAAACTGCTCAATAGTTTGATAATTGTCATATTTCAACATCCAAACATTTCTTGCAATTATAACACTAAGAGCCCAGGTGAGATGATCTAAGAAGTCTCGTCAGTATGGCAAGGTCCTTCAAATAGTTTTATAAAGGAAATGTTTAGCTTGACTAATGATTACTTTACTATCCAGGATTTGGATGTGAAGTAGATACTCAAACAATACAATATAAGGTCTAAAAAAAATATCAAAGATTTTGCATAATTTCTCTTCATGCTAGCAGATTTTCGATCACCAGGCCCTAAATCCAAACTTGTTCACTACAGTACGGATAATGTTTTGTTACAGTTTCGCTGATGTGGTATATTTCCATAATAAAAGTGTTAAGACATCGTAAAAAAATGGCCGGTTACCTGAATATGGATTACCTGATGTGGAAAATGAACTAAAGACCAATCAGAAGTGGACTTGGGGATTTAAAATAACCTAAGAAAGAAAGAGGGATTGACAAAGCCAAGTGTTAATTAATGAAACTTACATCAGAGTACATCGTGTGACATCACTGTATGGGCGGAGACTTACCTTCTGAGCCGCTAACTGCAACTCAAGACATTGTTTGCACTGTTATTGTCTGTATCAGCGGAGGGTTCTTGCTTTTGGTTTGTTCTCTTGTAAGCCTGGTGATTTCCACTTTTGTTTTAATAAATATGTTATAGTATCTAGTCAAGTTCCACTTCATTGTCTCCATTAGGCGTCTTCCCTGAGTGTTTATATCTAGAGTTTGATGTGAAGCTCTAGAGAATGTGAGTATAATACTTACCATTATCTCTCACCTGAGTATATCACAGTATTTAGCTATTGCAGTATTTGTTTCTCTTTGAGGTGCAATACTTGGAAACTGTCAGCAATTCCTCCATTTGGGACTGATTGAAACAGATATTCCATATATCCTTCATGCACTAACACATTGTTTCGCATTACAGTACAGGTATACCACGCTCATACAGCGGGTTAGGGACCTGAGTCCCGCTGTAAAGTGAAAACCTCCTTTAAAGTGAAACGAGGCAGTTTTAGCTTTCTTTTCACTTGCCAGTGTGTTCAAAAACTTTAAAACATGTTTGAACTAACTTATATTAGGGGTACAATAGTACTATGTTTAGTTTAACACTTACACAGCAAAGTATTCAATTAGTATTCAATAATTACTGTACCTGTAAAATAGTGACAATTAGTGTAGTAAAGTTTGCCAGACTATAGTACTGAGACACAGATTGCACTGTAATGCTATAAACAGAGTGAACTGCGCATAACAAAATGGTGCCAGTCACTTTTCTCGCAATATCACAAAGATTACAGCACTGTTTTAAAATCCTTGGAGGTTGAACTTCAGATCTATAAAGCGCTGTATTAGCGAAGCGCTGTAAAGTGAGGTATACCTTTATGTATTTTAATGAACTAGTTGTAAACTGGAATGAGCATTTGTGACCGTGGCTTCAATAATATATGTACTGTCATAACTAAGTTTAGCAAGCATGAAGGCTTATCCCCTATAAAAACCTATTCATGATTGCATAATCTTGTTTAAGGGTCTTTTATAAAGATACCAAGTGGCAAGGAAGTAGTGTTGTGATTCACAGTTTAAAATTAGTTAAAATACAGTAAAAAAATATATTTTAAATCTTTTGCATAGAAACTCCTAGCCACCATATTGTTTGCAGTTCACACCAAAATGAAGCTGGGCATTTAACACCTAGATGCCATTAGGATACTGTTCTTATAGCACTGGACTTTTATGCCGTTAGGACGGCCTGGAACATCCTACCTTTTGGGTGTCCTGCAGCCTCTTCCTTTTAGGCAATGGCAAATCAGACTGAGGGGCATCCCTAGCTTCATAGGCAGTCTCCCATGATCCAATCCCAACCTTGAAATCACGTGAATCACATTGATGAATTTGTTACACACTTGGCCCTGGCATGAAGGGATTAACAAAAAAAGAGAAATAGATATATTTTAACAGAATCCTTGTGGAAGTTGTCAAATGCCCATAATGCAATAGAAAAAGAGTGCACAATCTGCCCATCCAGATAACCTAAATGGTGCATTTAGATGGGTTAGCAGTGGTGCAGATGGAAACGTATTGCAATAGCTAATTCTGAAAAATATTACTAAGCAATCTCCTTTTAAAAACATAATTTATGCTTACCTGATAAATTAATTTCTTTCATGGTGGTGAAAGTCCACGATCCATTACTCCTGGGAAATACTCTTCCTGACCACTAGAAGGAGGTAAAGATTCCCAAACTCCAAGATAAAACCCCTCACATCTCTATGGAAACTAGTCTGAAGTAAAGTCAAGCAAAAAGAGGAAGGAAAATGAAAAAAAGCACAAAAAAGGAGCATTGAAAAAAGAGGTGCAAAAAATACTAAACTGCCACCATAAAAAAATAACAGAGTGGGGTCTTATGAACTCTTACCACCTGGCAAATGAATGTATCAGGTAAGCATAAATTATATTTTATTTCATACAGGTGTTCCATGATCCATTATTCCTGGGAAACGAATACCCAAGCAAAGAAGTCCACGAGTAATGAGGGCGGGACATATATAAAATGTTTCTTTTCACAATAGTATTAATATAAAATATTACCAAAGGCTGCTTCTAAAGAAGCAAATACATCAAAACAAAATATAGCGGGGACGTGTCCAACCACCGACTAAGATGGCTGCTGTTAGCTAGTGCTCCACTCTGAAGCTGCCACAAACTGCTGTTTATTTTTTTCCAGAGATTTGCAAACACTGCTTTTTTGTGAGATATGGGATTACTATAACTTAAGGAACAGACCTATATAACTTTTTTGGAATAATAAGAGCGAGCAGACCTGACTAAGGAAGGTACACAACAGAGGCCTTGGAGCGGCCTATACCTTTCCCTACCCCCCTTCATAATTCTGACCCATCAGACAATCCAGCCATTTGAGCTGAAGCAAACTCATTTTCTTACAACGAGAGTAACCTATACAAAATAACATAGGAAGCAACTTTATTAAAGAGAGACAAACTAATCTTAGCATCACCCGGATACCGCAACACTGCCCACAGTATCCTGATTCCTGAGACATGTACAAGTGACTACCTATGACCAGCATGGAGTCGGCGGTCCATCTTATAGCTGAGTTCTGTAGACTGATAGATAGATTTCAAGCCGAAATGACAGAAAATTTGCCCTCCGCATTTATAGCACCTGTGATCGACATCTTTGATGAGAGTGTACAAATGGCCCCTGTTCCGGCGATGGAGAGAAGATGCGGCACTTTGGGGCCCCAGGGCAGGCTTCCTGCACTCCCAAACGACATGCAAGCACAGGGATCGAGATCCTTGCATCTACCCCAGTGGAACGCTACATTGCAGTACGGCACTTTTGCAAGTGGGGAGATGGCTGACAGGGGTGCCGAGAGAGACGATGCTGATTTTGTTGCTATAAATGGTGTCGGCTCTCGGTCAGATGTAACGGCTACAAACGAAACCTATAGCCCGGCTACTGTAGCCACAGTGATATCTACGCAGCTCCGTAGCTCTCCTTATAGAGCCGAAACGGCAAACAACAAACTGACAGAGAGGAGCGCTGAAAGTTTTCCCGGAGCAGAGAGACGGAGTGTGCAGGCTGGGTTGCTGGGGCTCTATCCTCAAGAAGCTATACTGTTTAAGTCTTGCCCCCATGAAGCTGGGGATCTAGATCCACTGGACTCTTTGTCTCAGCACCTCAGCCTTGTGGGGGAAAGAGCTCTAGAAGGTAAAAATAGTGTTTACCCCGCGGTAAGTCCCGCAGTAACAGCGCTGAACATGCTGACAGTGTTCGTGGGGGCTTATGGACAGAACATTTTTGGCAAAGGACTAGGTTACTTGCTCCTATCGCATGGCTCCACTGCAATGCTAGCTATGTTCTCCTTAGACACAGCAGGAATAGGATAGATGCTGCCTGGCCTCAGCGTTCTTATGGTAACTCTTTGCGATGAGAGACCTCTCTATGGGAACATTCTTCTGAGCCTGACATACCGCAGCAAGATATATTTTATGTGGTTTTATTAACATGCGGAGGGTCTCTTAGTCAATTGATCTTTATATATGACTGGATGTTGCGTGAGATAAAGAGTTGCTGCCTTATGTACATAATTCTATTAAGCATATTTTTTGTAGCTAAATGCTTTTCCCTTTTACATAGGAATACCATTGTTGCCTTTGGCTATAGATCTAACTGCCTGTGTAGTTTACGCCACCATTAGTTTTATTTTCTCTAAATACTAAGCTGCATTAGTACCTATTTATTGGGTGCCATATATTTGTGGGTGCCTAAGTTAATAACTGTATCGGTTTCTTATTTATGCGTAGGGAGATATGATCCTATAAAGTAATTGCTTCAAAGTGCATGCTATGCTACACACCCGTAGTGAGTCTTAACTATATCCCTACCCTAGATTTTATGCACATTTTACCACTGCATATCGAGACAGTAAATTTTACTCACAAATTGTTCACCTATGCCTGTGCTGATCTATATTAGGGACTGGATGTTAAGTATTGATTCTATTACCATGATCTCTATTAATATGTGGTTCCATGAATGTGGGTGTATGTGAGGTTATACATATATGTGGTGGCATCTATACTGTATATATATTTCAGCCACAGTAACATGGGTCCTTTCACAGAAGTATATAGGTTCAGTGTGGTTATCTAGTGGTTCTTGTACCCTAAGCTAGTAGTTTAGTTATATATTTATATCATCTGCAATGCAATATATAAGACTTTTGAATTTATGTTTTCTTATTTTTCTTCCAGTTTAGGGGTCCAAAAGTGGCCCTATGGTATAGGACAAATTAGGATGGTTAAAGTTTACTCTGTTCTCTGACCTATGTTTCAAATAAAAAATGATAAAATGAGGTTAATTATTTGGTCCCTTTAGATTCAAGTTACCCTCAGCAACGTTAATTATTTTATGTTAACATGAGGTCCACAAGTGGCTTCTTTTTTCATTGTGGGGGTGCACAGTGTATGCGGCAACTATATATCTATACAAATATTTATGATAACAGTCTTGTTAAAGTGTGATTCTGATTTTGATGGATCTATTGTACTTATATTTCTGGTAACATTCCCTTTTGTTATATGTTGATAATTATTACTTGTATGCCTGCAATATACCTCAATAAAAACTTTATAAAAAAAAACAAAAAACAGAATATAGCAAGAATATGTAAAGAAGACCAAATATCCATCTTCCAAATCTGATCAACAGAAGCCTCATTTTAAAGGCCAATTAAAAAGCAACTGATCTGGTGGTATGGGCAACAAATCAAATAGGTGGAGACCAACCTGCCTCCAAATAATGTTAAAACATCAACTAAAAAGCCAAAGCCACAGCCAAAGATTTCTACCCTATTCTAGAAGATAAAAAAAACAGCCTAGATGTCTGACAAATACTTCAAAACTCTAACAACATCCAAATTATGGAGAAATAGTCAAAAAGAAGAAACAACAATCCCCTGATTAAAATAGTCCTCAACACTGCCTTATCTAAAAGAAAAAATAAGATAAGGGGGATGAAAAGAAAAATCAGACAATTCAGCAACCCTCCTGGGAATAGAGACTGCCAAACAGAATAAAACTTTCCAAGACAAAAGCTGAATATCCACCCAATGTATAGTCATAAAAGAAAGAGCCCGCAAGAACTTCAGAACCAAATTAAGGAGAAATTGGTTTTAATAATAAAGAAAACACTGTACATCAGAAATATTAACAATCTTCCCATGGAACAAAATCTGAAAGTGCAGAAAACTGACCCTTCAAGGAAAAAAAGGAGAAACCCTTATCTAAACCATCCTGAAGAAACTATAAAAACCTAGGGATTCTAAAAGAATGATTCACACACTAGGAAATAAAGGCCTTCCAGATCTTATGATAAGTTTTCCTTGTCACAGGCTTACGAGCCAAAAACAAAGACTCAGCCACAGAATCAGAAAAAAAAACTTCCTGCCAAAAGAACTATTTATTCTCAAGTTTAGAGATTTGAAATCCCAAAGTAAAATGGAATTAAAGAAGACAACAGGACATCTGAACAAACTCAGCAAACCTGTCCTGTGAGGCTAAGCCAGAACAATCAGAATGACTGGTGACCCCTCTTGTCTGATCCTGATAATTACCCTTGGTGGGGAAAACCAGAGGAAGAAAAACATAAACTAGTAGAAAAAAAACAAGGAGCTACAAGAGCATCCACAAACTCCACCTGAGGATCCCTAAACCTTGCAAATAATCTGGGAAGTATGTAGTTTAACCAAGAGGCCATCAGATGTAACTCTGTGAGGCCTCAAAGATCCACAATCTGATAGAAAACATCCTGATAAAGACTAGACACAATATTCAAATTTGAGTGTCGCATTAGAATTTGAATGTCACATTCAAATTCGAAATAGTATTTCTAGTCTACAACTGTGTTTAATAAATGTAATATTCAAATTTGAATGCTACTTTCTAATTTGAATGTAACATTCAAATTCAAAATAGTATTTCTAGTCTACAACTGTGTTTAACAAATGTAATATTCAAATTTAAATGCTACATTTGAATTTGAATGTCACATTCATTCGAAATAGTATTTCTAGTCTACAACTGTGTTTAATAAATATAATATTCAAACTTGAATGCTGCATTCAAATTTGAATGTAACATTCGAATTTGAAATAGTATTTCTAGTCTACAACTGTGTTTAACAAATGTAATATTCAAATTTAAATGCTACATTTGAATTCAAATGTAACATTCGAATTCGAAATAGTATTTCTAGTCTACAACTGTGTTTAAAAAATGTAATATTCGAATTTGAATGCTACATTTGAATTCGAATGTAACATTCAAATTCGAAATAGTATTTCTAGTCTACAACTGTGTTTAACAAATGTAATATTCGAATTTGAATGCTACATTCAAATTTGAATGTAACATTCAAATTCGAAATAGTATTTCTAGTCCAATACTGTGTTTTATAAATATAATATTCGAATTTGAATGTGACATTCAAATTCGAATATTACATTTGAAATAGTATTGAACTTCCGAATTTACGAATTGAATCCGAAATTAATACATCCGAATACATCCAAATTGATTAAAATACTAAACTAATGCATTCAAATGTACCCGAATTTGAATCGATCCAAATCCGAAATTCAAAAAAATCAGAATCGGTCCGAAACTATTTTTTACGCTGCGCACAAGTCTAATAAAGACAACTCCCCCTAAATGCAGAAATTGCCAGGTAGGAAAATCTGCCTCCCAGTCTCTCACCCCTGGAATATGAACTGCAAAGATCCAACAACAATGGTTGTTTGCCCAAGAAATAATCCAATACTACTCTTTTGGCTAAGGAGCTGTGAGTTCCCTCTGATAAATTATATAAACCACTGCTATGAGATATATTGTCTAAAAACAAAGATGGAAAACAGTTTCCAACCGATGCCAATTCTGAATAGCCATGAAGACTGAACAGAGTTCCAAAACAATTATTGGTAACCTCATGAGGAAACCAAACCCCCTGTGCTCTCTGGGGCCCTCAGACAAGTCAACCTGCAAAACTAGCATCTGACAAGATCACAGTCCATGCAGGACAAACAAAGGAAACTACCTGAATTAAAGGTTTAAGGATTCAGCCACTCAGATAGAAAATGCCCTGTTATGGAACCCAGGACAAAACCACTGAAAATAACTGAGGATGACCCTCGCACCATTGCCGAAACATACAAACATTAAGAGGCCTCAAGAAAAAAAAAAGGAAAACAAGCTTAAATCAGCTTCAACCTTCCTAGAACTGTCAAAGAAAGTCTCAGAGACCAAAATTATTTGCACACACAGAAAATAAACTGTGGTCTGAGAAAAAAAGGAACTCTTTGGAAAAGTGATTTTCCAACCATGCTATTGTAGAAACAACCAACATCTGACAGAGAGAGATACTGCTAAATGAAAAGAAGGAACCTGAAACAAGAGATCATCCAGGAAAGAAACACTGAGATGCCCTGAAATCTGAACACAGACAAAAGGGTACACAGAACCTGTGAAAAAATCCTGGGAGCAGAAGCCAGACCAAATTATAAAGCAACAAGCTAAAAATGTTTGTCCAGGAAAGCAAACCTTAGAAACTAAGACAGAACCTTGAGAGTAGGAAGATAAATAAAAGCATTCTAAAACTATATTGGGTACATAAACTGATCTTGAAAAAGACAGAACAGTCTGAATAGTTTTAGGGAAAAATGAAGAGGTTTGAATAAAACACAGACTCCAGTTCCAAAATTAAAACTGAAACAATCACTCCCATGGATACCATATATATACTACAGGTGGGGGTATAGATTGTTGATATGAGCATCCTGTAGTATGATTCTTAAACTTGTTCTACTACAGCTGTGTCTGATATTTTATTACTTTAAGATTGAAACTAATTTTCTTTTTTTTTTAATATTGCTTTTTATTGAGGTTATTATAAACATACATGATATAAAACATGTTTCTTCACAAATATAGATAATGTACAAAATATTGGCAGCCACATAGTGTTAAACAAGCTGAAAACACAAGTTATAGTACAGATGATTGCCTCTAGTGCATACTTAGGAGAATAGCAGAAGTTAGAGTCAAAGTTGTTGTACTCAATTAATAAAGTGTGCTATTTTAATCATGAAATAATTGCTTTGGGTTTCATGTCCCTCTAATTTAAAAATAAAATTCTTTAATACAATTAAAGGGACAGTAAAGTCAAAATTAAACTTTAATGATTCAGATAGAGCATGCAGAATTTTAAGTATCCAACAATTAAACCTCTATCAGGTTCATATCTGTGTTTATCTTGCTCTGATACTAGCCAGTGCCTCACCAGCCACTGACCCCACCGCACGTCACTGCTGTGCTTGTAGGCTTGGATTCAAGGGGATGACAAAGGAGAAGGAAAAGAACTGATGTAAGAAAGGATAGTGTTTATTGTATGCATCCCTGAACAGAAGAGTCTTTAAGTAACGCTTCAAACTATGAAAACTCGAGTCTTGCAAAGTGATGCAGAGAGTTCCTCAATATAGGAGCCATTCTAGATAAGTCCTCAACATGTACAAAGCTCACATCCTACAGAACTTAAAAGTGTTATACCAACATTATAGTTTCTATAAATGATAAGAAATAAAAGGAAAAATTATTGGTCATTCCACAATTGCAGCTTGTGGAGAATAATGTTCTGTCTATCAACTTTCTGTATTGGGTAATGTTAATAGAGAGTTAGGCCTCTATTTATCAAAGGTCTTGCGGACCTGATCCGACAGTGCGGATCAGGTCCGCAAGACTTCGCTAAATGCGGAGAGCAATACGCTCTCTGCATTTAACATTGCACCAGCAGCTCCCAAGAGCTGCTGGTGCAACGCCGCTCCCTGCTGGCCGCCAGCAGGGAGGTGTCAATCAACCCGATCATACTCGATCGGGTTGATTTCCGGCGATTCCTGCCCACCTGCTCAGAGCAGGCAGAAAGGGTTATGGAGCAGCGGTCTTTAGACCGCTGCTTCATGACTTGTGTTTCTGGCGAGTCTGAAGACTCGCCAGAAACATGGGCCCACAAGCTTCGTACGGAGCTTGATAAATATGGACCTTAGTGACTACCAAACAGGATGAGTAGCTGTTTAATCAACTTTCGTGATTAATGTAAGCAAAATTGTATTTATTATAGAAAACAACTGGAATTTCTTAAAGTGAATGTAAATGATATGCTTTCTAATGAACAGTATTAATTCCTAATATACTTGCAATGTAAACCGCAATATTTATTTTGAAAAATAAGCATCTTGTGATATTATAATTTAATTTATAACTTATCTACGTCTTGAACGCCAACTCCTCCCATCCTTGACTTCCGGTATTGCTTATAGAGCAGTCCCTCCTGCTCTCTTACGTAGGCTTGAAGCGCACTCCCGAGGAGACAACAATTTGCGCATGCGTTTTGAAACAGCTGTTAATATGAGCAAAAAATGTATTAACCCCTAAACCACCGCTCCCTGACCCCGCCGCCACCTAATAAAGTTATTAACCCCTAAACCCCTGCTCCCGGACCCCGCCGCCATCTACCTTAGCTACCCCGCCGCCATCTACCCCAGCTACCCCGCCGCCATCTACCCCATCTACCTTAGCTACCCCGCAGCCATCTACCCCATCTACCCCGCCGCCATCTACCTTAGCTACCCCACCGCCATCTACCCCGCTGCCATCTACCTTACCTACCCCACCGCCATCTACCCCATCTACCCCATCTACCCCGCCCCCATCTACCTTAGCTACCCCGCCGCCATCTACCACAGCTCCCCCGCCGCCATCTACACCATCTACCCCGCCGCCATCTACCTTAGCTACCCCTCCACCATCTACCCCAGCTACCCCCTAAAGTGAGCTCCTACCCCGCCGCCATCTACCTTGGCTACCCCGCCTCCATCTACCTTAGCTACCCCGCCGCCATCTACCCCAGCTACCCTGCCGCCATCTACCCCATCTACCCCACCGCCATCTACCTTAGCTACCCCGCAGCCATCAACCCCATCTACACTGCCGCCATCTACCCCAGCTACCCCGCCGCCATCTACCTTAGCTACCCCGCTGCCATCTACCTCATCTACCCCGCCGCCATTTACCTTAGCTACCCCGCCGCCATCTACCCCACCTACCCCGCCGCCATCTACCCCGCCGCCATCTACCCCAGCTACCCCCTAAAGTGAGCTCCTACCCCACCGCGATCTACCCCATCTACCCCACCACCATCTACCCCATCTACCCCGCCGCCATCTACCTTAGCTACCCCGCCGCCATCTACCTTACCTACCCCCTAAAGTGAGCTCCTACCCCGCTGCCATCTATTTTAAAAATATTAACCCCTAATCTAATCCCCCTACACCGCCGCCAGCTATATTAACTATATTAACCCTAATTATATTAGTGTTAATATAGTTAATATCGTTATTATATTATATATATATTTTAAGCATAATAACCCTATCTAACTCTAACATCCCTAACTAAATTCTTATTAAAATAGATCTAATTAATATTAATATTATTAATTACAATATTCCTATTAAAATCTAAATACTTACCTATAAAATAAACCCTAAGATAGCTACAATGTAATTAATAATTACATTGTAGCGATTTTAGGGTTTATATTTATTTTACAGGCAACTTTGTATTTATTTTAACTAGGTACAATAGCTATTAAATAGTTATTTACTATTTAATAGCTACCTAGTTAAAATAATTACCAATTTACCTGTAAAATAAATCCTAACCTAAGTTACAAATACACCTACACTATCAATAAATTAAATAAACTACAAATTTCTAAACTAAAATACAATAAAATAAACTAAACTAAATTACAAAAACAAACAAACACTAAATTACAAAAAATAAAAAAATATTACAAGATGTTTAAGCTAATTATACCTATTGAATCAGCCAATCAGATTTTTCTACCTTAATTCCGATTGGCTGATAGAATCCTATCAGCCAATCGGAATTCGACGGACGCCATCTTGGATGACATCATTTAAAGGTACCTCATTCCTCGTTTAGTCTTCGTGCTGGATGGATGCTCCGCGACGGAGGAGCGAAGAAAGAAGATTGAAGATGCCGCTTTGCTTGAAGACATCGCCAGATGGAAGAAGAGTTCGCCCGGATGGAAGACTTCTCTGCCGCTTGATTGGACATCGCCTGGATCGGATGAAGAGTTCTGCCCGGCTGGGTGAATACAAGGTAGGGAGATCTTCAGGGGGTTAGTGTTAGGTTTTTTTAAGGTGGGTTTGGGTGGGTTTAGAATAGGGGTATGTGGGTGGTGGGTTGTAATGTTGGGGGGTGGTATTGTGTTTATCTTTACAGGCAAAAGAGCAGTTTTCTTTGGGGCATGCCCACAAAAGGCCCTTTTAAGGGCTGGTAAGGTAAAAGAGCTTTGAACTTTTTTTAATTTAGAATAGGGCAGGGAAATTTTTTTATTTTGGGGGGCTTTATTATTTTATTAGGGGGCTTAGAATAGGTGTAATTAGCTTAAAAATCTTGTAATATTTTTTTTATTTTTTGTAATTTAGTGGGTTTTTTTGGTAATTTAGTTTAGTTTAATTTATTGTATTTTAGTTTAGATATTTGTAGTTTATTTAATTTATTGATAGTGTAGGTGTATTTGTAACTTAGGTTAGGATTTATTTTACAGGTAAATTGGTAATTATTTTAACTAGGTAGCTATTAAATAGTAAATAACTATTTAATAGCTATTGTACCTAGTTAAAATAAATACAAAGTTGCCTGTAAAATAAATATAAACCCTAAAATCGCTACAATGTAATTATTAATTACATTGTAGATATTTTAGGGTTTATTTTATAGGTAAGTATTTACATTTAAATAGGAATATTATAATTAATAATATTAATATTAATTAGATCTATTTTAATAAGGATTTAGTTAGGGATGTTAGAGTTAGATAGGGTTATTATACTTAATATATATATAATATAATAACGATATTAACTATATTAACCCTAATATAATTAGGGTTAATATAGTTAATATAGCTGGCGGCGGTGTAGGGGGATTAAATTAGGGGTTAATATTTTTAAAATATATTGCGGCGGGGTAGCTAAGGTAGATGGCGGCGGGGTAGCTAAGGTAGATGGGGGCGGGGTAGATGGGGTAGATGGCGGCGGGGTAGATGGGGTAGATGTCGGGGTAGGTAAGGTAGATGGTGGGGTAGATGGGGTAGATGGGGTAGATGGTGGGGTAGGTAAGGTAGATGGTGGCGGGGTAGATGGGGTAGATGGCGGCGGGGTAGCTAAGGTAGATGATGGCGGGGTAGATGGGGTAGATGGTGGGGTAGGTAAGGTAGATGGCAGGGTAGATGGGGTAGATGGCGGGGTAAATGGCGGGTTAGGTAAGGTAGATGGCGGCGGGGTAGATGTGGTAGATGGCGGGGTAGCTAAGGTAGATGGCGGCGGGGTAGGTGGGGTAGATGGCGGCGGGGTAGGTAAGGTAGATGGCGGCGGGGTAGGTAAGGTAGATGGCGGCGGGGTAGGTGGGGTAGATGGTGGCGGGGTAGCTAAGGTAGATGGCGGCGGGGTAGGTGGGGTAGATGGCGGCGGGGTAGATGGGGTAGATGGCGGCGGGGTAGATAAGGTAGATGGCGGCGGGGTAGATGGGGTAGATGGCGGCGGGGTATATGGGGTAGATGGCGGCGGGGTAGATGGGGTAGATGGCGGCGGGGTAGATGGGGTAGATGGCGGCGGGTAGCTGTGGTAGATGGCGGCGGGGTAGATGGGGTAGATGGCGGGGTAGGTAAGGTAGATGGTGGGGTAGATGGGGTAGATGGGGTAGATGGCGGGGTAGGTAAGGTAGATGGTGGCGGGGTAGATGGGGTAGATGGCGGCGGGGTAGCTAAGGTAGATGGTGGCGGGGTAGATGGGGTAGATGGTGGGGTAGGTAAGGTAGATGGCGGGGTAGATGGGTTAGATGGCGGGGTAAATGGCGGGGTAGGTAAGGTAGATGGTGGCGGGGTAGATGGGGTAGATGGCGGCGGGGTAGGTAAGGTAGATGGCGGCGGGGTAGGTAAGGTAGATGGCGGCGGGGTAGGTGGGGTAGATGGTGGCGGGGTAGCTAAGGTAGATGGCGGCGGGGTAGGTGGGGTAGATGGCGGCGGGGTAGATGGGGTAGATGGCGGCGGGGTAGATAAGGTAGATGGCGGCGGGGTAGATGGGGTAGATGGCGGCGGGGTAGATGGGGTAGATGGCGGCGGGTAGATGGGGTAGATGGCGGCGGGTAGCTGTGGTAGATGGCGGCGGGGTAGATGGGGTAGATGGCGGGGTAGGTAAGGTAGATGGTGGGGTAGATGGGGTAGATGGGGTAGATGGCGGGGTAGGTAAGGTAGATGGTGGCGGGGTAGATGGGGTAGATGGCGGCGGGGTAGCTAAGGTATATGGTGGCGGGGTAGATGGGGTAGATGGTGGGGTAGGTAAGGTAGATGGTGGGGTAGATGGGGTAGATGGCGGGGTAGCTAAGGTAGATGGTGGGGTAGATGGGGTAGATGGTGGGGTAGGTAAGGTAGATGGCGGGGTAGATGGGGTAGATGGCGGGGTAAATGGCGGGGTAGGTAAGGTAGATGACGGCAGGGTAGATGTGGTAGATGGCGGGGTAGCTAAGGTAGATGGCGGCGGGGTAGGTGGGGTAGATGGCGGCGGGGTAGGTAAGGTAGATGGCGGCGGGGAAGGTAAGGTAGATGGCGGCGGGGTAGGTGGGGTAGATGGTGGCGGGGTAGCTAAGGTAGATGGTGGCGGGGTAGGTGGGGTAGATGGCGGCGGGGTAGATGGGGTAGATGGCGGCGGGGTAGATAAGGTAGATGGCGGCGGGGTAGATGGGGTAGATGGCGGCGGGGTAGATGGGGTAGATGGCGGCGGGGTAGATGGGGTAGATGGCGGCGGGGTAGATGGGGTAGATGGCGGCGGGTAGCTGTGGTAGATGGTGGCGGGGTAGATGGGGTAGATGGCGGGGTAGGTAAGGTAGATGGTGGGGTAGATGGGGTAGATGGGGTAGATGGCGGGGTAGGTAAGGTAGATGGTGGCGGGGTAGATGGGGTAGATGGTGGCGGGGTAGCTAAGGTAGATGGTGGCGGGGTAGATGGGGTAGATGGTGGGGTAGGTAAGGTAGATGGCGGGGTAGATGGGGTAGATGGCGGGGTAAATGGCGGGGTAGGTAAGGTAGATGGCGGCGGATAGCTGTGGTAGATGGCGGCAGGGTAGATGGGGTAGACGTCGGGGTAGGTAAGGTAGATGGTGGGGTAGATGGGGTAGATGGCGGGGTAGGTAAGGTAGATGGTGGCGGGGTAGATGGGGTAGATGGCGGCGGGGTAGCAAAGGTAGATGGTGGCGGGGTAGATGGTGGGGTAGGTAAGGTACATGGCGGGGTAGATGGGGTAGATGGCGGGGTAAATGGCGGGGTAGGTAAGGTAGATGGCAGCGGGGTAGATGTGGTAGATGGCGGGGTAGGTAAGGTAGATGGCGGTGGGGTAGGTGGGGTAGATGGCGGCGGGGTAGGTAAGGTAGATGGCGGTGGGGTAGGTAAGGTAGATGGCGGCGGGGTAGGTGGGGTAGATGGTGGCGGGGTAGCTAAGGTAGATGGCAGCGGGGTAGGTGGGGTAGATGGCGGCGGGGTAGATGGGGTAGATGGCGGCGGGGTAGATAAGGTAGATGGCGGCGGGGTAGATGGGGTAGATGGCGGCGGGGTAGATGGGGTAGATGGCGGCGGGGTAGATGGGGTAGATGGCGGCGGGGTAGATGGGGTAGATGGCGGCGGGTAGCTGTGGTAGATGGCGGCGGGGTAGATGGGGTAGATGGCGGCAGGGTAGCTGTGGTAGATGGCGGTGGGGTAGCTGTGGTAGATGGCGGTGGGGTAGCTAAGGTAGATGGCGGCGGGGAAGGTGGGGTAGATGGCGGCGGGGTAGGTAAGGTAGATGGTGGCGGGGTCCGGGAGCGGTGGTTTAGGGGTTAATAACTTTATTAGGTGGCGGCGGGGTCCGGGAGCGGCGGTTTAGGGGTTAAACACTTTATTAGGGATTGCGGCGGGGGATCGTGGACCGCGGTTGACAGGTAGATAGACATTGCGCATGCGTTAGGTGTTAGGAATTGTTTGCACATGCGCTACATGTGAACGAGCATGGATTGTCAATGACGATTTGTTAGGGAACGCATGCTCAGTTTGATGGCGTTACGTGTGCAAAAAGGGGCTGGACGCCACGGGGTATGAGCTATAATTCGTTAAAGGCAATGTCAATCAAATTAGATACGAGGGACAAAATGGCGGGCGGAGGAAGAAAGTAAGCAAAGTAGGGTTATAAATCCTTCGATTATAGTTTTAGTCTTAAATTATAAAAAAATGATGACTTAAACTAACGTTTATTTTAGGTAATTAACAAGATGAGGAAGAGTGGTGAACGTGACTTGACATTCACTTTAAGTTCTGATTACATTTTTTTTTTTTTTTTTTTAGAAATGCTTTACTGCTGAGGATTGCGTGCCATAAGAATCTTAGAGATGTTCTTATTAAAATTGATCTTGTACATTGTTATATGAAAAATATGCACTTAGACCTAAGAAGGGTTATCATCCTCAGAACTGTACAACATGCTGTACTGTACCTTGTTACAAAGGAAGCTTTTTACCACCCACACACCAATCAAAAGTTTGTGATGTAATATTGACATTCTAATAACTTTATTGTACATACTGTAAGTGGACAAATCCCATCCCAGGATGAGCCACTACTGTATACTAAAATGTTTAACCCCTATCCCGCTGCTCCAGGACCCCGCCGCAACTAAATAAACATATTAACCCCTATCCCGCCACTCCCGGACCCCGCCGCAACTAAATAAATGTATTAACCCCTATCCCGCCGCTCCCGGACCCCACCGCAACTAAATAAATGTATTAACACCTAAACCCCTGGCCTCCCACATCACTACCACTTAATAAACCTATTAACCCCTAAACCCTCAGCCCCCCACATCGCCATAAACTAAATTAAGCTATTATACCCTAAACCTAACTACATTAAAATTACAACATAAATTAAAACTTACGTTTAGAATTAAAATAAACTATATTAAACTATTAATTAACCTACCCTAACTATTATCCTACAATTAAATTAAACTATATTAAACTATTAATTAACCTACCCTAATTATTATACTAAAATTACATTAAACTACCAATAAAATTAACTATATTACATATTTAAAAACCTAACCCTACTCAAATTATTTAAATCTACAATTAAAAATTACTGTTACAAAAAATAAAAAACACTAAGTTACAAAAAAAACACAGTATCAAAAATAAAAAACAATTACACCTAATTTAATAGCCCTATCAAATAAAAAAGCCACCCCAAAATAAAAAAACCCTAGCCTACAGTCAGACGCCAGATCACTTTTATTTGCAGAGGAGGTAGGACTTACTTAGCAAATGTTTTTTTATTTCTTTGTGCAATTTGAGATTGTAACTTCAGTGTGGTAGTAGTTGTATGGTGGGGCCAGGGGTCCATAAAACACATTTTTTTTTAGCAACAGTGTATTTATGATTATTTAACAATGCTGTAAAAATTCTATATTTAAAACCATGCAGAAATGTTTCCTCCTCAATACACAAACGGTAGGTGCCCTTTTGGCATATATATATATATATATATATATATATATATATATATATATATATATATATATATATTATATATATATATATATATATATATATATATATATATATATATATATATATTATATATATATATATATATATATATTACATTCCAGTTTACTGCCCCTTTATGCAAGGACTTTCCAGATGCAAGGAGGCATTTTATTTAAGATTTTTACATCTGCATAACATGTTATACTCTCAGACTAAGATTGCTCAGTGTTTGAAATGAGACAGGTTAACTTAAGACTGTTCAGTTTACACTACAGCTGACTTAATTTTGAAATACATACCAACAAGCCTAAATCTTGCATTTAACCAGATCTAATGGTATGAGTACCACAGCTTATGGTTCCACCAAGACCATATAGAGTACAGTATTTTTAAAATCCATAAATACAGCTGACAGATGGGATCATTTGTACACTATATTTGAAGTGGTGCTCTTGGTTGGGGAAAATGGGGAAAAAACAAACATATGTCAACCTTTTAAAAGTACTTTTCTTCATCTAGCCATCTACCCAGATCATCAATGTACACTTTTGAATTCACAGAATTATTTTTGTTTGCACATTTACAAATATGATTCTTTAAAAGTGATCTCTTAATTTCTGCATTTTTTTTATCATGCATGTTACACACTGTTGATTTAGGGGATGCAAGGTGCATAAATGTTTCCTCCTGTGAGTGTTTCTGTGGGTGTCTGTGTTTATGTCTTTGTGCTTTAATTTGTGTCTCTGAGTGTGTATGTATTTTTCTTCTGTGGGTCTCTCTGTGAGGGTGGGTGTGTATGTCTTTGTGTATTTTCTGTGGATGTCTGTGAGGGTGTGTGCATATGTCTTTGAGCTTTTTCTATGGGTGTCTCTGTGAAGGTGTGTGTATGTTTGTCTTTGTTTATTTTCACTGGATGCCTCTGTGAGGGTGTGTGTGTGTATGTATGTATGTATGCATGTCTGTGTTTTCTGTGGATGTCTCTGTGAGGGTGTGTGTTTTCTGTGTCTGTCTCACTGAGGGTGTGTGTATGTATGTCTTTATGTCTTTCTGTGTTTTATGTGGTTGTCTCTCTGTGTGTGTGTGTTTTTGTGTGTTTTCTGTGGGTGTCTCTGTGTGTGTGTGTATGTCTGTGTTTTCTGAGGCTGTCAGTGTTTCCTTGGGTGTATGTGCAAGTTTGAGTGTGTGTGTCCATTGTCTGTTCCTTTTTAGGACATTTTGACCTTACTACTGATTATTCACATCTTTCTACAGACTTTGAGACTAACGAGACCTTTCCGGAAGTCACCAATCCACCATTTAACCTTTAAATGATTGTTTAGGCAGTTCAGGGCCCTTCCTTTCAGCCACTGCATGCTGATGTCATCATTTAGTTGGCATCTTCCTTTACAAAAGATAATCAGAACTCCATATTTTGTTTGGTAAATCTCCTTTTTTTACAAAACTGTAGTTTACCTCATCAGGTCAATGTAAACAAGTGCTGAGTGTCTGTTTGAGTGTCTGTGTCTGAGTGTGTTTCTTTGCGTGTCTTCTAGAGTGTCTATATGTGAATCCTTATGTGTGAGTGTGTTTCAGTGTATGAGTGTGTGTGTGTGTGTGTGTGTGTGTGTATGTTACTACCTTTACAACATTTCCAAGTTTAAATAGACACTTAAGAATAAAGTGTATATACGTTTTAGTCACTTGGTCAAATTGCACATGTCAAAGGAGGGGGGGGGGCTGATCAATGGTTAAGTCAGGGGCCCCAAAATTTCTAGTGGCGGCCCTGCACATACACCCAAGGAAACACTGACAGAGACAGCCTCAGAAAACACACAAAGACATACACCACCACACCACCCTCACAGAGAGACCCACAGAAAAAAAAATCATACACACTCATAGAGACACAAACAAAAGCACAAATACATAAACACAGACACCCACAGAAACATTCACAGGAGGTAACATTTCTTCAAATTGCATCCCCTAAATCAACAGTGTGTAACATGCATGAGAAAAAAAAAATTGCAGAAATTAAGAGATCACTTTTTAAAGAATCATATTTGTAAATGTGCAAAAAATAATAATTATGTGAATTCAAAATTGTACATTAATGATCCGGGTAAATGGCTAGATGAAGAAAAGTACTTTTGAAAGGTTGACATATGTTTGTTTTTTTTCCCCATTTTCCCCAACCAAGAGAACCACTTCAAATATGGTGTACAAATGTTCCCATCTGTCAGCTGTACTTATGGATTTTTAAAATGCTGTACTTCATATGGTCTTGGTGGAAGTCTCATACCATTAGATCTGGTTAAATGTAGGATTTAGGCTTGTTTGTATGTATTTCAAAATTAAGTCAGCTGTAGTGTAAACTGAACAGTGTTAACTTAACCTGTTTCATTTTAAACACTGAGCAATTTGATGGCCAGATTACGAGTTTTGCGTTATGAGCTGTGCGGTGCTACCGTGCAGTTTTTTCTCACCGCTCACTTACCTGCAGCGCTGGTATTACGGGTTTTTACAAACCCGGCGTTAAAAGACAAAAAGTGAGCGTAGACCGTAGAGTAAAATTGTGCTCCACACTACACTGCTTAAGTCATCAATATCATAGACATCAATGGGGAGAGCCGGCTGAGAAAAAGTCTAACACCAGCTATAAAGCAGCGTAAAGCTCAGTAACGCAGCCCCATTGATTCCTATGGGGAAACTAAAGTTATGTTTACACCGAACACCTAACATGATCCCCAAGTCTAAACACCCCTAATCTGCCCCCCAACATCGCCGCCACCTACATTATACTTATTAACCCCTAATCTGCTGATACAGACATCACCGCCACCTACATTATATTTATTAACCCCTAATCTGATGCCCCCAACATCACCGACACCTACATTATATTTCTTAACCCCTAATCTGCTGCCCCCAATGTCGCCGCAACTTACCTACTGATCCAATCAGCCAATAGGATTTTTTCTACCTTAATTCCGATTGGCTGATAGAATTCCATCAGCCAATCGGAATCTAAGGGACGCCATCTTGGATGACGTCACTTAAAGGGACAGTCAATACCAGAATTTTTGTTGTTTTAAAAGATAGATAATCCCTTAATTACCCATTCCCCAGTTTTGCATAACCAACACAGTTATAATAATATACTTTTTACTTCTGTGATTACCTTGTATCTAAGCATCTTATGACAGTCCTCTGATCATATGACATTTTATTTATTATCTATTGACTTTCATTTTAGCCAATTAGTGCAGTGTCTGCCACAATCCACGGGCATGCTCACAATGTTATCTATAGGGTTTACCTAAACTAGCTCTCCCCTGCTGTGAAAAGCAAATACAAAAGCATGTGATTAGAGGGCTTAGAAATTATTATATGAGCCTTCCTAGGTCTAGCTTTCAACTAAGAATACCAAAAGAACAAAGCAAAATTGGTGATAAAAGTAAATTGGAAAGTTGTTTAAAATTGCATGCCCTATTTGAAACATGAAAGGTTTGTTTGGACTTGACTGTCCCTTTAAAGTTTGTGCAAAAGAATAGACAGAGCAGAAATCTGTCCCTTTAAGGAACTAGCTGACAATCCCTTCTCCAATCCTTCTTGGAGAAAAGATAATATCCTAGGAATCCTGACCTTACTCCAAGAGACACCCTTGGATTCACACCAATGAAGATATTTACATCATATCTTATGATAAATTTTCCTGGTGACAGGCTTTCGAGCCTGAATTAAGGTATCAATGACCGATTCGGAAAAACCACGCTTTGATAGAATCAAGCGTTCAATCTCCAAGCAGTCAGACGTAGCCCCTAGGGAGGACAAGAGCTGGGGGAATTATCGGAGGGGAGCTCCTTTGGGAACCTGGGGTTTTGGACACCCCTAACCCCATAACTTCAACGGACTGTAACTCATGCTGATTTTTGGACTGTGGCATCTGGGGACCGAGAGCTTTAAAATGACATCTGGGATCACCCCGAAATCACCACCCATGTGTTCTGGGACTGTGGCTACTATGGAGGTGCCAGTCCGTCTGGAGGGGCGGGAATGGCAGGAAAATTGTGGGATTGTCCAGGGTCTTATCAATCACACATATTGGATAGTTTCCAATCTGTTAAAAGCAGTATCAATCTAAACTCAGTTATTATTTATTTATTTATTTATTTATTTATTAGTTTCTTGCCAATGTTATTCAAATCTGTTTGCAGTATGCCTATTTGAATTTGCCAGCATGCCGGAATTGTGTCTGTTGTAATTTCAGAACACTGGATTTTCTGCATTTGAATTGGGTAAACGTGAATACGTATGCACAATAGATCTTTTCACAGGCTTTTCCCAGACCTACATAGAGACAAAAAATAAACAGCCAATGGTTAATTAGATTTTAAATATAAAAGATTTTTGCTGTGTTTGTTTGACTTTAGATGGTTATAGTATTCCAACAAGCTTAATACTTTACATGGGGTAGATTTTATAAGTAGCAGATGCTGCTTTCTACCCGTGAAGTTTCTGGTTTGCCGGAAACATAGGTTAAGAAGCAGCGAATCATGTCCGCCCGGCATTTGTTAAATTTGCCCTGAAGTGTGCAATCAATTTCTTTCTTTTTCTTTTTTTTTTGTTTCTTTAATCACAATATATACATACTTAAACATTGATTTTCCAAGTAGAAAAAACAGTATACAATTGTCAATATTATATCATAAAACTAAAATAGAAAATATATACATTTACATTTCACCAGCATTAATACAAAAGTATATACATGTTAAAATCCTAATCCCCATTCCAGAAGCAATTAATCAATTTCTATTAATTCTTTCAAGCTATACTTGCAATTTGTATAATGTCCCAAATACTCAATGACAGTTTCAACTGATTCAACATTGTTATTATCATTTTTTTTTTTCAAACATTTATTTTTCTAGTTTAAAAATTTAATTTTTTTTCTCATTATTTTAACAATTCAATAAAATGAGTAAATTATTGTGTTTGCTTAAATGTGAACTGAACATGACAAAAACAAATAAAACTAATGCTCACAAACACACACAAAGCAAAGCTAGGCCTAGATTTGGAGTTTGGCGTTAGCCGTGAAAACCAGCGTTAGAGGCTCCTAACGCGTGTTTCTTACGACTCCGGTATTTAGAGTTCAGTTACCGACACTCAAAAATCACTCAACGCTCAAATTTCTACCGACACCTCAGACCCAGTAGTAAACATATACCGACAAAATAAACATTCACGAATCACAAAACAAATATTACACAAACTACACTTACACTCATACAAACACTACACTATGTTTATTTTTTTGATTTAATAATTTTTCTTCAAAATACAAATGATCAAAGTTGCGAGATCTCGGGTGTTAGAAAAAAAAATACACAAATCCATTTTCCAATTGACTTACATTGACACACGGGAAAAGACCCTCATATACCTACATCTAACTAATAAGATTATCACAAATATACACTCATCGATGCATACAAACAATATACACCACATGACATACAAAAAATATTTATTTATTACAAAAATAACACGATTTAGTTACTTTTTCACACAAGCTCATGACGTCACTTACTTTACGAGGAAAACCAGTCTTAGAAAAAAAGAAATTACCAAATTTTAGAGCCTCCATTGACTTCTATTGGGAAGACGTGCTCGTGCACGCGAAACCCACATTTCCCTAACGCACGCAAATAGCGTAGACCGAAAAACTCCAAATACCAGCGCTAGAAAATACATGCTTTTATGCGTTAGACCCAGCTATGATAAATACATCAAGAAATGACTATTTCCCTATGGTGGATTTATGGATTTTAATTATTGAATATTCACAACACCATTAAATTGTTTAAGACTTTTATATTACATCAACTACAAATCAACATCACTAGTAACAAACTTTTTGTTATCAAAATATTACATTTAAACGGACACAAAAATAATGTAAAATTTTCAGGATTCACAAACACTACACAATGGGAAACAATTCTCATTTACCTTTATTATTGCATTTCAGTTATTCAACTCATATGCTTGCAGCAACAGCATATCTACATATGCTTAACACATGATCAGTCATGGATGCACATACATTACTTTTAAAATTCACTCATACATGTGCATTCAAATGATGGGGGAAAAACACATTACATTCTCTATAGGAATCACAAAACACAACATATGGATTTTACTGTACTTTTAACATCATGATTCCATCACCAGAAACCATTAGGAATTACGTACAACAAGAACATCATTACACCAGATTACAGATGTCACTTTATGGGAAGGAACAACAATGTCAGACCGCTATATAGAAGTCAGCATATGTGGGACACAATCACAATATATACGTACATGTACATAACACGCATCACCCATCACGCAACCACAAAGCACACATTTAGATTTTATTCAGCACACAATAACAATGTAGCACAATACAACAACACAATGAGGATTTCAGAACTACATAGGCAGGTTAATAATTTCACGACGTCATTAGAAGATTCAACCATACACATCACAGATTCACCACAATATTTACATCTCGGCAATCACTTATATATACAATACTACAGATGACAGCCGGAAGTTATTCAGTATTATTGAGATTTGAATGGGACGCATACAATATTGACAGCTCGGCAATCACTTATATATACAATACTACAGATGACAGCCGGAAGTTATTCAGTATTAGTGCCATTTGAATGGGACGCATACAATATTGATAGCTCGGCAATCACTTATATATACAATACTACAGATGGCAGACGGGAAGTTCGGAATTATTATTGCGATTTTAAAGGGACGCATACAATATTGACAGCTCGGCAATCACTTATATATACAATACTACAGATGGCAGACGGGAAGTTCAGAATTATTATTGCGATTTTAAAGGGACGCATACAATATTGACAGCTCGGCAATCACTCGGCAATCACTTATATATACAATACTACAGATGGCAGACGGGAAGTTCGGAATTATTATTGCGATTTGAAAGGGACGCGTACAATATTGACTGCTCGGCAATCACTTATATATACAATACTACAGATGGCAGATGTTAATTTATCGTTTACAAACAATATTGCAGCAACATTGATCGATCACATTCGATGCACATTATACACAACTATGCACTTTCATTCATGTTAGCCTGGACGTGTGCTTGTTACTATAAGATCGCGTTTAATAAATATTGATTACGCATATGATCAAACATTACAAACATGCACTGTATGTGTGATATTTGACACTTTCACATTGAGATTCATTGTTGGAAAACAACATTTCAGCATACAACAACAAAAACGCCCACTGTGAAAGCATTCGCGCCGCTCACATACAAACAAGTGAATACAATTAGCAATCATTACAAACTCACTACCATTGGACTAATTGTACTATAAATACCCCAAACAACATGGCCAATGCATCACTTGTGATCCACATCAGATCAAGTGCATACCTTGTTACGCTGTTTTGAAAGATGGATGACGATGACATGGTAGACGCTGCTGGTGCTGCTATTGGCGAACTAGCTGTTGGTCGAATCAGGCAGCCTCGGCGGCTCAGACTGAGATGAAGGGGTCATCTGGTTCAAGGTCCTCGTGTCTACAGGGTGAGACCCACCTTGGAAGCGACTTTGAGGTTTATGATAAGTATCGGCTCAATCGCGAACAGCTCATTGGCCTTTACGATCTTCTTAAACCTCATTTGGAGCCACGTATAAGAATAAGGACTGCTGTTCCCGCCATGAGTAAGATGCTAAGCTGTCTATACGTCCTGGCCTCCGGGAGTTTTCAATCCGGAGAACTGTACATGCATGGCCTGGCTCAAGGTACATTCTCTGTGGTGTTTGATAACTTTCTGGATGCCATGGTACGTATCAGTAAGCAATACATAGGATTCCCACAGAATGATGGTGATTGGAGGCGCCTGAAGTGGGAATTCTTTGATATTGCTCAATTGCCCAATGTCTTGGGAGCCATAGATTGTACCCACATTGTGCTGCGTGCTCCAATTGATGACTTGCCCTTCAGAAATCGCAAACATTTTCATAGCCTCAACGTGCAGTATGTTTGTGACGCACAGATGAGGATTATGCATGTGTGTGCGAATTTTGGAGGGGCTTGTCATGATGCCCGCATCCTCTCTCTGTCGTCCCTGTGGAGACCATTTGAGGAAAGACAAATGCCCCCTGGTTATCTCGTTGGTGAGTATTTGTGCACAACATGGTTAATTAGTTTGACAATTGCCACTGTAGTTTTAAAATGTTAGCGTAATGTTCAGCTATAGGATGCAATTTAACCATGTCATTGTCTCTTTCCGCTAATGTCTAGTTTTAGTTCAATGCAGATATGTAGCATGTCTTACCTTAAATGCTCAAATAGCGAATGCAATGTAACCATTTCGTTTCCATTTTACACAAGGTCTGGTTTAGGAGAAATACGCATATGTAGCATGTCTTAGCTGAAATGGCAAGATATTAGCTAATGCAATTTAACCATGTCATTGTCTCTTTCCGCTAATGTCTAGTTTTAGTTCAATGCAGATATGTAGCATGTCTTACCTTAAATGCTCAGATAGAGAATGCAATGTAACCATTTCGTTTCCATTTTACACAAGGTTTGGTTTAGGAGAAATACGCATATGTAGCATGTCTTAGCTGAAATGGCAAGATATTAGCTAATGCAATTTAACCATGTCATTGTCTCTTTCCGCTAATGTTTACTTTTAGTTCAATGCAGATATGTAGCATGTCTTACCTTAAATGCTCAGATAGAGAATGCAATGTAACCATGTAGTTTGCATTTTACACAAGGTTTGGTTTAGGAGAAATACGCATATGTAGCATGTCTTAGATGAAATGGCAAGATATTAGCTAATGCAATTTAACCATGTCATTGTCTCTTTCCGCTAATGTCTACTTTTAGTTCAATGCAGATATGTAGCATGTCTTACCTTAAATGCTAAGATAGAGAATGCAATGTAACCATTTCGTTTCCATTTTACACAAGGTTTGGTTTAGGAGAAATACGCATATGTAGCATGTCTTAGCTGAAATGGCAAGATATTAGCTAATGCAATTTAACCATGTCATTGTCTCTTTCCGCTAATGTCTACTTTTAGTTCAATGCAGATATGTAGCATGTCTTACCTTAAATGCTCAGATAGAGAATGCAATGTAACCATGTAGTTTGCATTTTACAAAAGGTTTGGTTTAGGAGAAATACGCATATGTAGCATGTCTTAGCTGAAATGGCAAGATATTAGCTAATGCAATTTAACCATGTCATTGTCTCTTTCCGCTAATGTCTAGTTTTAGTTCAATGCAGATATGTAGCATGTCTTACCTTAAATGCTCAGATAGAGAATGCAATGTAACCATGTAGTTTGCATTTTACACAAGGTTTGATTTAGGAGAAATACGCATATGTAGCATGTCTTAGATGAAATGGGAAGATAGAGAATAATATTGAACTAGATTATTTTATTTTAAAATAAACATTTGTTCGTGGATTATCGTGTACAATACTTTTTATTGGACTCAAAATACTATTTTGAGGATTCTGTTTGAATTATGTTCTGTTCATAATTTATAGGTGATTCTGGGTACATGAGCCGGCCTTGGCTCATTACCCCCTTGCGTAGCCCGACTGATGTGTCTGAGGAGCGCTACAATAGGGCTCATAAGAGAACCAGGGCGGTGGTTGAACGGATGTTCGGGCTCCTGAAGATGAGGTTCAGGTGCCTGGACAGGTCAGGAGGAGCCCTCCAGTACAACCCAAAGAAGGTGGCTAAGATCGTTGTAGCCTGTAGCATCCTGCATAATATTGCACAGCGGGCTGGGATTCTGCAGGGCGTCCCGGCGCACCGAAACCTCCTCAGAGATGAGGAGGATGATCCTGTTCTAGAGGGGCCATTCCGGGACGAGGGGCTCAATGTCAGAGCAGACATCATCAACCGCCACTTTAGACGGTAAATAATAGAAGTTAGACTGGAGTATTGTCAATAGATGTGAACTCTAGGGAAATGACAAGTAGAGAATTGTGCAAACATTTAAGGATTGTTCATCAAATGCTAAAAAAGTGTTTCATTTATTAATATAGGTGATGCTCTGGGCATTGGGTCCTGTAGCGAGTCTTTGCCACCTGGTTTTTAAAGAGGACATCAGATGGTAAGTATAAATGTATGGGCTGTTGCTGGCATGAATTGTACACAAATACATCATATGGCATACATTTTCAAAACTAGTATTTAGTTTACACATTACTTAAAATGTAAATACTCAGAAAGGGATCCTCTAGCATAACTATCCTCTAGCATGACTATGGTTCAATGTCACACATTAGAGGTTCGTCCTGCTCAATATGACTCATCTTCACACTTGATAGAACATAACACAAGATGCTACACACGCTTAGTAAGCTAGTGACAGAAATTTATTCTGAAATGTGGGGAGGGAGAGGGGTACAGAACACACTTGTAGTAATTTTTAATAAACTTTTTCTGCCATTAGGGAGCTGACTTAATCTAAAGACTGAAAGGGAAGAATTAGAAGCCTGACAGTGAAGATTGCCCAGACTGACAGTGGAAAAAGCCAAGATTGAAATTGAAGTCTACCAATGGGATCATGTCTGGCATTATCTTTCAAATCTGCTGACCTTGAAAACCATACAAAGACATGTTCACATGGTAAGTGCCAACTATTTGATAGAATAAGGCTGTGGAGGCATCCTATTGGAGACACTTAGATGATTTTCTAATTTTTAGATGGTATTTCACAGTCCTCTATTTTTGAAATTATGAATAACACACCTATTGAAGATCAACTGTTTACCCCTGAATTGACTTTCAAGGACCATGCATTATCCAGGTTGGTGTACCAATGCATGCTAGTTAAAAATCACAGGAAGAATGTTGAATATTAGTAGCTTACATACATTAGTCATATTTAGTTCATAATTAGATCTTTAGGGATCACAATCAGACTCTTAGATGATTTTACTTTTTTAGATGGTATTTCACAGTCCTCTATTTTATGAACTGATGAATAAGACACCTATTGAAGATCAACTGTTTACCCCTGAATTGACTTTCAAAGACCATGCATTATCCAGGTTGGTGTACCAATGCATGCTAGTTAAGAATACAGGAAGAATGTTGAATATTAGTAGCTTACATACATTAGTCATATTTAGTTCATAATTAGATCTTTAGGGATCACAATCAGACACTTAGATGATTTTACTTTTTTAGATGGTATTTCACAGTCCTCTATTTTATGAACTGATGAATAAGACACCTATTGAAGATCAACTGTTTACCCCTGAATTGACTTTCAAAGACCATGCATTATCCAGGTTGGTGTACCAATGCATGCTAGTTAAGAATCACAGGAAGAATGTTGAATATTAGTAGCTTACATACATTAGTCATATTTAGTTCATAATTAGATCTTTAGGGATCACAATCAGACACTTAGATGATTTTACTTTTTTGATGGTATTTCACAGTCCTCTATTTTATGAACTGATGAATAAGACACCTATTGAAGATCAACTGTTTACCCCTGAATTGACTTTCAAAGACTATGCATTATCCAGGTTGGTGTACCAATGCATGCTAGTTAAGAATCACAGGAAGAATGTTGAATATTGGTAGCTTACATACATTAGTCATACTTATTTCATAATTAGATATTTAGGGATCACAATCAGAAAAAGGAATACATATTATAGTTGATATAGAGGTATTTGAATGGACATGAAATATTACATTTATGTTCAGCATACATATATATTATTGAAATGTGATATACATTATTATGTAGAATTTGAAATTCAGATATTTAAATTTTTATTTTATTACACAATAGAATGGTGTATGTTTTTTTTAAAAAAAAAAATAATTAATAAATATCTTGATAAAATGTTGAACAAAGTTAGAGCATAGACACAAGATGATTGTAAATGTATTTTAGGAATATTTGACAACGTGTGTATTAACTTTGTAAAAAAAATTTTTTTTTATTTCAGATTGTCATCTGATGACTTCCAGGAATATTTTTTTGTTTTTCTTTCAGAAACTTTTAATTTTTTAAATGGTAATAATAAACATTTTAGTATAAAATACACTCTTTTGAACAGATTATAATAAATATCCAGATAATCTGTCAATAAAAAACAATTTGACTCCCATGACTGGTAGTTGGCTATTTGACAAGCACATGCATAAGATCAAATAATGCATTAATTTTAGAAAATCCACTGATTCAGAGAATATTACATTAAACTATATTTTTAAAATTAATTGGGGAGTGATATCCATCGATGCTTTTCTTTTGAATTTCTTAGATGTTAAAATAATTTCGGATATGTAGTCAAAATTTGACATAAATTCTTTGTTTTCACTTTTAAGAAGGGGAAGTGGTTCAATTACATTAAAGTGACAGTGTTGTTGAATGTAAAATTAATTTTATAAGATCTTGTATCTTCCTTAGGTATCTCAAAACATTATTTTCTACATTCTTTTAATTTTTACATTTATAAATGTTAGGTCATTTAACTTGATATTTTTCACAAGCTAGTTATTGGATGCCAGGTTAATCGATTTAATTTTCTAGTGGAGTCATTTAACTATAGTTATTAATATTATGTAGTTTTTAAAATCTTACCTCTTGGGTTAGACATCACATATCTATATATAATTTTCATTCCCCTTTAGTTTCTTTTGACAATGTTAAATCAACATTCAAAATGTTTTGGTCCTTAAAGGGACATTCACAAAGTATATTGTGTATTGATTTTTCAATAATTCTTAAAATAATTTACACATATTTATAAAGTACTATAGAATTACATTCAGTCTTTAAATATACTTTTAAAAAGATACATCAATGCACATATCTTAGTCAATTACATAAGGCATCTATGTGCAACCAACAATCAGCATCAAAATAGCCGATGTAGATATGTATTTAATCCAAGAATATATAATTACAATCTAATGATTGAATACCAAAACATATTAAGTTGTTCAAATATTATAATCTTATCCAAAATGCATACATAACATATAGCTTAATGTCCCTCTAAGCTGAAGACTCCGAAATACCTCCTTTACAATATATATTTCAGTCAGTGTGTAAAACAATCCAGAAGTAAATCTAAATTAGCTTTACTCATATGTTATACTAATTTAGCAAAAGGAAGGTGCTTAGGTTTCTGATTTTTCAAGCATTATTGTGAAATGTTTCTTTAAAGGGACATGAACTCAAAATATACTTAAAGGGAGACAGTTAAAAAATTAATGATTTATACATTCTGAATGAGTATTCTATTTTAAGCAACTTTAAAAATTGTCTCATATTATGAATGCTCCTTGTGATGTTGCTATCATTACTTTAAAAATAAGGCATTAAATAGATAATTTATTTGCTTCAGTACTCTGGACAGAACTTGTTTTTTTTGGTCGAATTAATTTATCCAACAATCATCAAGGACAACCCAGGTTTTTGGAAACAATTGTCCGTAATCTAAAATATCATTATTGATTTGCTAAGAAAGATAACAATATAATTCTTAACATTTGAGAATCGGATTAAATTATAAAGTTGCTTAACATTTCATTCTCAATCTGAATCACGAACGCTAAATTTGTTTGGACAGTGTCCCTTTAAGAGATTTAAAGAGTGTATTTACTTCTCTTCTTATCTTGACATACTTTGCTTGAAAAGCATATCGAGATAGGCTCAGTAGATGAAGATTGGTGGATGCACAGAGATGCCTTATGTGATTGGCTCAACCATGTGCATTTAAATTTCTTCTGTTGAGGATATCTAAATAATAAGATAAATTTATTTACATTTTAAAGTCTAAACAATTTTCTATCTCTACAGATCATTTGATACAATTGTTTGTTTGTAATGTCTATTTAAAAATAAAGACACCATTGCACAATAACATATATGAGCACTTCAGACAAATACAAGCTCGAGGTTTATTTACTAATAACAAACAAACCTGTAGTTTAACATTTATTAACAGATTATCCAAGTTACTGACATTATAACCTGAATTTGAACATTCAGAAATATTGCGTGGGAAACGCATCTTGAAACACCAGATTAGCATCTTTAAACATTAGAGTCTAATGTCACGCAATAGCACACAATCAATGTGCATTATAAATACATTTAATAGAGCAATATCAATACTTCACAATAAGTCAAGAAATGGATTTTATGAACAATAAAGACATACAATATTAAATGTGTATTTGTATTAAAGAAACAGACCGTTATTAAACCGAGAAATGTCTACAACATTTAATAATGTGACAGTATTAGATTTTAAAGAGAATTTAATCATTAATATTTAACGGATCACGGATATTAAATCTGTGTCACACATATCCGCATGACAGGCCCATGAGTTACAAATAAGTCTACATGAAAAATGAAGTTACAGCACCACCAGGAGGTATGTGTATGGAAGTTGCTAAGATATGAAACATTAAGGAACGGCCAATCAGAGTTCATCACACAAACACAACTTGAGTCAGGATGGTCTCACAGACATTCTAACAATATTTCAAACTTTTATCCAATCAGATGTACAGATAACTTGTCCCATGGTGCATCTCATGTTTACTTCACCATATAAAAGTCCATTACACGTTGCCATCTTTGTCAGTTCTCTAATGCCTGCTGGTATATTATTCTATCTATCTAGCTACAAACATCTCGGCAGGCATGAAACCTCCCAAGTTCACCAAGCAGGAGAGCGCTGCACTGGTCCACGCCGTCAAGGACTTTTATCCCCAGCTGTTTGGGAACAAGAGGAGTTCGACAGATGCGCCTGTTAAGAAGGCCCTCTGGGAGTCTATCACCAATGCGGTTAGATTGGTGTGTGACGTCCAGAGGAGCCAGGATCAAATCATGAGGAGATTCGGAGATATGAGGTTGCGCTTAACAAAAAAAGTCAACCTCATAAGGGAGTGGGTACAAGCCCGTAAAAGAGGGGGCCAAAGAAAGGCCCCGCGGAAACTCTACCTACTCCCTTATGAGGTGACTTTATGTGAGCTCCTCAATCTCCGGGTCCCCAAAAGATTTAGATCCTCGCCATCCTCGGCCTCCTCTTCTTCCCTCCCAGTTGCGGGATCTGAAATTCCTGACGCGGGGGCCAGGGCAGCTGCTTCTCCGTCCGGTGGCCTGGGAGGAGATGAAAGAGAATCTGAACCAGGTAACTATCCAACTTCATATAATATCTTAATATTTGATTTTTTTTTTTAAAAATGTGTATATAGTCAGATACTAAACCTATACAGATCTCACAACATACACTACATATGATGTTTAGATATCTGATTTTAGATTAGTGACACATGAAATAGGAATGATGTTTCTTGCGCTCTACAGAATATGCGTCACAGAGCGAAAATGGAATTGCGCATACACGTTAACATGGATTAGCTGTAAGTGGCATTGCTTTATACATGTTGGTCAAATGACGGATGCGTAATTCCGCTTGGAATCATTGCGCAATGATCGCGAAAATGGAATTGCGCATACACGTTAACATGGGTTTGCTGTAAGTGGCATTGCTTTATACATGTTGGTCAAATGACGGATGCGTAATTCCACTTGGAATCATTGCGCAATGATCGCGAAAATGGAATTGCGCATACACGTTAACATGGGTTTGCTGTAAGTGGCATTGCTTTATACATGTTGGTCAAATGACGGATGCGTAATTCCGCTTGGAATCATTGCGCAATGATCGCGAAAATGGAATTGCGCATACACGTTAACATGGGTTTGCTGTAAGTGGCATTGCTTTATACATGTTGGTCAAATGACGGATGCGTAATTCCGCTTGGAATCATTGCGCAATGATCGCGAAAATGGAATTGTGCATACATGTTAACATGGGTTTGCTGTAAGTGGCATTGCTTTATACATGTTGGTCAAAATGAAATGTGAATTATTATATATGTGAAGAATACAGTATTCTTATTTTCAATATTATACATAATAAAAAAAGAAGAATCCAAATAAATTATAGCATATGCCCATCAATTGATGAGAATGAAATAACACAAAAAAATAATTTAAGCTACAGTAAACAACACAACTGATTGAAAATAAGAGTACAGGATATATTTATCATGAATAGAATTGAGGAAAAAATTAACTCATGGGACTACCAAAGGATTAATATTTTTTAATTGATTTGCTAATAATGTAAAGATTTTAAACATGGCATGATTTGTATTAATGATATCCAATCCTCATTTAATATATTACAGATCTGGATGTTGGTGCTGGATCCTCAAGGCAGGGCTTGTCCCAGTATGGTATGTCTCATTATAATTGACATTTGTCTTAGAAACATGAACAGAACATTACATACTAAATCCACATTGTTCAATATTTATATGTATCTTCAAAATGGATTTTAAAACTTTTTGCAAATAAGAATAAATAAAACAAAAAAATAGGATTACATTGTAAGACTACTCTGATTTGGTTTGGAATTTAAGATATTCCATCTATTCTGGATGTCTTAATTTTAATGTAAGATTCTTTGAATGTCCAATTTATATTCTTCCCTTGTGTTTTGCTTAATCTTATTTGTATACATTTTGTAAAAATACACACAATTTTGCATATGTTTAGATTTTAAAAATATAGATTCCATTTTTGAAATTGATCACGTCATTTAAGGGACATGACAACTAAATTTTACATAGAATTTTTTTTAAAACGTGATTTTATTGTTTTGTTTAAACATTTTATGAGCTACATTGGTTCAGTCTATTGTTTTAGTTCTTAGAAAAATTTATGGATTTTGGTTTATGTTAAACAATGCATTACTGGTATTATCCGGCAGTTTTTCTATGCATAAATTGGCATATTTATAAAAGTTAAAATCATGTGTTCAGATAACAGTAGTACATAGTACATTTTTATCTGCCTTTAAGATTAAAATGTATCAACATTCAAATTATAATAGGAGTAAATGTTAAATCATTTTGAACAGTTTGAACAGTGAAATAAATGATTGAAATAAATCATGTCAGTGTCCCTTTAATAAACAATAGATTCATTCATCTTTACATTCTTTGGATTAGACAATATTGATATATAATTCACATATTCACTGTTGGAGTTACTTTATAGATATCAGCATACTCTAACAGCACCATGATTACATATTTGTACTAATCCATTTGGTTTTGTATTGTGATCAATATGTGTTGTGTCCTAAACAAGATTACTGTACATTACACAAATGGCTCGATGTGCCACATGTCTTTGTTTATATTTGTCAACAGCTGTTATTCAAAATGTGGTTTGTGTGTATTCTTTTAAGAACATTGATCAATGGGTATATTTAGAAATGCAATAGCATCGTATGAGATGAGTTTGATGTCTAATATAGTCAGTAATTAAACATATGTTCAATACATCATTTTTAACAGAATCCCCTTGATTCAATCAAGCATTTTTTTGTTTAATGACTGCTTTATTCTTCTCATTTTCAAGTTGATTATTCTTAAAATTCGCTACAGATGTGATTTAGTGCTATCCCAAATGTGTTCACTAATATATATCTATATCATTCATAGAGAGAGTTGGTGTGGGGAGCCCAGAGGAATCCAGCACTGACACAGAGACGCCTTTGCGGTCTCCTGGTAAGTCCATTGACTCATTTATATGTCATTGAAGGAGTATTGGTAATCAATATTATGAGCATGATTCTGATGAAGCATAACATTTGAAACAAACATATAATTTACTCCTCTGATTATATATTAATTTTCTTTGAATATTGAAAGATTAATAATTAAAACTTTCTTAGTCTACACCTTTGTTATTCAGAAGATGTATAGCATATGTTTGTTTCCATGTTCATTTTTGACAACAGTCATCAAGTGATACACACATGAGAAATCTTAAATGTTCTATGTACTATGCTTTTATGATTTTAAAATTAATACAAACAATACATCGAAAATCTGAATCATTGAGAATAACAAATCTAATGTCATTTGTATGCTCCATCAAAATGATGTAAATCATAACTTTGGGTGTGTATATCTTTAATGCAACATTGATGTGTGTCTTTGATCAACAGTAACATATGTTATAATATGTGATCTTAACGTGTACACAACATGTTATGTTTTACAGAGATTGATATAACATGTGTGACGGAGGAGGAAGAGGCTGCCTTGGAGTCTGATGGTATGTGAAATATATCTATCATGTTTCCAACATGTTTCTTTATTGGAAATCATTTTATTGAAGACATTCAAAGTCTACAGCTTTTGCACTTTAAAAAGGAATATTATTTGTCTGTTCAAATACACTACTGCCCCCTTTCTATATCAGGCAGCATGAAAATATGCTTGGATGTTTTTTTTAAAAAAAAACCATTTATAATTCATGCCATCATTATGTCACATGCATATTCCAGGCCAAAACACAATAATAATGTTATAATTGTACAGACAGTCATTGATATTCATCTGAGTGCCTATATGCATACCATATCCTCATTTCATAATTGATTAGAAATTCAAACACACTTCTAAGTATATTGAAAACATAATCAATTTTAAATGCGTTGATTTGATTTCATGATGTATGAGATGTTAATATATTTGTATTATTTATTTCAGATGGATCCTCCACCTCTGGTCATCTGTTTTCCGCCCCTGCCCAGTCCCAGACCCCTGCCCAGGCCCAGACCCCTGCCCAGGCCCAGACCCCTGCCCAGACTCCTGCCCAGGCCCAGACTCCTGCCCAGGCCCAGACCCCTGCCCAGGCCCAGACCCCTGCCGGCCCTTCCCATTTGTCCTTTCATGTCCCTCCTAAAAAACGGCCCTTCGTCCCCCTTCGACGCTCTCCCCGTATTATGGGCCGTACAGCTGCCCAGACCCCAACTCACCACTCCCCAGCTGTACGGCCTACCCCGGAGCAGCAGCTCATCCCTCCCCAAGCCAATCCCATCCCTCCCCAATACAATCCCATCCCTCCCCCCTGTCTCAACCTTCATTGTCCTGGGTGTCAGATAGTCCTTCCCAGGCACAGCTGTAAGTATCATTCTAAATCCACATTATAAGATACTTAAAGGTACACTGAAGGCAAATTGTTTCTATTGTGATTCAAATAGAGCATGCAATGTTAATCAAATTTATAATTTACTACTCTTATCAATTATTCTTCATTCTCTTGCTATCTTTATTGAAACAAAGAAATGCCTAGAATTAATTTTCAATAGAAAATAATTGTGGACATCATTTCTTTATTGTTGGATGAATGTATCCATCAACCAGCAGGGACAACCAAAGTTGATAAACAAATATGGCCTGCCCTATAAACCTACATTCTTGCATTCCAAATCTAGCTAGAGAATTCAAACATTTAAAGAATATGTGTAATTGTTTAATATTTGTAATGTCATGCTCTATCTGAATCAGTCAACAATTAAATATTTAGGTTCAGTGTCCCTTTAATTTGATATCACTACATATACCAATCACCACTACTTGGATCCAACAATTTATGTACAAATGTTGATACATTATCTCTTGTCTAACCCAGTGGGAATGTAATTTCTTCAGGTTGATATGTTTACACAGCTTGTCCTCAAAGCCAAAATGTTTAAGGATAGGTGTGCCTACCACAGTATAATTTAAATATTTAAATTGCTAATGTAAGTACAATGTAAATCCTTTAACAAAATTACATACACTCAAGCTGTATAAGTGGATCATCGAAAACAAATTAAAGGGGACAACATGTTTGAGTAAACTGTCCCTTTAAGGATTTCGGTCTGTCTGAATAACATATTTAATGTGTAAAGAATCAATTTTAACAAATTGATGTAAAGAATGATTTGTCTTTATGATGACAATGTATCTTTGCTTATTTTTTTCTTCTGTTGTGTAATTATCCTTAATATTTGATTTATTCTTTATTTTAGGCTGTGACTCAGCATGGCTCATGCTAGAAGGTATAGCACGAGTAGAGCAGGCCGTGTTGAGGAACGCAGCTGTCCTGAGAGGGATGAACGACACCATGCAGGCCCAGCTCCGGGTTCAGGATTTGACTCTGCGGCAAATCATGCTATTAAATTCAAGGCCTGAATCTGGAGCTGGACATGCACAGGACGATGAAGAGGATGACCAGTAAGTGGAGGATCTGGAGATGCTCCAAGGTCGCAGATAAGAATCCTCCGTCCACATGTTGATGTTTTTGTTATTGTTGCCATTTAGCCTTTTTTTAAGTTTATTGTTGTGCCTGTTGCACTCTTTTACCTTGTCATATGGCTCAAATGGGGCTATGCTGGCCCTTGGCAACTCTCTTCATGGACTGTGATGCACTCTGTTACCTTGTCATATGGCTCAAATGGGGCTATGCTGGCCCTTGGCAACGCTCTTCATGGACTGTGATGCACTCTGTTACCTTGTCATATGGCTCAAATGGGGCTATGCTGGCCCTTGGCAACTCTCTTCATGGACTGTGATGAACTCTGTTACCTTGTCATATGGCTCAAATGGGGCTATGCTGGCCCTTGGCAACTCTCTTCATGGACTGTGATGCACTCTGTTACCTTGTCATATGGCTCAAATGGGGCTATGCTGGCCCTTGGCAACTCTCTTCATGGACTGTGATGCACTCTGTTACCTTGTCATATGGCTCAAATGGGGCTATGCTGGCCCTTGGCAACTCTCTTCATGGACTGTGATGCACTCTGTTACCTTGTCATATATCTACAATGGGGCTATGGTGGCCCTTGCCAACTCTCTTCATGGACTGTGATGCACTCTGTTACCTTGTCATATATCTACAATGGGGCTATGTTGGCCCTTGGCAACTCTCTTCATGGACTGTGATGCACTCTGTTACCTTGTCATATATCTACAATGGGGCTAGGGTGGCCCTTGGCAACTCTCTTCATGGACTGTGATGCACTCTGTTACCTTGTCATATGTCTACATTTTCCTGATCTTTACCATATTATTTATAAACGTTGTTGTTTTCTGACATACTAATAAAAGACATGTCATTGCACGATTCTTTGTCCTCCTTATTCATGTCATTGATTGAAATCTCTATTTTATCTGGTTGATCCTTAAAGGGACATACCCAAAATAATGTTGTTTCCTGAATCATATATGTAATACAATTCTAAATGACTTTAAGATTAACATCTCCAATGTCATTATTATTTTTGTCTTTATATTGTTATCTAAAATCTTTATCATTGCATGATTATGATTAGCATAGTAATTGTTTTATATATGCATATAAAGATTGTTATATATGTATATTTCAAATTTCACATCCATGTGTGTATTTATAAACTCTGCATGAATTGATGCACCTTTAACAAATGATCTGAGGATTGATACAATGATATAATCCCTGTAAAGTGTTCATTTTATTGAAATAGTATTGTCTCTGTGTATCCTCTTTTTATAAATAATAATCATGTCCCTTTAAGTGATGGTGAGCACAATTGTTAATGAATGTATTTCCATTTCTAAAGCGTTTTTGTCCTTTTTACATGAACAAGGACATATAATCTTAATAATAAACAATCTTATTGTAATGTTGACAGCACATGTATTTCATTTTCTATTCTATCTTATTGTAAAAGTGTAACCAAATCAATCTCTGTGTGTAATGCGCATATTTTATATGAGGAATATGTTTTTCAAAATATTTTTAAAAAATACTTCTCCTCCCATATATGGCTATAGGTAGTCTGACCATATTTCAACTTGAATAAATGACCCGTTTGATCAATACATGTGTCATTATTGTTATTCCCAAACAATCTAAACATATCTTAAAACATCAATGGCATATGTATTTCTCATGTGTATCTTTTAAAGGTTAAAGATATACACCATAGCTATAGTTAAAGGGACAGTCAAGTAAGAAAAGATGAATCATGATTTCGTGACATTCCTAGATATCAATCTAGACACATACTAGTTTCAAAAATATAAATACGTTTCTTAGTGATATGCCAAGCTGTCAACTGAGTCCTTGTATTGGCTGCGGTTTTTCTGCGATTGCGGATGCGCCATGTTGCTTAAGAAGTCACCTGCCAGGCTGTCCAATGATTCCTTGTATTGACTGACGTTTTTACGCGATCAAGGATGCACCTTTTATTGGATGGCGTTTTTACGCGATCAAGGATGCGCCTTTTATTGTATGGCGTTTTTACACGATCAAGGATGCACCTTTTATTGGATGTCGTTTTTACGCGATCAAGGATGCACCTTTTATTGGATGGCGTTTTTACGAGATCAAGGATGCGCCTTTTTTTTGTTTGCGTTCTTACGTGATCAGGAATGTGCCTTTTATTGGATTGCGTTCTTACGTGATCAAGGAAGCGCCATGTTAATTAAGACGTCACATGCAAAGGTAAAAAAACGTCTGATTGTATTACGTAGTCCCGCAATATTTGTTTGTGCACGTTAAACACGTTTGTGAATGAAGCCAAGTTTAAAAACATTGCGAATATGGATTGTTTGCATCATGTTACATTGTTGAACCATAGCTGATAAAGACCACCACATTCTCTTTTGCTGGATGTCTGGTTGAATAAACGAACGAAAGCAAAATGTTTTCATGCATAAGATATTTCGAGGCAAGTGCAAATCTCTATAGTCCATGTTGTTTAATATGTTTGTCAACAATATGTTCCTTTTTATGTAAAATGACTGTTGTGTTTAATGTTAAAGATATCTAATTCATAAATATGCGCTATTGTGTTAGAATCAAGTAATCAATATGCATTTATCTTTATCATATGCTCAATATATGATGGCGACTTCTTCTAAATGTAATTTCGTCGTATATTCTATTAAAGGTTCATTAGACACTCACATTATAAATCAAAACTTTTTATTTTGTCTCTAGTTAGATAGTCCATTGTTTAACAAATACACGTTTCATTTTGCTTCTGTTCAAAGAAAATGTAAGTAATTTTCTGACTCCTCGTCAAGCCTCTGAGTTTCATGTGAGTACCATCTCCAGCTTTCTCCTGTTTGTGTAAAGTGTCTTTTCATATGTTAATGATGGGGTATTGTCTTGTTTTACGGTTGTAATGGGGGTTCATCTATATTTTCAATAGAGATAACCCTATTTTCTTTGAAAGTGTTTAAAGCTTTGTAATATTGATATCAGTATATGTTAATCTTGTTGTTTCTAGTAGTGTCTATTACATACAGTTCAGTTAAAAATATAGTATACTGTCCCTTTAATGCAAATGTTTATTTTTGTATCATGTATGAGTTCCACATTGGTTAATCTCCAAATATATTATTGTTAGCATATTTTCACCCCCCACTCCTAAAAGGACTTTAAACCATATTCATTGTTAAAACAAATGTCTTTCTGAAAATAAATGAACACAATAATGTCTCTTTAAGAAAATAGACTTTATTTAACACGTCAATATAAATCTGATTTCAATATTTATTGTTTGAACAAGTACATGTAGATATACCAACAATCTTCAAATATATGTTAGCATATGTAATTTTGTTAAAGGGACAGTTTAGAAAACAAATATTGTTTTGCATTATTCTAAAAGTCAATTTTGTAATATCAATGATATCAAAGGTTTCTCACCAATTCATCATTTGTCTGTGTTTATTTTAATTTGCTAGCTAAACCTATGAGGTTCGTGTGCTCATTTCTTAGAGCTTGAAGAGTGCATGTAATCATTATACAATTTGACCACTAGAGGGCATTTGGATAGAATTTGTATATGTTAAACCTTGTGCTCATACAGCATATTATTTACCATGTATTGATCATTGATATCTAAAATGTTGTTATGTCAGAACAACAAATAAGTGTTCATTTTTCATAGTCATAGATACAAGGGTAGGCACATAAGTCACACGTATTTCTCCATGTTTTGTTGTTTCCAACTTGATAATGCGTAATGCAGTGTTTTCTTTGTAATCAATAATTTTCTGACTGTCCCTTTAAGCTGTGTTATTGGCATTCAAACAGTAATATGCCATCATGGATAATTGTAATGGTAATTTTGTTTGCGATTCGGGAAACAGTTTGGACATCACATCACAGAAACCAATCAATATCATGAACAAGGATAGGTATGTGATGATGTGGTTTTCACACACTTATAACCCACACTCTGCAAACAATCTGCCTCCATGGACCCGGTCCCATAGAATTAGATTATATACAGAGTGTGGTCCACAAGTGTATGAAAACCACATCATCACATACCTATTTGAAAACAAATACTTACTTCCTCTTCCTTCCCCTCTTCCCACGGGGCTGAGGCTCTGGGAGGGGCAACTGCCGACTCTGACGAGTTCTCCTTGGAGATGTTGTGGGAAGAGTGGAAGGAAGAGTACTGGGACGACCAAGGTGAGGAGGAGAAGATGGCTGAGGAGGAGAAGATGGCTGAGGAGGAGAAGATGGCTGAGGAGGAGAAGATGGCTCGGCAGGAGGAGATGGCCCGGCAGGAGAAGATGGCCCGGCAGGAGAAGATGGGCCGGCAGGAGAAGATGGGCCGGCAGGAGAAGATGGCCCAGCAGCAGGAGGCCCAGCAGCAGGAGGCGGACCAGGAGGCAGACCAGCATGCGCCTCCCGGAAAAAAATAAACATCTCTTGGTGTAGATTAATGATTCTGTTTTGCCCTTCTTCTATTCTATTAAGTATGTTTATTATTTGGTTTTGTCCTTCAATTATTTGGTTTTGTCCATCAATAATTCGAGTTCGGCCTTCAATATTTTGTATCCGGGAGTTACGCATCTGGTCTATGTAGTCCAGTAGAACCCGCACCTCTGCTAATTCCTCTTGTTGTGCTTGGCGGGGTACCCGTGCATGGCGGGGTGCCCGTGCACGGCGGTGTGCGGGTCCTTGAGGGGCCTCTGGTTCCGCGGCCTCCTCCTCTGCTTCCGGGGCCTCTTCATCTGCTTCCATGCCCTCTTCGTCATGGGGGGCCTCTTCCCTCCGAAGTGGAAATTCCTCCCCACCACTCTCATCCCGGGGAGATGGAGGAGGCTGTATTTGTTGTGCTGCCTCCTCCCCAGACTCTGTATATTTGAAAAAGAAATAAATGTATATATTAGCATATTTCCAAATGAAGCTTTAAATGACTTAGCTTACGATACAATTACAAATGCAGAATCATTAATCCACTTTGAAATCTAACAATCAATACGATTTCCGCATTTTCTAAAACGTGTTTGTGATATCTCTGGTCAATCTGAATTTTTTAGCGTTTGTTTTCAGTCTGTTTAAATGCACACCTAACCTATAGCCTAGATACTGATGTAACCACAAAGTAATTGTGAATGCGTGTAAACAGCGTAATAGCATTAATCTGATCCTTAAAGGGACATGAAACCCAATGTTTTATCTTTCATGATTTAGAAGCATACATTTATAATCAACTTTCTAATGTACTTTTCTTGCTTCATTCTCTGGATATTCTTTGCTGAAAAGCATATCTAAATATGCTTAGAAGATGCTGATTGTTAGCTGAATATAGCTGCCTCCTGTGATTGGTTCACCGTGTGCATGGCTATTTCTTCATTAAAATATATCTCAAGAATGATTCAAATTAGGTAATATAAGTACATTAGAATGTTTTGTAAAATTGAATTCGCTACCTTAATCATGAAAGTAAAGGTTTGTGTATAGTGTCCCTTGAAATACATTCGTATGTGAATTTATTCTTAAATGAGCTTACCGTCAGATGAGAATGGCAGGTTCCCGGTATCAATTCCTCCGATACCGACTACATCCACCTCGGAGATGATGGGCCGCAACATTTCCTCCCATCGGCAGTACTCGATTTCCAGGGCAGGTCTGCCACCGGTTCCTGCGGCATGTTGGGCCTCCAGGCTTAACTTTTTCTTGAGATCCATCTTACAGTCCCGGTATCGATGTTTTATAGAGTCCATATCTCTATTCCGGCCACCCACTGCATTGACTGCATTCCTTATCTCATGCCAGAGCTTCCTCTTCTCAGTCGGGGTGGTCTTCTGGTGCTGCAGCCTCCTATACCTGGCCATATAGGCCTCTACGAGGGCCTCCTTCTCCTCCATCGAAAACCTCGCCTCCCTAGTCGCCTTGGCCTTCCCCTGTGACGATGCCCTCTGTTTCCCGGACTGTGAAGCCCTACTCTGTCCGCCACTGGGCCCAGCCACTTGTTCATCTTGAACCAAGTGGCTGGGTCCACCCACCGCTTCCACCCCCGCTTCCTGCCCCCCTTCCTGCCCTGTTCCTCCCCCCCTCCCTCTCCTCCCCCCTCTACCTCTCCCCTGCCTGCCCTCCATCTGTTCCCTAAACTAAACCCCAAATAATCAAACAAAAAGTGAGTGTGATGAAATGAAAGGGGTTCAAAATAAAGAACTAAAAAGACAAAATAAGTGCTGAAAGTGTGAGAGGGATCTAAAAAAACAAAGGAGGATATGTAAACTAAATGTAACTAGGGGATGGGTATGGGATGGGGATGGGGTATGGGATAAGAGTAAATGGGATGAAAGGGAATGGGACTACAGGGAATGGGGTATGGAGTGTAGTATGAGGGGGTATGGGGTATGGAGTGTATGTAGTGTTATTGACAAGTGTATGTATGTATTGAATGTGTTTGCGTGTAAATGTGTTAAGTGTACAGAAAAATCACTCGCTCGCTAACTCACACTACTACTAATTCTCACTAACTCACACTACTACTAATTCTCACTAACTCACACTCCCACTAGCTCTCAATAACTCACACTAGCACTAACTCACGCTCCCACTAACTGACTCTCTCACACTACCACTAACTTTCACTAACAACTCCCACTACCACTAACTCACTCACGCTCCCACTAACTGACTCTCTCCCACTCCCACTAACTCCCACTCCCACTAACTCACTCACGATAACACTAACAACTGACTCTCTCACACTAACACTAACTCACTCACAATAATGCACAAACTCTCTAATCTTAAACCTCCAATCTCCAAAGACCCACCAGCAACACAGTCAAAGAAGCCATGCTTGTGTGGTGCTTATATACCCTGTGTAAATGTTTAATGATGTACCTATTTGCGGTGTAAATTGTGTTCATGTGTGCTTTATTAGCAATTATTATTTGTGCAATGTGTATTAGGTGTGTGAATTTGCGCATGCTCATTTTGAGTTAGTATTTGTGGAATGTGTAGAATGCGATGATGTCATAGTGCTCGTTTTCTATAACATTGACCAATAGTATTCTGTTTAAATGTGAATTTGCGATGGTGTGTTATTAGTGAAGTGTTGTATATGTATGTTTGTCCTAATATATAGTGATATTGAACGCGATTATTTTCCTAGTGTATGTATATTTTTTTTCCTTGTTGTTATTTAGCGTATTTCCGCATCTTAAAGTATATGCGTATTCCCTGTATTAAATTTTAATAAAAATCCCCCCGCTTGTGAATGCGTAATGCTTGTGTGCTTTGTTTAGTGATTGTTGTTGTGACATTTGCGGCGTGTTATTGTTGTGCATGATGTGGTATGCGTCATATGACTGAGCTGTGCGTATTTCTCACGAGATCGAGTGTTAGATGAAAAAAGCTATTTATTTTGCTTTTCCATTGATCTCTATGGGAGACTCTCTAACGCGGGCAGGATTCCGCGTGTGAAATACACGTGTTAGGAGCATCTTTAGATGGTCTATTTTGAACTCTAAATACCGGAGTCAAACAATGCCGTGCGTTAGACATAAACCACGCGTAGCGTTAGCAGCCCATCTACCGCCAAACTCCAAATCTAGCCGCTAGGGATTAAATATGTAAGCATGGGATTTCTGATGTGATTGAATGAAGCAAACCTGTTTCTGATGGGTTGACAGTGCCGCCATCAGGGGGTGACAGGGGGCCCCATGAGACAAGAACAACTTATTTAAAAAAAAAAAATAATAAAATTTTTGGCAGCCACCAGAGAGGGTTCTACAGCAGAGGGCTATTGAGCATGAGAAATGTTATTACAAAGAGTAAATCATTAGCATTTAGGAGGATTTTTGAGTGTGCACTAAATCACTATGCACAGTGTGAGACAGACTTGGCACTTAAAGGGTCAAAATTAAACTTTCATGATTCAGATAGGGCATGCAATTGTAAAAAACTTTCCAATTTACTTCTATTATCTAATTTGCTCAATCCTTTAGATATCCTTTGTTGAAGAAATAGCAATGTACATGTGTGAGCCAATCACACAAGGCCTTTATGTGCAGCAACCAATCAGCAGCTACTGAGCATATCTAGATATGCTTTTCAGCAAGTGATATCAAGAGAATGGAGCAAATTAGATAATAGAAGTAAATTAGAAAGTTGTTTAAAATGACATGTTCTTTTTAAATCACGAAAGAAAAAAATTGGGTTACATGTCCCTTTAAGTTTGTACAGTGTGTGCCTGAATCAGACGGCAGTTCTCTTTAATTTGCACAGGAGGTAGGATTTAGTAAATGTTTTTTATTTCTTTGTGCAATTTCTGTTTAACTTCAGTGTGGTAGTAGTTGCATGGTGGGGCCAGGGGTCCATAAAAACACTTTTTTTTTTCTCGCAATTTGCAGAAGTGTATTTATGATTGACAATGCTGTAGAAATTCTAAATTTAAAGCCATGCAGAAATGTTTCCCCCTAAATACACAAATGGTAGGTGCCCTTTTGGCAGATATGAGTTTTTTTTTTTAATTAATATATGTATATATATTAAATACATTCCAGTTTACTGCCCTTTTTTACATCTGCATAAAATGTTATACTCTCAGACTCACGGCTAGATTACGAGTTTTGCGGTAAGCTGAAAAAGCAGCGTTAACAGGTCCTAACGGTGCTTTTTCACTACCACTGCTATTACGAGTCTTGCAGGTTTAGGGGCACCGCACACTTCTTTGGCCTTACCGCAAACCGACTTACGCAAAGTTCGTAAACCCTTTTTTCTATGGGACTTCCATAGCGCTGGTATTACGAGTTTGTCCTGGGAGGCCAAAAAGTGAGCGGTACATCCTCTACCTCCAACATTCCTAACGCATTCTAAAGTCAGTAGTTATGAGTTTTACACTACAACGCCGTAGCATAAAAAGTACACTAACACCCATAAACTACCTATTAACCCCTAAACCGAGGCCCTCCTGCATCGCAAACACTATAATACAATTTTTAACCCCTAATCTGCCGCTCCGGACATCGCTGCCACTAGAATAAACATATTAACCCCTAAACCGCCGCACTCCCGCCTCGCAAACACTTGTTAAATATTATTAACCCCTAATCTGACGGCCCTAACATCGCCGCCACCTACATTATACTTATTAACCCCTAATCTGCCGCCCATAACATCGCCGCAACCTACATTATATTTATTAACCCCTAATCTGATGCCCCCAACATTGTCGCCACCTACCTACATTTATTAACCCCTAATCTGCCGCCCCCAATGTCGCCACCACTATTCTAAATTTATTAACCCTTTAAACCTAAGTCTAACCCTAACCTTAACACCCCCTAACTTATATTTTTAATATTTAAAGTGTTGATTAAATAACCACTTAAAGGGACATTAAAGCCAAATTTTTTATTTCATGATTCAGATAGAGAATACCATTTAAAACAACTTTCTAATTTACTTCTGTTATCTAATTTGCTTCATTCTCTTGATATGGCTTACTTAAAAGCATATCTAGATAGGCTCAGTAACTTCTGATTGGTGGCTGCTCATATTTGCCTCATGTGATTGGCTCACCCATGTGCATTGCTATTTCTTTAACAAAGGATATCTAAGGAATGAAACAACTAAGAAATTAGAAGTAAATTGGAAAGTTGTTTAAAATTGTATTCTCTGTCTGAATCATGAAATACATTTTTTGGGTTTAATGTCCCTTTAAATAAGCTGTTGTCCGCATAGTGGAAGTTAAGCAGAGAATGTCACTTTCTCACTCTTCTGCATAGAGATAGTTTTCTCAGTTTCAGGATCGGAAAAGTTATCCCTTATTATACCCTCGGAAATTGCTAATATTATTACATCCAATAGGAAAATGTCTAAGGACAGAGGTACTTCCTCATTGCTACTGGTTTGGGGGAAGCAATATTTCAGCTTCCCCAGCATTTAGTTGGACTTCTGAGCCTTCATTGAAAACATAGTATGCCCTTTCAACTGTTTCATATACCACTCTAAAATATAATCAGTTGCTGTTTAGACTGAGGTGGCTCTAACCCATATTTACCTAAAAAGAAAAATACCCATTATTTGAAAAGAGAGAAGTTCCTCTTTCAAATTAGTGTGTAATTTGACCCAACGCATATGGTCTCTTGCCACCAGAGCTTTTTCTATGGAGGAAAGGGGGACTGTTGCACAGATTCTCTCTCCTCTAATTTAGGTAAAGGGAAAGAGACTTCTCAATTTTAAATTAAGATATTCTATCCGTGCTTATTTAATGCATAATTTACAAAAAAAATGCATCTTTTAATTTCCGCTTAGCCGTTTTTATTTAATCAAATAGGTACAAAATTATACATTCCCACATTTTTGGGAAGATGAATTCCTACTAAAAGTAAAATCATAAACTCTGTATTTGAAATATCTAGGAACTAATAATCCCCATGGTGTTGTTTACTATCGCGTAGATTTAGAGTTGGGCGGTAGCCATCAAAACCAGCGTTAGAGGCTCCTAACCCTGGTTTTTACCGCCCTCTGGTATTTGGAGTCAGTCAGGAAAAGGTCTAATGCTCACTTTCCAGCCGTGACTTTTCCATACCGCAGATCCGCCTACGCCATTTGCGTATCCTATCTTTTCAATGGGATCTTTCTAACGCCGGTATTTAGAGTCTTGGCTGAAGTGAGCGTTAGAAATCTAACGACAAGACTCCAGCCACAGAGAAAAAACAGGAGTTAAGAGCTTTTTGGGCTAACGCCGGTTCATAAAGCTCTTAACTACTGTGGTCTAAAGTACACTAACACCCATAAACTACCTATGCACCCCTAAACCGAGGTCCCCCCACATCGCCGCCACTCGATTAAAATTTTTAACCCCTAATCTGCCGCTCCGTATACCGCCGCCATCTACGTTATCCCTATGAACCCCTAATCTGCTGCCCCTAACACCGCCGACCCCTATATTATATTTATTAACCCCTACTCTGCCCCCCCCAACGTCGCCGCCACCTACCCACAATTATTAACCCCTAATCTGCTGACCGCACCTCACCGCTACTATAATAAAGTTATTAACCCCTAATCCGCCTCACTCCCGCCTCACTAACCCTATAAGAAATAGTATTAACCCCTAATCTGCCCTCCCTAACATCGCCGACACCTAACTTCAATTATTAACCCCTAATCTGCCGATCGCACCTCACCGCTACTATAATAAATGGATTAACCCCTAAAGATAAGTCTAACCCTAACACTAACACCCCCCTAAGTTAAATATAATTTAAATCTAACGAAAAAAATGAACTCTTATTAAATAAATTATTCCTATTTAAAGATAATACTTACCTGTAAAATAAACCCTAATATAGCTACAATATAACGAATAATTATATTGTAGCTATTTTAGGATTAATATTTATTTTACAGGCAACTTTGTATTTATTTTAACCAGGTACAATAGCTATTAAATAGTTAAGAACTATTTAATAGCTAAAATAGTTAAAATAATTACAAAATTACCTGTAAAATAAATCCTAACCTAAGTTACAATTAAACCTAACACTACACTATCAATAAATTAATTAAATAAAATACCTACAATTATCTACAATTAAACCTAACACTACACTATCAATAAATTAATTAAATACAATACCTACAAATAAATACAATTAAATAAACTAACTAAAGTACAAAAAATAAAAAAGAACTAAGTTACAAAAAATAAAAAAATATTTACAAACATTAGAAAAATATTAGAACAATTTTAAACTAATTACACCTACTCTAAGCCCCCTAATAAAATAACAAAGCCCCCCAAAATAAAAAAAATGCCCTACCCTGTTCTAAATTAAAAAAGTTCAAAGCTCTTTTACCTTACCAGCCCTGAACAGGGCCCTTTGCGGGGCATGCCCCAAAGAATTCAGCTCTTTTGCCTGTAAAAAAAACACATACAATACCCCCCCCAACATTACAACCCACCACCCACATACCCCTAATCTAACCCAAACCCCCCTTAAATAAACCTAACACTAAGCCCCTGAAGATCTTCCTACCTTATCTTCAACATGCCAGGTTCACCGATCCGTCCTCGGAAGTCTTGATCCAAGCCTCGGAAGTGTTGATCCAAGCCCAAGCGGGGGGCTGAAGAGTGACGTCCATCCTCGGGCTGAAGTCTGGATCCAAGCGGCGGCTGAAGAAATCCATCATCGGGCTGAAGTCGGAAGTCCATCATCGGGATGAACTCTTCTATCAAGCAGCATCTTCAATCTTCTTTCTTCCGGAGCGGAGCGGAGCCATCTTCTTCCCAGCCGACGCGGATCCATCCTCTTCTAACGATGCCTACTAGCCGAATGACGGTTCCTTTAAATGACGTCATCCAAGATGGCGTCCGTCGAATTCCGATTGGCTGATAGGATTCTATCAGCCAATCGGAATTAAGGTAGGAAAATTCTGATTGGCTGATGGAATCAGCCAATCAGATTCAAGTTCAATCCAATTGGCTGATCCGATCAGCCAATCAGATTGAGCTCGCATTCTATTGGCTGTTCCGATCAGCCAATAGAATGCGAGCTCAATCTGATTGGCTGATTCCATCAGACAATCAGAATTTTCCTACCTTAATTCCGATTGGCTGATAGAATCCTATCAGCCAATTGGAATTCGACGGACACCATCTTGGATGACGTAATTTAAAGGAACCGTCATTCGGCTAGTAGGCGTCGTTAGAAGAGGATGGATCCGCATTGGCTGGGAAGAAGATGGCTCCGCTCCGCTCCGGAAGAAAGAAGATTGAAGATGCTGCTTGATAGAAGACTTCATCCCGATGATGGACTTCCGACTTCAGCCCGATGATGGATTTCTTCAGCCACCGCTTGGATCCAGACTTCAGCCCAAGGATGGACGTCACTCTTCAGCCCCCCGCTTGGGCTTGGATCAACACTTCTGAGGCTTGGATCAAGACTTCCGAGGACGGATCGGTGAACCTGGCATGGTGAAGATAAGGTAGGAAGATCTTCAGGGGCTTAGTATTTGGTTTATTTAAGGGGGGTTTGGGTTAGATTAGGGGTATGTGGGTGGTGGGTTGTAATGTTGGGGGGGTATTGTATGTTTTTTTTAGAGGCAAAAGAGCTGAATTCTTTGGGGCATGCCCCGCAAAGGGCCCTGTTCAGGGCTGGTAAGGTAAAAGAGCTTTGAACTTTTTTAATTTAGAATAGGGTAGGGCATTTTTTTATTTTGGGGGGCTTTGTTATTTTATTAGGGGGCTTAGAGTAGGTGTAATTAGTTTTAAATTGTTGTAATATTTTTCTAATGTTTATAAATATTTTTTTTATTTTTTGTAACTTAGTTCTTTTTTATTTTTTGTACTTTAGTTAGTTTATTTCATTGTATTTATTTGTAGATATTGTATTTAATTAATTTATTGATAGTGTAGTGTTAGGTTTAATTGTAGATAATTGTAGGTATTTTATTTAATTCATTTATTGATAGTGTAGTGTTAGGTTTAATTGTAACTTAGGTTATGATTTATTTTACAGGTAATTTTGTAATTATTTTAACTATTTTAGCTATTAAATAGTTCTTAACTATTTAATAGCTATTGTACCTGGTTAAAATAAATACAAAGTTGCCTGTAAAATAAATATTAATCCTAAACTAGCTACAATATAATTATAATTTATATTGTAGCTATACTAGGGTTTATTTTACAGGTAAGTATTTAGCTTTAAATAGGAATAATTTATTTAATAAGAGTTAATTTTTTTCGTTAGATTTAAATTATATTTAACTTAGGGGGGTGTTAGTGTTAGGGTTAGACTTAGCTTTAGGGGTTAATCCATTTATTATAGTAGCGGTGAGGTGCGATCAGCAGATTAGGGGTTAATAATTGAAGTTAGGTGTCTACGATGTTAGGGAGGGCAGATTAGGGGTTAATACTATTTCTTATAGGGTTATTGAGACGGGAGTGAGGCGGATTAGGGGTTAATAACTTTATTATAATAGCGGTGAGGTGCGATCGGCAGATTAGGGGTTAATTATTGTAGGTAGCTGGCGGCGACGTTGTGGGGGGCAGATTAGGGGTTAATAAATATAATATAGGGGTCGGCGGTGTTAGGGGCAGCAGATTAGGGGTACATAGGGATAATGTAGGTGGCGGCGGTGTACGGAGCGGCAGATTAGGGGTTAATAATAATATGCAGGGGTCAGCGATAGCGGGTCGGCAGATTAGGGGTTAATAAATGTCAGGTTAGGGGTGTTTAGACTCGGGGTACATGTTAGGGTGTTAGGTGCAGACTTAGGAAGTGTTTCCCCATAGGAAACAATGGGGCCGCGTTAGGAGCTGAACGCTGCTTTTTTGCAGGTGTTAGGTTTTTTTCAGCTCAGACTGCCCCATTGTTTCCTATGGGGGAATCGTGCACGAGCACGTTTTTGAAGCTGGCCGCGTCCGTAAGCACCGCTGGTATCGAGAGTTGAAGTGGCGGTAAATTATGCTCTACGCTCCTTTTTTGGAGCCTAACGCAGCCATTCTGTGAACTCTAAATACCAGCGGTATTTAAAAGGTGCGGCCAGAAAAAAGCATGCGCAGCTAATGCACCCCTTCTAACGCAAAACTCCAAATCTAGGCCTATGTATGCTTAGTTTTTTCCATGTTATGTGTTAACATTTTTTTTCCTGTTCTTTATTTTCTAAAACAGTTTCACCTGCTTAAAAAACCCACAATATGTTTTCTGTGGGTACCTACCTGACAGAGGTAAACACTGACATTTATGTTCAGATGCAATGAGTGCAGAACACTAAAAACAGCTTTAGCAAAGAGGAGTGAAATAGCTAAGCCAAGGGGTAACCCCTCTGTATGCTCATGTAACATATTGATGTACCAGAATGGCTCACTACATTTTACAGGTTACATTTTCATATCAGTTTTGATATTTCCCAAGCAATCAAAATAGGCACTCAAACTTTTCCAAAAAAATCAGAAGGGGAGATCAATCCTGGCTTCAATCAAAATTGAGACATTGAAGGTCACGAGGTCTCAGGTAGATCTACATTTTGGCCAGAGAGCCTCTATGTTATAGGTTTATGGGTACAGATGGGTGCCTTTATCTGTGCTCTCTTTGGGACACTACACTGTTTGAAATTACCCAACTGAGAATAAAAAAAACAATTATTAACATATTAAAAATAAAGACTTTTATATATGAAAGGAAATAAGAATTAAAAGAACAGTAAAGGCAAAATTAAACTTAAATTGATTGTATAGAGCATGACATTTTAAACAATTTTCCAATTTACCTTTATTATTAATTTTGCTTAGTTCTCTGGGTATCCTTTGTTAAAGAGTAATCCTAGGTGAATTTGGGTGCATGTACGTGTCTCAAGCCATCTGGCAGCAGTGTTTGCAACATTGTTTATAGCATTGTTACACAGTCACAAACACTGCTGCCATAGACTGCTATTGTTATGTGCACCCTCCTAAGCTCCTATCAGCCTTCCTAGGGTTAGTCTTCAACAAAGAATACCAAGAGAACAACGCAAATTAGATCATAGAAGTAAAATGTATTTATTTATTTTAAATTGCATGTTTTATCTGAATCATTAAAGTTTAATTATGACGTTACTGTCACCTTAATGCTAATGTTAATGACATAAACAACAATGTTATTCATTAGCAAGAGCACTAGATTGCAGCGCTATTTCCTGTCATGTAGAGCTTCAGGCATGTGCACGCTACCTACCTAGGTATCCCTTCAACAAAGAATAACATGAGAAAAAAAGCAAATTTGATAATATAAGTAAATTGGAAATTTTTAAAAAAAATTGTATTTTCTATCTGAGTAATGAAAGACATTTTTGGGGTTTAATGTCCCTTTAAGTTCTTGTTCAAACATTCAAAGACAGGACATTCCTTGGTTAATATATTTTCTTTTTATGCCACCATATAAAAAAGGAAGCAGACACAAGCAAGGACAGTTTTAGTAACACTAAGCATCTTACTCAAAGCAACAGTTTGAATGTGTATATGTGTGTGCGTATATACTGTATATATATATATATATATATATATATATATATATATATATATATATACTTACAGCTAAAGCTTATAAAACCAGTGAATTGTCAAATACATGAATTAGACTTGCTGACTTTACAAAGCCTGATTACAAAATCCTTCAAAACACATAGGTAACTATGGTCAAATTACCTGTTAAGCTATATCTTGATTTCCTTCTTTGGTTTCACAAAGCAAACACATTAGAAGCTTTAAAATGTCCAAAAGACATTCCTCAATGTGACAAACAAAGCATGGTTAATATATGCGGTTTGTAAAGAACACAATAGCAACAGCTGTATTAAGTTACATTTTAAAGTTTAAAGTGAACTTAGTAAATGTCTTGTATTGAGTGGCTAATGGAAAGAGAACCCTTATTAAAGGGAATCTGACTTAAAGGGATAGTCTATCCAAAATTGTTATTGTTTTAACAGATAATCGCTTTATTACCCATTCCCCAGTTTTGCATAATCAACACTGTTATATTAATATATTTGTTACCTCTGTGATTACCTTGTATCTAAGCCTTTGCAGACTGCCCCCTTATCTCAGTGCTATTTACAAACTTGCATTTTATCCAATTAGTGCTGAATCATGAATATCTCCACGTGAGTGAGCACAATGCTATCTATATGGCACACATGAATTAGCAGTGTCTTGCAGGGAAAAGCTATAAAAATGCACTGAGATAACAAATCCTCAGTATTCAGTGTTTGATTAAAGGGACATATTACACTAATGTTTCTATCATGCATATGAAAGAGCAGCAGTTAACCAAGCTAAAATATTTTTTTGTGGGAAAAAGGTTACATAAAAAGCTGTTACATTTAAGGTGTAACTTACAGGAAGTGCATTTCCCACATAAAATGTTGGTTTATTCAGCAAGAACGCCAATTTAAAAAAAAATAAAAAAAATCGGTGTAATGCATTTTGAAACATTATGTTTTAGTTGGAACAGAAACATTTTTTGAGTATACTGTCCCTTTAAAAAGAACAGCATTTTAATTGTTTTGAAAGGTTATGTGACAAATAAAACAAGCCTAAATAAATGATTTACAGACACCACATGCATTATATCCTGCCTTTATTTATGTGTGTGGCAAAAACAGCAAACATTTGGATTTTATTATAGATGTTACTGCACAGTGGTAGGTATAGAGGAAGTGAACAACCAAATTATGGCCAAATATTCTAAAATTGCTGAATATAGATTTTTTTGGTTTCTTAAATTTATGGCCAAAATAAGAAATAATAAGCAAGGTTTAATGCAAGGACAAAATGTTTATTATTGAATGTCTAAAAAGCAGTAACAATGGGGCTCCATAGATTGACCTGGGGGTATTTGGACAGTTTTAGAATAAGAAAGTAAGTCCCATGTCCTCCCAACATACTTCATAAGATGTGTGTGTGAGAGAGAAGGAAAGAGAGGGATGCGTGCTGTGCTGAACTGAGTGAGTTAATCACAACAAGCATGTGGTAGTGTAAGAGTGAAAGGGGAACAGACAAATGTTGAGCTGCCAATGCAGGCAAGAAAGAACATCATAGGAAGCTATATCAGAAAAGAGAATTGCTGTACAGCACTTGCACAGTGCACATTTCATTTATGCATGTGAGTCTTATAAATGGTCACACTCCAATACACATGCCGTAGAAATAGCTGTGAAAAAGGTGGCTTCTGTACCACACCCACCTTCTCACCGAGGTTCATTATCATTTCACAATGAATCTTTTTGTTTAAATTTTTTTTATAAATATTAAGTGTGTTTATGAATGCTTTTTATTTAAAAGTGCATTGATAAGTTGTTTAAAATTCGGATTATCCTAAATTATGAAGGTATAATCTAGATTTTATTAAAGACACAGAGACAAGTATTTTGCTTTCTTTCCTTTACTACTTACATGCAGTGTTTAAAAGTATACATAATAAATACAAATAACTGTCAAATTTTGAAAAGGGGACAGTTAAACAAAGAACAGATCAGTGACCAATAGGAATGGAGAACTGATTAAACTAAAACAACATAGCCAATCAGGTTGATAATGTATCCTATAAACTGTCCAATACACAGTAATACATCCTCTTTCTTTGCAACTGAAGAAGGAAACAAAAAGTCCATCATGAAGAAATAACTCCAGACGAAAAAGGCAACAGATACCAATGAAGAGTAGAAACTTGAGGAGAAGAATCATCCGTGAGGAAATATCCGTCTTATACGAAAGGATTGAAGAACAACTGGAAGACTGTACAAGATGGGGAAAACTTGATTGAAGTTTCGTCTTTTCATAAAGATGAGAAGGAACAAAACCACTTAGGAGAATATCCTTATTATTGGTTGGTAACTGAAACAAATATACAATCAAGATTAGTAATATAATAACACAAATAAAGGGTGGGAAAATATAACAATATAATATAGAGGAGGGATAATACTCGTCTCTGTGTCTTTAATAAAATCTAGATTTTACCTTCATAACTTAGGATAATCCGAATTTTATTACAAGACCAGAGACTCATATTTTGCTAGTTTAAAGCAACTAACAAAATAAGTTAAGTGAGGCGTGTTCAATGGGTTTAAAATAAAATTGTTTAAAAATAGAATCAGAAGACCAGTCAGCTGCATCAAAAATTTGTTGAAGGGTAACAGCTTTCAAAAATGCGTTAGAAGCGGCTGATCCTCTAACAGAATGAGCAGAATAAGACACATCAATACCTGCTTCACTCATAACCCATTTAACCCACCTAGCTATAGAAGTAGAGGATATAGGATAATGAGGAGGAATAAAAGATAATAAAAGTTTATTAGAAGCAGAAGTACGAAAAGAAGAAGTTCTGCGTTCATACTTTTTAAGACAGACATACAACCACACAAAGAAGAGGTTCAGAAGTTAAATAAGGATAGAATATAGAGGTTGAAAAAGATTTAGTTCTTTTAGAAATAAAGAAAGTAACACCTTCAGGGGTAAAACGTTTAGAATTAAAATCTAAAGCTCTGACATCAGAAACTCTACGAAAAGAAATTAAACACAAAAGGGTAGCTAATTTAGCAGAAAGTTGTTTCAAGGATAAAAATTCATTTGAAGGCCAAGATTTAAAAAGAGAGAATATAAGATCAACATCCCAGATGGAAGAATATTTAGGAGCTGGAGGTCTTTTAAGTTTAATTGCTTTCATTAATTTGCAAATTAAAGGGTGTTGGCCCACCAGAAAATTGTTAATAAAAGAATGTTTAGCAGAAATAGCTGATCTAGAAACATTGATAGTTCTGTAAGCTAATCCTGAATCAAAAAGAGATGTAAGGAAATTAATAATATAAGTTATATCAACTGAAAGGGGATCCAAATTTCTTTCCATGCACCAGCTAGACCATCTGGTCCATGCGGAAAAATAGCATTTTTTTGGTCCCAGGGGCCAATGAATCTTGAAGTAGTTCCTTAGCTTGTTGTGATAAACCTTGGAGAGATGAGGATTGCCCAAAATTGACCATGCTATGAGACGAAGAGATCCTTGGAGGATAAGATCGTGAGGATGACCTTCTGGATCTGACAATACAGCACCCACTACTCACTAGTGCACGGAGAGGGCTGACCAAGCCCAAACAATCCAAGTAAAAGAAAGCAGCCTCCAGCAGTGAGCAAAGTGACTTTTATTTGTTAAACACAGGTCAAATACAGCAATGTTTCAGGCTAACAATAAGCCCTTTCTCAAGCCTGACATAAATTAAACAAAACACCATTTTAGATTTTAAATTCTAATAAATTTGGATATTTAATATATTTATTTTTGCTAATATATTCACATTGAATTTAGTTGTCACAAATATTATTATTCTAATTTTTCTACTTTTTATTCTTCATTTTTTATAGGATCACTTGGCACTTTATTTATGAAGTTGATTGAATTTTTGCAATATATAGAATGTAAAATATTTTGTAACAGATTTGTATCTTTGTAATTGCAAGAAATGTATTTTGACATGCAATATTCAAGTCTACCACTAGAGGACGATATATGTGCAATTTTTTCACAATTGTTTGGCGCCAATATGGCTACTTAAATGGTGTTTTGTTTAATTTATGTCAGGCTTGAGAAAGGGCTTATTGTTAGCCCGAAACGTTGCTGTATTTGACCTGTGTTTAACAAATAAAAGTCACTTTGCTCACTGCTGGAGACTGCTTTCTTTTACTAAGAGTAGGGGAAAAACAGGAAGAAGAACAGGATGTTTGAGAGACAATTCTAGAAGAGATGGGTACCAGGGTTGAGATGGCCAAAGGGGAGTGATTAGGAGAATTGAAAGAAGATCCCGATGGACTACCGATATAGTTCTCTGAATCATCGAAAATGGGGGAAACGCATAAGCTGTCTGAAGAGGCCAGGGGTGGAGAAATGCATCGATCACCAAAGCATCTGGATCTGGACACCAACTGAAATATGGACGAATTTGAAAATTCAGTCTCGAAGCGAACAGATCCATTGAAAAGGGACCTCTGAGAAATTGAAGCGAATGAAAAACTTGATGATGAAGTTTCCAGTCGCTGGAATCTGTCAGATATCGAGAACCCCAATCCGCTGCGACATTGGATAGACCTGGTATATATTCTGCCTTGACAGAAATATTTCTGTCCAAGCAAAGATGAATTAATTATTTCGTAATAATTGATAAATCTCTCGATTTTGTACCACCGAGACAATTCAAATAGCGAACTGCAGAAATATTGTCCATTCTGAGTAAAATGGACACAGGCAAAGAATCTTTGACAAAACATTTGACTGCAAAAGAGCCTGCTAAAAGTTCTAAGCAGTTGATATGAAAACGTTTTTCTTCTGAAGACCATTTTCCTCCTGTGATCGAAGGACCACAACAAGCTCCCCAGCCCGAATGACTGGCATCGGATTCTATAATTAAATCCGGAGTTTTCCCAAAAATGGCTCTCCCATTCCAAGCTTCTATATGGGAGAGCCACCATGAAAGTTCCTCTTTGGCTTCTGAAGAAAGAGGAATTAAATGGGAATATGACAGACCTTTCTGAAGATGAAAAATTTTTAAGCATTGAAGTTCCCTGTAATGAAGAGGAGCAGGGAAAATAGCCTGAATAGAGGATGAGAGTAACCCAACTATTCTAGCTATAGTCCTGATGGGAACCAAAGATAAAGAAAGAGTTTTTGAAATCTCTTTCTTGATATTCACAATTTTCTCTCTGGGTAGGCTGAGTGTAGACTTCAATGTATCTATTTGGAAGCCTAAAAAGGTTAGAGATTTGGTTGGTGAAAGAACAGACTTCTCTTTGTTGACTAAGAAACCTAAATTTTCCAGAATATAAATAGTAAGATGGAGTTGTGAATCTAGAATGACCGAATTTTGATTCATAATCAAAATATCGTCTAAATAGATGATGAGACGAACGCCTCGAAGACGAAGCCAAGTAATTATAGGTTTCATTAGTTTGGTGAAAATCCAAGGAGCTGAAGATAAACCGAAAGGCATGCAGGTGAAACTCCAAGTCTTTCCTTCCCAAATAAAGGTGAGAAATTTCCTGTGTTCTTGAGCTACCGGAACAGTGAGATAAGCATCTGTCAGATCTAATCTGACTAGGAAATCGTTGTCTAGAAGACAATCTCTGAGAAGATGAATACCTTCCATTTTGAAATGTTGATAGACTACAAAGGCATTTAGAGATCTTAAATTTATAACTGGGCGGAATTGACCATTTTTCTTTTTTACGAGTAAAAGATTGCTGAGAAAACAATTTTGAAGACCTGAAGCTGGTTCTATTGCTTGTTTTGCTAAAAGGTTTGAAATTTCGTTTTGAACTAAAATTCTGTCTGAAACCGAAAACTTTATTGGAAGGGGAAGAGAATTTTGAACTGGAGGAGAAATAAAATCTATAAAAAGACCTGAAACAGTGTGAAGAACCCATTGATCTGTGGTGATCAGGTTCCAATTGTGTGTGAAAATAGATAATCTGCCTCCTACTATGTTTTGGGAAGAAATCTGAGAGGGAGGAAAAGAAAATTTTACCTTGAGGAGAGCGGGATCTTTGCCTCGAACGCTGAAGTCTTGGGTTCCAAAATATTCCTCTGGATGGGAAGAAGCTTGAGGAGATTGGGTTTTGATATTGTCTTTGAGATTGTTGGGAAAATTGAGACCTATTTGGGTACGAAGCACGGCTGGGAAAGCGGCCTCTACCTTTCCCAGCCTGTTCAGAAAAACAATCCTGGTGAAAGATCTTTTTCATGGATGTTCGCATTTTATTTAGATTGGAGAAAGTGTTTACATAACTATTTAGTTCTTTAATAAATGTGTCTCCAAATAAAAGACTATTTGTATCTGTATGAATTTCGTTTACACACTCTGGGGTCAATTCGTCTAAGGATATTGCGCCTGCGTTCAGTGTACATTGCAGAGTTGGCATTTCCCAAAAAGCTGAGCATTCTCTGAAGCCATTCTCTGACAATGACCGGGTCTAACAAAGAATTGTCATACATGGCTTGTTCGGACAAATCAAAGAGTTTTGCTAAGGGGCCAATAGTGTCTAACATTTTGTCCTGACAAATTTTCCAAGCCCTATCCATCCCTTTCTTTAATTTAAAACCTGGGGACCCTATAAATTTTAAAATTTTTGGATCTACTTCAGGGGTAGAACTTGCATTGTTTGGGAGAATTGGTCTAGGGCATTCAGCCCTCATTTTATTTCTAGAATCCCTTTTTAAGGGTTGACGAAGCTGGAAATCGATAAAATCTGCAATATCAGATGAAGGGCACCACTCCGCAGATCTAGGGTGGTGCAAATCATCTGCATTAAACCTAGGATTTCCTAGGCAGTCAAAAATGTTTACTTTTTTAGAATCCAGATGTTTGGATTTTTTCAGACATTTTTTTAATTTTTTGATCTTCGGAGAGGCCGAAGAATCTTCAGATGAAGAATGAGAAAAATAATTTTCAGACTTGGCTAAATCCAAAGAGGAATCAGAATTAAGGTCTGTATCAGAGCAAACCTCCAAATTTTCATCATTGGCCAAAGCCTCTCCCATTAGTGACCTCTTGGGAGTAGAGGAAATAGCAGGTGTTTTTCTTCCTTTCCTGCAAGGAACAGCAGAGCCAGAGACAAGCTGGCGTGATTTCTTTACCCATTTCTTACTCGCTTTAATACCACTTGAAATTGGTCTTTTCCTTTTAATAGCCTTTTTTGAGGATTTGTCAATTAAAAATGTTATTTTTTCCAGCATTGAGTTCATGGAATTGTCAATCATTTTTTGAACACTTTCAGAGCTAAGAGTAGGATTTAAATCTGAAGATTGAGACATATTGATAGGAATATAATATTATAAAAATATTATAAAATAATATATACTATAATATTATAAAAACTACAGTCCAATATATAATCAATTAAATTAATATTTAAATTAAATAATAAATGAAGCAGGAATTATATATATATATAAAATTTGAATTGACCCCAAAGAATATAATAAAGCAATGAATAAATCTATTAAATGTAATATGTTATTAGGAACATAAGGTGGAGACAAAGACCTAAATATTATATAATACACAGCAAAACCGGAACAAAATGTTGCTAATTTTGATCGCAACAAAGAATAACTGCAGCCGTCAACTTCCAGCTGATTGTGAGGTAAGGGAGGGCGGGAAAAAGAGAAACTAACTACACAATATATGAAAAACACTGCACATGCGCACTGAGGCCGACAGTCATAAAATGGATGTCAGAGAAGCGCAACCAAGAAGGAACAAGTCCAGGATCAAAATAAAAGGGGAAAAAACAGTTTAAAAGACTGTAAATAAGAACCGAATAGAAAATGAAAGGTAAATAGAAGAGGGGATAACTCTTAACTAAAGAAAATATGGACAATAAAAAACGGAAGTGTTAATAAAAACGAAAAGCTATATAAATGAGAAAAATGATGTAAACAGCAACAAATAAAATGTAATGAAGATTAGCAAATAGAGTATAAATAAATACAACAAAATATTTTAATAATACACAGTAATACTTATCTTTCTGAAGCAGTAAAAGAAAGAGGATGTATTACTGTGTATTGGACAGTTTATAGGATACATTATCAACCTGATTGGCTACTGTATGTTGTTTTAGTTTAATCAGTTCTCCATTCCTATTGGACACTGATCTGTTCTTTGTTTTACTGTCCCCTTTTCAAAATTTGACAGTTATTTGTGTATACTTTTAAAAACTGCATTTAGGTAATAAAGGAAAGAAAGCAAAATATGAGTCTCTGGTCTTGTAATAAAATTGTATGTTCTATCTCAGTCATGAAAAAAAAATGTGGGTTTTATGACCGTTTTATTCATTGTGAAAATTTTATTATTAAACAGTTGTATCAAATATCCCTATATACTGTACATAGGCTTATATCAAGATGGCTGTGTATGACCACATAATGGCTCCTCATTAGGAATGTTTGTATAGATATTTTTTTTCTCCCCAAAAAAAGGTCAGTAAAGAAAGACTGAATAGCCTTTTAAACCCTGAGATCAGAACCATTTACACAGCCACAGTACTGATCTAGGTTCATACACAGCCAATAATTAGTGTGAATGGCCTGTACCCATTCTTGATTGATAGGAAAGTGTTAGTATAGTGTGTATTCAATATTCAGAAGTGTAGAATGCACCAAGATTGGCACATCATAAATGCTTTTCTGATTATGTAAGGCTTAAAGAGACATTAGTAAACACTTTGATATTGTAATATAAAACATTTAAATGGACAAGAAACCCAACATTTTTTTTTTCATGATTCTGATGGAGAATATAATTCAAAACAATTTCCAGTTTACCTTTTTTATCTAATTTGCTTCATTGTCTTTCTTGAAGGAGCATCATTGCACTACTGGGAGTAAGCTGAATGCATTGGGTGAGCCAATAACATGAGGCATATATGTGCAGCCACCAATCAGCAGCTCCTGAGTCTACCATAGGTATCTTTTTTTAACAAAGGATACCAAGAGAACAAAACAAATTAGATAATACAAGCAAAATGGAAAGCTGTTTAAAATCACATGTCCTATCTGAATCATGAAAGAAAAAAAATTGGGTTTCATGTCCCTTTAATTACACGTAGTAAAACAACTTCACAATATACCTCTATTATATATTAATTTAAGTCTGAAAATTATGGATTTTCCACTCCTGAAAAATGAAAGAGCACACAGCAGGTTTCACAGTCCTAAACTCTCCACATATCACTCCCTAGTTTAAAGTGTGTTATCTTTTCTTATCTGCTGGTGACATAGAAACATAGAAACATAGATATTGACGGCAGATAAGAGCCATAGGCCCAGCAAGTCTGCCCGACCTTACCTAACAGTATAACTTATCTAGTTCGTAGGATAGCCCTATGCTTGTCCCATGCATTTTTAAAGTCCCCCACAGTGTTTGTTGCTACTACCTCTTGAGGAAGTTTATTCCATAAATCAATCACTCTTTCTGTAAAGAAGTGCTTCCTCAAATTACTCCTGAATCTACTACCCTTTAGCTTGAGCTCATGACCCCTTGTTCTTGAATTTTCCATTTTATGTAAAATACCCACAGCCTCAGTTTTACTAAACCCTTTAATGTACTTGAAAGTTGCTATCATATCACCTCTTTCCCTTCTCTCCTCTAAGCTATACATATTTAGGTCATGTAGCCTATCCTGGTAAGTTTTATTTTTTAGACCATGTACCATTTTGGTAGCCCTCCTTTGCACAGATTCAAGTTTGTTAATATCCTTCTGAAGATATGGCCTCCAGAACTGCACACAATACCTTACTCGCTGCATTACTACATTGTTTACTAAGTTTTAAATCATCTGAAATAATAATTCCCAAGTCCTGTTCCTCGTCTGTAACAGTCAGTAAAGTGTCATTGAGTCTGTAATTAACATTTGGATTTTTCTTCCCTAAATGCATTATTTTACACTTTGCTGTGTTAAACTTTAGATCCCAGTCGTTTGTCCAATCCTCCAATTGTTGTATATCACTTCTCATTTTGTCTACCCCCCCTGGAACATGCACTCTGTTGCAAATTTTTGTATCATCTGCAAAGAGACATACTTTCCCCTGTAGCCCTTTGCTGATATCGCAGATAAATATGTTAAACAAAACAGGCCCCAGAACTGACCCCTGAGGAACACCACTAGTAACAGCCCCCTCTGCTGAATGAACTCCATTTACTAAGACACTTTGTTTTCTGTCCTTAAGCCAGCATTCCACCCAGCTCACAATTTTTGAATCTAGACCAAGGAGATATAGTTTGTGAATAAGTTTATTGTGTGGGACGGTGTCAAATGCTTTGCTGAAATCTAGATATGCTACATCAACTGCTCCTCCCTTGTCTAATACTTTTGTTACAGTATTTGTGATAACAATGAATATTTTGTTAAAGCAATAACAAAGGCAATCACTGTCTTCTCCAGACTTTTTAAAGGGGCATTGTACTCTAAATTTTTCTTTGCATAAATGTTTTGCAGATGATCCATTTATATAGCCCATCTGGGGGTGTTTTTGTAAAAACCTATAGTTTTGCTTATTTTTAAATAACATTGTGCTGATTTTCAGACTCCTAACCAAGCCCTAAAGTTTTAGATGCATACTGGTGATGTATATAGACTTCAGACTGCTTCTGTTTGTTTAATGGGTCTTTTTATATGCAGGGGAGGGGGGAGTTCTGCTATCAGCCCCTTTCAGAGGGGGTCCCATGCTAATCTCATCAACAGAGCTAAATTGGGAGTTTCTAATAATGTTGTTAAAATATTGCATATTAGTCTTTATAGTCGTGTCTATTATATGCAGTTAAATAAAAATTGGTGTATACTGCCGCTTTAAGTCCAGAATGTCACCTTCAAATAAGGTAAGTGGTAGCTGGAGTTTTATAATTGAAACACAACTGCAGCAAGTAGGGCGTTCAAATATGTTTGCTTAGGATTAGGGCCATTTTCGGTTCAGCACCCAAGAGAGCGCTTGCTGATTGGTGGCTACATTTAGCCACCAATCAGTAAGCGGTACCCAGGTGCTGAACCTAAAATGGGTCTCTCATAAGCTTTCCTTCCTGCTTTTCAAATAAAGATACCAAGGAGTAATAGGAGAAAATTAGTAAGTTTCTTAAAATTACAAGCTCTATCCGAATCATAAAAGAAAAAAAATGGGTTTAGTATACCTTTAACAAGCTATACTTAAACAAGAATTGTGCTGCAATGTTCATTTGAAATTAGAATGTTTGGTTTAATCATTCTGGGACAGAATTTTAGTAGTCCCAGGTGAACTTTAAAAGAACTTTAACAGAACTTTGATATACGGTAAATAATTGAACGAGAGAATGTGGAAATCAGGTCCAAATTTGTAATTTCTCCACAAATTGCGTAACAATTGGAGTTATATTGTTACTACTGACCACTCAGAAGAGAGAGAGAAAACAGGATTACTGGGGCTCTACAAAATAAAACAATACCTAATTTGTCTCCCTTATAAATAAAGCTTTAAAATAATTACACTAGCAAATGAATTATAATGTTAATAAAATGTTTCGCAATATTGGAATAATTACATTTTATTTTGATGGATATAGGTAATGTATTCCTCTCACAAAGTAAGGATTATTTTAATAGTTAAATCTTTGTGAATCTGTTTTAAAAAGCAAAGCTTGTAAAGTCCTATAAAAAAAAAAACTCTCACCTTTCCATATTAAAACCACACTGGGAATAATTATTTTAAACCCCAGATGGCTACTTAATTTGCTACCTCTGTCAATTGGAAAGATGCCTTTTAATTTCATCCCATTAGTTTGTTATCCTACAGTCGTTTGCCGTTTGTTTCAGACGCCGGTGGCGGTGAGCAAGCTGCCTCACACAAAAATCAACAAATAGCCTGACAGGAGAACTGAAGCTCAGTGCATTCCAAAAGGTTTCTCAACTGCAGGCAATTTACATCAAAAATTCCACAAATGTTCACATTATAGGCTAAAATATTCATCCCGGTATAGAACTTGTGTTAATTAAAAGTACTAATTACCATCTATAACCTCAGAAAACACAGAGGTCAGTAATGAGAAACATGGAAGTTGTTGCATATAATCTATAGGGTATACTGCAATTTATACTCTACAAGTGAGATAACAAAAGGACAAAGTGATAGGACAGCTAACAAGTATATATATATATATATATATATATATATATATATTATTTATATCTGTCCTTAATTGGCAACAGCAGAAGAGATCAGACAAACGTACTTAAAGGGACACTGTACAGTAAAATGTGTTTCCCATTAAAGTGTTCCCAATGACTTGTTATACTACCCTTTAGTCTGAAGAACAAGCCCCCATTCAGCTGGGCTGAGCCTGTATGAAAAACAGATATGTTTATCTTATCTTTTTCTATATACATAAAGGCAAATAATTAGGTATTTAATTGTCATTATGGGTGGCAGTTCCATGAACATAACCAAAATACAAAACTAAACCTTAATACAGTACAGCTAGTACACACATTTTACACTTTAGAAATCATGTCTTGGATGTAAAACAAAACAGATTTTGCTAACAAAAGAACCAATAAACCTAGTGAAGTTATTACTTCATCATCTCATTTATAAGTACCTGTAACTGGCCTCAAAAGAGGAGATATGATAAGGAGAACATGCTTTAAATAGAAAAACCAAGGCAAAAAAAATGGTTATCTTACTCTTATTTATGGAAACTAAAATTACATGTATGTTTTATTTAAAGGGATAGAAAGGTAAAAACTAAAATGTGCATTAATGCATTTAAAGTTTAAAAATAAATACTTTTGCAGTATTCATCCATTAGCAAAAATGCTTTTGGTAATAGTTATTACTGTTGTTCAGCAGCATACACATATATTCTGCAAGTGTCCTGTGCTCCAGCTTTCAAACCCAACACTTTCTCAGAGAGTAAGCAGTGGCTTGTATGAAGCAAACAAAGATTTCACTGATTCAATACACACCCTGTCAATCTGGCACAGGCATGGTGTTTAAATACTAGGTGCACAAGCCCTCACTGCATATGTGTGTATGCCGCCAAAAAAAGCATTTTGCTAATGCACATATACTCACCCATGCACTTTTCAATTTTACCTTTCTATCCCTTTAAACATCTTATATAAAACTTAAACACTACAAAAATTGATTATTTTTTTTAAATATTCCTTTAAATGTTTTTAAACAATTTACTTTGCATGCAGATATTTTGTAATACATTGTAGAATTGTTGATATATACTTTGCATCTATACAAATTGTGCTGTTTGGGTTTATTTTACAAATAGGATGGCTTGGGTCAAGTACCTAAACCCTTTGGTTATCAGCACGATCTGCAACACATTGCATAGCTATCTTTAGCAGCTGAACACTCCATAGATGTTTATGGGTATGCTGTATTATTCCTGCCAGTAAGGTTCAGTTCAAGGTGAACTTTTGCATTGTTTCTCTCCAATCAAATCAGTCATCAAATTAAAAATGTACCTATAAATCCAATAAACACCTGCAGCTACCATGTTGTGTATTGTCTCTAAACAACAATGGTAAATGGATACATAAAATTCAGCATAACCCAAGGTTATTTCACTGAGAGAGGCTTTGCCCTAGTTAATTTATCTTTCCACAGAATACACAATGGTCTAGGTCGAGCAATACTAGATCAAGGAACTGCAGGGATACACAGCTGATTCCCAAATGAGTTAATTATCCATGTTCTTACATTTTACATGGAAAATGAAGCTCTCTCCAAGTCAGTGTGTAATCTAAGCTTATCTATGTACCAGGTGATATCTGTTGTAAAAAAGGTTTTAATGACAACCCATCTCCTCTAACAGAAACAGCAGAAACAACTAATAATATTTTATTCATGTGATATTCTGAATTCAGTTTGTTTGTTTTCTAAGTATATAAAAATATTTGAGTGACTTAAATGTGTTTAAAATATTTGTTCTTTTCCTAAAGCTTAAGTGATTAGTTTTTCCTCATTCCTGTGTAACAAAATGTTTGGGTTGGTTTTTTTTTATTATTCGTTTTTGAACCTCAAAACTTTGTTAAAGGGATACTCAATCAAAATTAAACTTTCATTATTCAGATAGAGCATGCTAATTTAAACAACTTTCCAATTTACTTCCATTAACAAAATGTGCACAGTCTTTTTATATTTACACTTTTTGATTCATCAGCTCCTACTGAGCATGTGCAAGAATAAGTGTGTATGCATTTGTTAATGGCTGATGGCTGTCACATGGTACGTGTATGCATTTGTGATTGGCTGATGGCTGTCACATGGTACAGGGGGAGTGGAAAAAGACATAACGTTTAAAATTGTCAGAAAAAAATCTACTACTCATTTGAAGTTCAGACTAAATGCTATTGCATTGTCTTGTTATCTTGCATTTGTTGATTATGCAAATCCCTATCCAGTTTAAAGTTTCTGTCAGATAATAATTGCACAAATCTCAGTTTACTATAAATTTTATATTCTATCAATTTCTGTTTACTTTATTGCTTTTTTACTATTCCATTTACTCTACATAAAATTAATTTTAATGTTTTCCCAAAATGCTTGTCACATGATGCCTAACATGATGCATCATGGTTATTTTATATGCTCTCTTATTTAAAGGGACATAAAACCCCAAATGTTTCTTTCATGATTCAGATAGAACAATTTAAAAAAAACTTTCAATGTACTTCTATTATCAAATTGTCTTCATTTTCTTGTTATCTTTTGTTGAAAAGAAGGAAGGTAACTTTAGGGGTATGCACGTGTCTGCAGCACTATATAGCAGCAGTTTTTCAACAATGTTATACATTAGAAAAAGCTTTAGATGGCAGCACTATTTCCTGTCATGTAGTACTCCAGAAATATGCACGCAAACTATCTAGATATCTCTTCAACAAAGAATAACATGCGCAAAAAAACAAATTTGATAATAGAAGTAAATTTGAAACTTTTTTTTAAATTGTATTCTCTATCTGTGTCATGAAAGAATAATTTCAGGTTTCATGTCCCTTACATTTATTTTAATCTAATGAATGACATTTACATTTTCTTATGAAACAAACAATATTTGCACCTATTCATAGTACTCCCTGTATAATACTAACTGAACTGATACAATTATTTAATAAGCACATTGTTTTTAAAGGTTTGTCTTTAGTATGCCTATTTTCTTTGAAAACACAATATATATTATTTCACTAAAAGTCGTATTGCCAACTACATGTCCAAGTCCAAGTCCAATACATTTGTAAACCCCCAATAAGGAAAGACATTAGGAGCCCGATCCAATATGCAGCGTCTCCCGCAAAAGCCATCGACGCCAAATTTTGCGCCGGTTTGGTATCCTATATACGGCGTAACATAGAAGTTACGCTCGTATATTTCACCCTTTGGCCGTAGTTTTTTGGCCCATAGACTGTTATAGAAAAGCTGCACAATTTGGCATCCAATATACAGCGTAAGGACTTACGTGGCGAAAAATAAAAATCTTACTCCATTTTCACCTCGCCACGAAATGCAGGCGTAAAACCTAACACCTAACGCATGCTCAATGTCTATCTGCCTGTCAACCCCAATCCCCCACCGCAATACCTAATAAAGTCTATTAACCCCTAAACCGCCGCTCCAGGACCCCGCCACCACCTATATTAAATGTATTAACCCCTAATCTGATCCCCCTACACCGCCACCATCTATATTAAATGTATTACCCCCTAATCTGATCCCCCTACACCGCCGCCACCTATATTAAATGTATTAACCCCTAATCTGACGACCCTACACCGCCGCCACCTATATTAAATTTATTAACCCCTAATATGACCCCCCTACACCGCCGCCACCTATATTAAATATATTAACCCCTAATATGATCCCCCTACACCGCTGCCACCTATATTAAATATATTAACCACTAAACCTAAGTCTAACCCTATTTATTTTAACTAGGTACAATAACTATTAAATAGTTAATAACTATTTAATAGCTACCTAGTTAAAATAATTACAAAATTACCTGTAAAATAAATCCTAAATTACCATTACACCTAACACTACACTATCAATAAATTAATTAAATAAACTACAATTATCTAAACTAAAATACAATTAAATAAACTAAACTATATTACAAAAACAAACAAACACTAAATTACAAAAAATAAAAAAAGATTACAAGAATTTTAAGCTAATTACACCTAATCTAACCCCCCAAATAAAATAATAAAGCCCCCCAAAATAATAAAATTTCCCTACCCGAAACTAAATTACAAAAGTAATCAGCTCTATTACCAGACCTTAAAAGGGCCTTTTGCGGGGCATTGCCCCAAAGTAATAAGCTCTTTTACCTGTAAAAAAAAGAACAACCCCCCCATTACAACCCACCACCCACACACCCCTACTCTAAAACCCACCCGACCCCCCCTTAAAAAAACCTAAGTCTAACACCCAAGTGCTCCTTACCTGTCCTGAAGACCGGCAGAGAAGGTCCTGTTCCAGGCAGTGAAGTCTTCTTCCAAGTGGCAACCTCTTCTTCTTCCAGGAACCAACCAGCGCGGAGTGGAGGAGTTGAAGACCGATGACCGCGGAGCTGAAGACCGTCCACTCTGGAACTGAAGACCGGCGATGCTGGAACTGAAGATCGGCGACGCTGGAACTGAAGAGCCACTGAATAGGAATTCAAGGTACGCGATTAAAAATGGCGTCCCTTGAATTCCTATTAGCTGATTTGAGCCTTCAAATTCAAATCAGCCAATCGGATGAGAGCTACTGTAATTCTATTGGCTGATTTGAATAGCCAATAGAATAAGAGCTACTGTAATTCTATTGGCTGATTTGAAAAGCCACTTGAGGGTTAGACTTAGGTTTTTTTAAGGGGGGATTGGGTGGGTTTTAGAGTAGGGGTGTGTGGGTGGTGGGTTGTAATGGGGGGGTTGTTCTTTTTTTTTACAGGTAAAAGAGCTGATTACTTTGGGGCAATGCCCCGCAAAAGGCCCTTTTAAGGGCTGGTAATAGAGCTGATTACTTTTGTAATTTAATTTAGGGTAGGGAAATTTTATTATTTTGGGGGGCTTTTTTATTTTATTAGGGGGCTTAGATTAGGTGTAATTAGCTTAAAATTCTTGTAATCTTTTTTTATTTTTTGTAATTTAGTGTTTGTTTTTTTTTGTAATATAGTTTAGTGTATTTAATTGTATTTTAGTTTAGATAATTGTAGTTTATTTAATTAATTTATTGATATTGTAGGTGTATTTGTAACTTAGGTTAGGATTTATTTTACAGGTAAAATATTTTAACTAGGTAGCTATTAAATAGTTATTAACTATTTAATAGCTATTATACCTAGATAAAATAAATACAAAGTTACCTGTAAAATAAATATAAACCCTAAAATAGCTACAATGTAATTATTAATTATATTGTAGCTATCTTAGGGTTTATTTTATAGGTAAGTATTTAGTTTTAAATAGGAATAATTTAGTTAATAATATTAATATTATTTAGATTTATTTAAATAATAATTAAGTTAGCGGGTGTAAGGGTTAGACTTAGGTTTAGGGGGTAATATATTTAATATAGGTGACGGCGGTGTAGGGGGATCATATTAGGGGTTAATAAATTTAATATAGGTGGCGGTGGTGTAGGGGGATCATATTAGGGGTTAATAAATTTAATATAGGTGGCGGCGGTGTAGGGAGGTCAGATTAGGGGTTAATAAATTTAATATAGGTGACGGCGGTGTAGGGGGGTCAGATTAGGGGGTAATATATTTAAAATAGGTGGCGGCGGTGTTATGGGATCAGATTAGGGGGTAATATGTTTAATATAGGTGGCGGCGGTGTAGGGGGGTCAGATTAGGGGGTAATACATTTAATGTAGGTGGCGGCGGGGTCTGGGAGCGGCGGTTTAGGGGTTAATACTAGGATAGGTTTATTGCAGTGTGGGCTATGGGGGTTTAGGGGTTAATAATTAGGCTTATTGCGTTGTGGGGGGTTGTCGGTCTAGGAGTTAATACATTTATTGTTAGGAGTGAGAGGGGGGATTGCGGATAGAAGGGTATGCGTGTCGGGCTATTTTTGGGAGGCGTGTTAGACAGTAATGGGAGATTATATACTTTAGTTAGTTTTTTTTAGGCGGCGGCAGTTTCTAAAGTGCCATAAGTCACTGGCGACTCCAGAAATTTGTACTTACGCTTATTTCTGGATATGGCTAGTTTGTCTGACTTACGACACTTTAGCAACTATCGGCGCCGTATATGTGATAGCCCGATGTGGGAGGTCAAACTACGGGCGGCGCAGGTTTCCACGATTGCGCCGAAACCTACGTCGTATATCGGATCACGCCCCTCATGTATGCCACACACCTCCCATTAATCCATCTTGAAGCCTTTATGATGTCTCAGGTCAGATGCATGGCCATGATTGCCCTTTGTGCCTTGGCAAATCCCCAAAACAGATGCATGGAACTTGATGCCTTCTTTATGCCCACTTAATTCCCAAATTAGAATCCAGATAATTAGTAAAAAAAAAAAAATATTGGTAGATAAACGATGATAGATAGATAGATAGATAGTTACAAAGAAACATAGATTTTGATGACAGATAAGAGCCATGGGCCCAGGAGGTCTGCTTGATATTTCCTAAAAGAATAAACTTATCTAGTTCGTAGATTAACCTTATGCTCATGAAAAGAAGGAATGAGGTGGCTTGCTCCAAAGTAAAACTCCAATTTATTGATGTACATTAAAATTTCAGGAGGAAACACATCGTGAGATGAGTGTAGTACCACCGGCTTACGCCTTTCAGCTGGACGCCTTACTCATAGCCATAAGGTGCTATGCTGTACATACAGCTTAAAAAGGCAATTAACTCTTTGCTATTGGTTAAAAGAAATTAAGATACGCCCAAATCACAGGTAACGCTATGGCTGTGTTAATGAATACTGAATAGCATAGTTGAATGATTTGTGTATACAGGCTTATGTTTCAAAACAGAATTATATAGTAAGAGATACACAATATTAAAAAAAAACTAAAATTAAAGATTGCTATGAAAACATATCTGAAAACATACCTCTGATTCTGAAACATAATAAAACATTGTCTCACAAACAGTATAGTTAATATCGACAAGCAGGGATGTATATATTGTAAAACATTTCTTTATACAGGGAGTGCAGAATTATTAGGCAAGTTGTATTTTTGAGGATTAATTTTATTATTGAACAACAACCATGTTCTCAATGAACCCAAAAAAACTCATTAATATCAAAGCTGAATAGTTTTGGAAGTAGTTTTTAGTTTGTTTTTAGTTATAGCTATTTTAGGGGGATATCTGTGTGTGCAGGTGACTATTACTGTGCATAATTATTAGGCAACTTAACAAAAAACAAATATATACCCATTTCAATTATTTATTTTTACCAGTGAAACCAATATAACATCTCAACATTCACAAATATACATTTCTGACATTCAAAAACAAAACAAAAACAAATCAGTGACCAATATAGCCACCTTTCTTTGCAAGGACACTCAAAAGCCTGCCATCCAAGGATTCTGTCAGTGTTTTGATCTGTTCACCATCAACATTGCGTGCAGCAGCAACCACAGCCTCCCAGACACTGTTCAGAGAGGTGTACTGTTTTCCCTCCTTGTAAATCTCACATTTGATGATGGACCACAGGTTCTTAATGGGGTTCAGATCAGGTGAACAAGGAGGCCATGTCATTAGATTTTCTTCTTTTATACCCTTTCTTGCCAGCCACGCTGTGGAGTACTTGGACGCGTGTGATGGAGCATTGTCCTGCATGAAAATCATGTTTTTCTTGAAGGATGCAGACTTCTTCCTGTACCACTGCTTGAAGAAGGTGTCTTCCAGAAACTGGCAGTAGGACTGGGAGTTGAGCTTGACTCCATCCTCAACCCGAAAAGGCCCCACAAGCTCATCTTTGATGATACCAGCCCAAACCAGTACTCCACCTCCACCTTGCTGGCGTCTGAGTCGGACTGGAGCTCTCTGCCCTTTACCAATCCAGCCACGGGCCCATCCATCTGGCCCATCAAGACTCACTCTCATTTCATCAGTCCATAAAACCTTAGAAAAATCAGTCTTGAGATATTTCTTGGCCCAGTCTTGACATTTCAGCTTGTGTCTTGTTCAGTGGTGGTCGTCTTTCAGCCTTTCTTACCTTGGCCATGTCTCTGAGTATTGCACACCTTGTGCTTTTGGGCACTCCAGTGATGTTGCAGCTCTGAAATATGGCCAAACTGGTGGCAAGTGGCATCTTGGCAGCTGCACGCTTGACTTTTCTCAGTTCATGGGCAGTTATTTTGCGCCTTGGTTTTTCCACACGCTTCTTGCGACCCTGTTGACTATTTTGAATGAAACGCTTGATTGTTCGATGATCACGCTTCAGAAGCTTTGCAATTTTAAGAGTGCTGCATCCCTCTGCAAGATATCTCACTATTTTTGACTTTTCTGAGCCTGTCAAGTCCTTCTTTTGACCCATTTTGCCAAAGTAAAGGAAGTTGCCTAATAATTATGCACACCTGATATAGGGTGTTGATGTCATTAGACCACACCCCTTCTCATTACAGAGATACACATCACCTAATATGCTTAATTGGTAGTAGGCTTTCGAGCCTATACAGCTTGGAGTAAGACAACATGCATAAAGAGGATGATGTGGTCAAAATACTAATTTGCCTAATAATTCTGCACTCCCTGTATATAGTACATAAGATAGGCAGTAGACGTGCCCAATCTTATTTATATTAGATATAGACTGTATATGCATTAAGCAAAATTCATCCCAGTGCCAAGACTATGCCAAAACAAAATTATTATTTTATTAGATAGACATATATAAGTAGTTGAAAAAAGAGTAAGGTAGAAACGTATTCCAAACATAGATAATAAAGTAGAAAAAAGGGGGGAGATAAATGTATATATATTGTTCTCAACATTGTAAACAATATGGTAAAAAATAGGATACATAAACCCTAAATAGTAAACAATCTTTCTGTACGAATAATAACTATATGCTTAGGATTATTCCCAAATGTTTATGAGATCATATCTCGAATTTAGACCTGATGGGATTCGAGTCCCCAAACGAAAAATGCAAAACATTTCTCTTTTAACCAATAGGTGGTAAAGCTTACCTCCCCTGATGGGTGTCCTAACCTTCTCTATTACAAACCATTTATTGGTATTAAGACTGCTATTGGGGTGAATAAAAAAATGTTGTACAAGTGGAGTTGTACAATGGTCGAGAGATGCTCCCTCATTCGGGAATTAATATCCCTACTGGTGAGACCCACATACTGAACCTTGCACAAAGTGCAAGTCAGAAGGTAGATCACACCCGTAGCAGTACAATTCAGGCATGATTTGATGTTAAAAACCTCCCCTGTGACTTCAGATTTAAAATTGGTAGTAACTGTTACAAAGTCACAAGGTTTACATCTTCGATGTCCACACCTGAACATACCTAAATGACGTAACCATGAGCTAGACGTTTCTGTAGTTTGTCTCAATTGTGTAGGGGAAAGGATAGATGTGAGGGTGCGACATTTTCTATATGAACACATTATGCCCTTAGACATAGTTGATTGTAACGCATCATCTGCTGCTAGGATGGAAAAATGTTTTCTCACAATGTTACAGATGTCAGAATACTGAGCACTGTACGTAGTTATAAAATTAGTTCCCTCAAATCTATCCCCTCTGGCCTTCTTTCTACCTTTAAGGAGAGTTTCTCTTGATTCACTTTGAACACACTTTCTTGCCCTTGTAATATCTTTCAAGGGATACCCTCTTTCTTTGAGTCTATGCTCCAAAAGGTTTGCCTCAACTTCAAAGTCAGTTTGCTCACTGCAATTTCTCCTGATTCTGTTATATTGTCCCTTTGCCACCACAAATGAAATGTGTCTGGGGTGACAACTGGAAACATGTAACAACATGTTTCCAGAAATGGGCTTTCTATATACCCCAGTAATAACTTTGCCATTTTTCCCCCTGTGAGTAACACATCTAAATAGTTTATCCTGTTGACATTATACTCATAGGTAAATGTTAGACCTAATTGATTGTTATTTAAATATTCAACAAAGTTAGGTATCAAATCGCTGGGACCTGTTCAAATCAACAACAAACCGTCTATGAACGGTTTATAAAAGTTTATGTTGGACCTGTAAGGGTTTCTATCCCCAAACATGTGCACCATCTCCCACCAACCTAAGTATAGGTTGGCATATGAGGGGGCAAATTTAGCTCCCATAGCCGTGCCACATCTCTGGAGAAAGAAAGAATCCTCAAATCTAAAGAAATTGTGGGATAACAAAATTTGACAATCCTAACAACATATTCGTGAAAGCCAGTAGTATAGTTAGTAGAGTTGTACAAAAAGAACTCAATCGCTTTGATACCCTCTGAGTGGGGAATAGAGGAATATAGTGCAACAGCATCTAAGTTAGCTATATTGACCCGTTTTCCCATTTTACTTGACTCATTAAATTCAAAACATGTTTAGTGTCCTGAATGAAAGAAGGTAAAAAGCAAACCAAAGGCTGAATAATTGAATCAAGCCATTGTGAAGTGTGCTCAAGCAAGGAATCTATTCCACTAGCTATAGGTCTACCCTGAACATTAGTGACAGATTTGTGGTCCTTCGGAAGATGGTGGAACCATGGTGTTTTTGGACATTTAACATCCAAGTATTCAGCAGTTTTTTGGTCCAGGAAACCTTGTTCCACACCATCGTCCAAAATGTCCACAAGTTCCTTTTTATATTTAGTTGTGGGATCCCTAGGCAAAACTTCATTGTCATGTGGATTACACAACTGTCTTAAGGCTTCAGAAACATAATCACTCCTATCCATGACCACGACAGACCCACCCTTGTCTGCCTGGCCAAGGTGGCATTATTTTCTAATGATTTTAGTGCTTCTTTTTGTGTACAAGATAAATTACTTTTAGTATGTTTTTTAGAAGCCTTAAGGGTTAAATGGTCTTTTTCTACCCTTTTATGAAAAGTTTCCAATATACCACTAGTGTGTATAGGGTAGAATTTAGAGTTGCATCGAAATGAAGTGCCACTATTTACCTCTCCTGATTCACCAATACCTTCTGATTCCAAATAATTCATGGATATTAGGTCACAAGTTTCACTAAAATTGACAAATTCAGGTAGAGACAAGTCATGAGAGGCAATAGTACTTTTAGTGGGAGAATCCCCCTGATTGAAATGCTTCTTAAGGGTCGGATTCCTAAAAAAGCGGTTTAAATCAAGTAAAGTCTGGAACATGTCAAAGTCAGAAGTGGGTGCAAAGCCCAAACCAAGACTTAGCAAGTGCTCCTGATCTTGTGTCAAGATAGTACTGGATAAATTAATTACATTATTTATTTGTATTAGCTTAATGGGCGACTGCCCCTGAGCTGATACCTCTCCTGTATGGATTGGTCTGACTGAATTGCTAGTGTACTTGAAATTGTCGTTCCCCCCCTTTTGGATCCAGCTCCAAAGGAAAAACCTTATCAAGATCTGCTGCCACACCACTAGTTCTAGAATTAAGCGAGATCCCTGTCTCTATCTTGGCACGGGAACCTGGTACATAATTACTTGTACTAGCATTGTTCTTAGGTCTTACTAGCAGATCGTTAGAGGGAATGTTAGAATTTTCAGTATGTTTCAAAATGCCAGGTTTGGGGGGTGACAGGAGCATTGTTAGGCCTGGAATCATCAGATGTATAGTAAGTATCACTTTCCGTAAAAGAAACATTCTTACTGGTCTTAGTATTGTTGTTATTATTTCTTCCACAACCTCTGCCTCTACCTCCCCTCCCATTTCTTCTATTGAAAGGCTGACTTTGCCTAAATTCACTGCGTTTTTTCCTATTCCAAATATAAACAGCATTCTGGGAATAATCATCTTTGTCACAAATAAACTTAATGTGCTTATTCTCCATAATAGATGACTTGCCTCGTGCTACTGAATTTTGTAATATATAATCAAACCTAACAAAATCTGGTTCCAAACTTCTCTTATTCAGTTCAATTTGCAAGTCATCTATCTGTATTTTAATTTTATCTAAAGCAACTTTTTTACAAGCAATCAACATTAGCATTAACCTAGAGGAACATTCAGACAAAATATCATTCCAGTTGTCAATAAATTATTTGTCAGTGGGGTCCACCTCAAAAGTGGGAAACTTGTATACTCGCAGACCCCTAGGTATCATGCCTGACTTTATATATTTATCAAAAGTCCAGATGTCCCATTGTATTTTCATTTCTTTTAACAGTAGATTCTCCATGCTGTCAAACAATGTGCTCAATGAGAGAGATCCTTTGTTATCAGAAAATGTAAGGTCACAGTCTTGTGTCGTGTCATAACGTGCCATAGCTGGTCTCAAGGAAAAGAAAGTTTGTTTAACTTGAGGTGTGTCCTCCATGATTAGTGTGCACGGGAAAACTCTAATATAACCCAAATCCTGGATACCACAAGACGTATCCCAGATGATAAAGTAAGAAAAACTCTACTAACTATACTACTGGCTTTCAGGAATATGTTGTTAGGATTGTCAAATTTTTGTTAACTCACAACTTCTTTAGATTCAAGGATTGTTTCTATCTCCAGAGATGTGGCACGGCTATGGGGGCTAAATTTGCGCCCTCATACGCCAACCTATACTTAGGTTGGTGGGAGATGGTGCACATGTTTGGGGATAGAAACCCTTACAGGTCCAACATAAACTTTTATAAATGGTTCATAGACGATTTGTTGTTGATTTGGACAGGTCCCAGTGATTTGATACCTAACTTTGCTGAATATTTAAATAACAATCAATTAGGTCTAAAATTTACCTATGAGTATAATGACAACAGGATAAACTATTTAGATGTGTTACTCACAGGGGGAAAAATGGCAAAGTTATTACTGGGGTATATAGAAAGCCCATTTCTGGAAACATGTTGTTACATGGTTCCAGTTGTCACCCCAGACACATTTAATTTGCGGTGGCAAAGGGACAATATACCAGAATCAGGAGAAATTGCAGTGAGCAAACTGACTTTGAAGTTGAGGCAAACCTTTTGGAGCATAGACTCAAAGAAAGAGGGTATCCCTTGAAAGATATTACAAGGGCGAGAAAGTGTGTTCAAACTGAATCAAGAGAAACTCTCCTTAAAGGTAGAAAGAAGGCCAGAGGGGATAGATTTGAGGGAACTAATTTTATAACTACGTACAGTGCTCAGTATTCTGACATATGTAACATTGTGAGAAAACATTTTTCCATCCTAGCAGCAGATGATGCGTTACAATCAACTGTGTCTAAGGGCATAATGTGTTCATATAGAAAATGTCGCACCCTCGCATCTATCCTTTCCCCTACACAATTGAGACAAACTACAGAAACGTCTAACTCATGGATACGTCATTTAGGTATGTTCAGGTGTGGACATCGAAGATGTAAACCTTGTAACTTTGTAACAGTTACTACCAATTTTAAATATGAAGTCACAGGGGAGGTTTTTAACATCAAATCATGCCTGAATTATACCGCTACTGGTGTGATCTACCTTCTGACTTGCACTTTGTGCAAGGTTCAGTATGTGGGTCTCACCAGTAGGGATATTAATTCCCGAATGAGGGAGCATTTCTCGACCATTACCAATGGTAATTCTACAACTCCACTTGTACAACATTTTTTTATTCACCACAATAGCAGTCTTAATACCAATAAATGGTGTGTAATAGAGAAGGTTAGGACACCCATCAGGGGTGGTGAGCTTGACCACCTATTGGTTAAAAGAGAAATGTTTTGGATTTTTCTTTTGGGGACTCGAATCCCATCAGGTCTAAATTTGAGATATGATCTCATAAACTTTTGGGAATAATCCTAAGCATATAATAATTATTCGTACAGAAAGATTGTTTACTATTTAGGGTTTATGTATCCTATTTTTTACCATATTGTTGACAATGTTGAGAACAATATATATATACATTTATCTCCCCCCTTTTTTAACTTTATTATCTATATTTGGAATACATTTCTACCTTACTCTTTTTTCAACTACTTATATATGTCTATCTAATAAAATAATAATTTTGTTTTTGGCATCGTCTTGGCACTGGGATGAATTTTGCTTAATGCATATACAGTCTATCTAATATAAATAAAATTGGGCACGTCTACTGCCTATCTTATGTATTATATATTAAGAAATGTTTTACAATATATACATCCCTGCTTGTCGATATTAACTATACTGTTTGTGATACAATGTTTTATTATGTTTCAGAATCAGAGGTATGTTTTCAGATATGTTTTCATAGCAATCTTTAATTTTAGTTTTTTTTAATATTGTGCATCACTTACTATATAATTGTGTTTTGAAACATAAGCCTGTATACACAAATCATTCAACTATGCTATTCAGTGTCATTAACACAGCCATAGCATTACCTGTGATTTGGGCGTATCTTAATTTATTTTAACCAATAGCAAAGAGTTAATTGCCTTTTTAAGCTGTGTGTACAGCTTAGCACCTTATGGCTATGATTATGGCATCCAATGTGTTTCCTCCTGAAATTTTAATGTACATCAATAAATTGGAGTTTTACTTTGGAGCAAGCCGCCTCATTCCTTCTTTTCAATTGGCTATACCAGTGGCTTTGCTTCCAGCATGACGGATGTCACAGCTGTATGATTCAGCTATCACTCCAACTCCATAAAGCCTCAGTGACCAGCCCCTTCTTGTGACGTCATCCACATCATTCGCATCATCTGCGAACACAGCCGAGATTGCCTGCCGTAGAGGGTGAGAGATGCCGACAAACTCGGTGAAAAAGGTCCCATAGGTCTGAATTACAAGGTCTCTGCTCCCTGGTAAGGTTGTTTGGATATATGCTGCTGTTTTTGGGACTGTGGTTTCAGTAAGGTGTATGTAAGAGTGTGTTTGTAGCAGTTCAGCACTCAGATATCTATATACTTGAAAGTTTTTTTCTAGCCTTATGCTTATCCCAGACATTCTTAAAGTCCCCACAGTGTTTGTCATTACTACTTCTTGTGGAAGTGTATTCCATAAATCAATCACCCTTCCTGTAAAGAAGTACTTCCGCAAATTACTCTTGAATCTACTACCCTTCAGCTTGATATCATGACCCCTTCTTCCTGAATTTTTCATTTTATGACAAATACTAACAGCCTCAGCTTTACTAAGCCCTTTAATATACTTGAAAGTTGCTATAATATTACATATTTCCCACCTCTCCTCTAAGCTATACATATTTAGATAATTGAGCCTTGTACCATTATTATTATTATCAGGTATTTGTAGAACGGCAACAGATTCCACAGTACTATGAACATAGGTGATATACAAAATAACAATTACAGTGATTGAATGGGTAGAGGGTCCTGCTGAGAGTTGCACTGTTGTAGTCGAGTCTTATGAAGGTGAACTACAAGCAGCTGGGCTCATAGGCTTACAGGATATGGGGTTTAAGGGGAAAGCAGTGGAGATAGGAAGGTTAGTGTAAGTTGTATGCATCCCTTAATAGTAGAGTCTTCAGGGAGTGCTTGAAGCTTTCAAAACTAGGGGAGAGTCTTGTGGAGCAAGGCAGAGAGTTCCATAAGATGGGAGCCAGTCTGGAGAAATTTTGTAAATAAAAATGTGAGGAGGTAACAAGAGAGGAGGAGAGTAGGAGATGATGAGCAGAGTGAAGGTGGCGGGAGGGAGAGTATCTGGAGACAAGGTCTGAGATGTAGGGGGGAGCAGTGCAGTTGAGGGCTTTGTGTGTCAGAGTGAGAATTTTCTGTTTAATCCTGGAGGCAAGAGGAAGTCAGTGAGTAGATTGGCTGAGAGGTGCAACAGATGAAGAGCGACGTGTAAGGAAGATGAGCCTGGCAGAGGCATTAATTATTGATTGTAAAGGAGATAGGTGGCAGCTAGGGAGACCAGAGAGAATGGAGTTGCAGTAGTCAAGGTGGGAAAGTATTAGAAAGTGTATTAAAATCTTAGTTGTGTCTTGTGTAATCAAATGTCTAATTTTAGTGACGTTTTTAAGGTGGAAGTGGCAGGCTTTAGTCAAGGAATGAATGAGAGGAGTGAAAGAAAGATCTGAGTCAAGTTTGACCCCAAGACATCAGGCATGTGGGGTTGGGGTAATGATGGAGTTATCTACAGTTATAGAGAAATGAGGGGTGGAGATTTTGGAAGAAGGGGGGGAAATAAGGAGCTCAGTTTTGGAGAGATTTAGCTTGAGGTAGTGCGAGGATATCCATACATACATACAAATGATAATGAAACCTGTTGGGCTTTATTAAGGAACCTAATGAGGTTGTCTAGATGGAGAAGAGAAGTGGACCAAGGACAGAGCCTTGCGGTAACCCAACAGAAAGAGGTAACGGGTAGAGGATGCCCCAGAGAAGGCTACATTAAAGGTGCGGTTAGACAGATAGGAAGAGAACCAAGAGAGAGCTGTGTTGCAGATGCCATAGGATTGGAGGGTATGGAGCAAATCAGGGTGGTCGACAGTTTTAAAGGCTGCAGACAGATCAAGGAGGATAAGCAGAGAGAAGTGGCCTTTGAATTTTGCTGTAAGTTAGTCGTAGAGTGAAGGGGTGAAATCCAGATTGCAGTGGGTCAAGGAGGGAGTTTAATGTAAGAAAATAGGATAGACGTGCATATACTAGCTTTTCAAGAAGCTTTGAGGCAAGAGGTAGTAGGGAAATAGGGCAGTAGTTGGATAGGGAGGTTGGATCGAGAGAAGGTTTTTGGAGGATAGGTGTAACCAGGGCATGTTTAAGAGATGAGGGAAATATACCAGTGCTGAGGGAGAGGTTGAAGATGTTTGTAAGTATAGGGTTAAGGGTAGAAGAGAGGTGAGTAGCTGTGAGGGGATGGCGTCCAGGGGACAGGTAGTGAGGTGAGAGGATATTATCAAGGTAGAAACTTCTTCTGTAACAGTGGCAAAAAAGCTAAATTTATGGCTATGTGGGTTTTGGATGATTGTGAGCTTTTGAGGGGGTGGGAGACCGGTAGTATGTTGAGAGCTGATTTTATTTCTGATGGAGTTGATTTTGTTGTTGAAGTAGTTGGCAAAATCTTGAGCTGAGAGAGAAGTTCTAGTGGGAGGTGGGGGTGGGCAGGGTACAAAGAGTATTGTATGTGGAGAACAGACGTTTTGGGTTTGAAGAAAGAGTAGAGAAGTAATGTTGCTTATATAGCTTAAGGGCAGAAAATTAAGAGTTCAAGATTAACTTATAGTGAAGTAAGTCAGCAGAACTCCAAGATTTCCTCCAGTGCCGCTCAGCAGTATGGGAACATCTGCATAGGTACCATGTCAGAGGAATATGCCAGGGCTGAGGATGAGTGTATGATTTCTGAGCTATGGTAGGTAGGGCCAGATTGTCAAGGTCCGATGTAAGGGTGGAGTTATAGTGGTAGTGATAGGGCAGGAAAAGGAGGGGATGAATGAGAGAAGAGGTTCAAGAGAGCTAGCGAGCTGTTGCTGATCTAATGACTTGATTCTTCTGTGAAGTTTAGTGTGAGGGGTAGGAGAAGGGAGAGTTGTAGGGAGGGAAGTGATGTTACAAGTGAGGAGGTCATGGTCAGAAAGGACAAAAGGGGAGTTTGTGAAGTTTGAGATAGTCCATTGATAGCTGAAAATCAGATCAAGGGACTGACCATATTTGTGAGTGGGAGAGTCAGTCCATTGTAATAGGCCAAAAGAGGAACGGAGTTGCAGAAGTTGTTTTGCAGAGGAGGCAGTGGGATTATCAACAGGGAGGTTGAAGTCATCAAGAAGATGGCAGGAGTATCTGAGGAAAGGAAATAAGGTATCTAGAAATAAAGTTGAGGAGCCTGGGGGGTGGTATATGACTGCAACGTGTATAGAGAGTGTGTTTCGAATGAAGAAAATGTGAGGGAATAAAAGTGCTGTATTTGTTGAAAGGTGCAAGGAGAGGAATGAAAAATACCAACTCCTTGTCTATTGTCAGACCTAGGAGTTTGGCTGAAGTGGAGACCTCCATGTGACAGTGCAGCAGAGGAAGCTGTGTCTGAAGCAGAGAGCCAGGTTTCTGTGAGAGCCAGAAGATTGAGAGAGTGGGAGATAAAGAGGTCATGGATAGAAGTGAGCTTGTTGCAAACAGTGTGAAAGTTCCATAGTGCACAAGTGAAGGGGGTGATGGCTTTAGATGCAAGAGGAATGAGATTAAGGTTACCAGAGTTTTGTTTTTGAAGTCTATTGAAGGGCACACATGGGTGTGCAGGTCAATGAAGTTGTGGGGGACCAGGATTAGGGGAGATGTCACAAGCAGCTATTATGAGCAAGAGGGGGAGTGACATGAGATGAGATGCAGATTTGCAGTAGTGGGACTGTTTTTTTTTTGATGAGGTGCAAGGGGGAGAGAGAGTCTTTAGGAATGTGTGAAGTTCATGAATACAAAAGTAAGGTGAAGTTAGAGAGATGGGCTAATGAACAGTGCAGGCGGTGAGGGTGAAGAAGTAATTGATTAAAGTAGTTTGTTAAAGAGACAAAAGGTGGCAAAGAGGAATATAAAGATATTGAACATTTTTACAAAATAGTCAAACAGTGGATAAAATTCAGTATTACAACAGAACATGCCTTATCCCTTGTCCATTTCTTGTATAATTCTTTGTGCCTCACTTATAAATGTTCACTTAAGAGATGACACTGCTATCTAAACCTGCAATGATAACCCCTGCAATGCTTTTCCCATAGCAGTGTTAAATTTATATGCCAGACCATTCAGCTGATTGCAATAAATTAGGTAATGACTTGATCAAAGACAGTCAAAAAGCCAACTGAGAAAATTTGGTTCAGGGTGAGATAAGTTAAAAAAACAGTCAAAAGAATGTGGGGGAGGCTGGGCTTATACCATTAGTGAAATTATAAATTTAGGAATTATAACAAGTATTGGCAAGGTTTGAACATCACATAGATAAACAAACAATATCAGTAGAGTAAATACATAACTTATTACACAAACTACAGACACATAAGAGAGACTTGCAAAACAAATGACACAAAAACTGAGAATTTTGCAGGAGTTGAATGCAGAGACTCAATTCACATACCAAAAGAGAGACTTGCAAGACAAATGACACAAAAACAGGGAATTTGGTAGGAGTTGAATGCAGGGACCCAATTCACATAACATTTTGGTAGACCTCCTTTGGACAGATTCCAGTTTGTTTATATCCTTCTGGACATATGGCCTTTAAAACTGCACACAATACTCAAGATAAGGCCTAACTAATGAATTGTAAAGTGGCATAAGAACCTTACTATTTCTGCTGCAAATATCTCTACCAATACATCCATGCATTCTATTGGTCTTACTTGTTGCAATTCTACATTGTTTACTAAATTTTAAATCATCTGAAATAATGATTCCCAAGTCCCGTTGATCATTTGTAAAAGTCAGTAAAGTGTCATTGAATCTGTAATAAATTATTGGAATTTTCTTCCCTAAATGCGTAATTTTACACTGTGCAGTGTTAAACGTTAGATCCCAGTCATTTGTCCAATCCTCCAATTTTTGTATGTTACTTCTCATTTTGTCTACCCCTCCCCGGGACATCTACTCTATTAAAATGTTTTGAATCATCTGCAATCATACATACTTTCTTCTGTAGCCCTTTGGTAATATCTCTGACAAATATGTTAAACAAAACAGGCCCCAGAACTGACCCTTGAGGACACTCTGTTTTCTATCCTTAAGCCAGCATTCTAGTTCACAATTATTGAGTCTAGACCAAGGATATACAGTTTGTGAATTACTTTGCTGTGTGGGACAGTGTCAATTGCTGAAATCTAGATATGCTACTTAAACTGCTCCTCCTTGGTCTAATACATTAATTTTCCTACTACTGAATTTAAACTAACTGGCCTGTAGTTACCAGATTTTTCCCTAATGCCATTTTTATGAAGAGGTGCTACATTTACTATTCTCCAATTAACAACTCCTGTCAATAGTAACTGATTAAACAGATCTGTTAATGGGACAGTTAGCACTGATTGAAGTTCATTTAAAACCCTCAGAAGAATATTATCAGGACCCACTGACTTTTTTACATTTATTTTTCATAATGTCAACAAAACCGCATCCTCTGTAAAAAGATTAGTGCTAAGTTCATTTCCATTTTTTGTAGCATCCATTATTATAGACAATTCTATCTTCACAATCTTTTGTGAAGACAGAACGGAATTTATTATTGAGACAGTCTGCAATTTGCTTTTCTCCTTCTACTATTCTTCCATCAACTGTTTTCATTTTTACTATTCCATCATTTTCTTCTTTCACTAATATATCTCAAGAAGGTTTTTTCCCCAGGTTTTACTGTCTGTGCTTTTTTCTGTTCTGCATGAGCTTTAAACTTCCTAATTAACTGCTTAGCCTTTTTTTTTGTTGGAGTCACCATATTTGCATATCATCTTCTGACTGTGTGTGTCTGTAATTTCTTTCATGTAAGTGGCAAGAGTTCATGAGCTAGTGACGTATGGGATATATATTCCTACCAGGAGGGGGCAAAGTTTCCCAAACCTCAAAATGCCTATAAATACACCTCCCACCACACACATACCTCAGTTTTAAGTCTATTTCTCCTCCTTAGAGTCTTAATTTGGTTTTAAGGATTTTGCAGGCTCCTCCTTTTGAGCCTATGCATTCTTTGGATATTAAACTACTTTCTTGGAAAGTGTTATTTCTTTTGGCTATCTCTTCTGCTAGAAGAGTTTCTGAGTTGTCAGCTCTCTCTTGTGAGCCTCCTTATCTAATATTCCATCAAGATAAAGCGGTTTTACGGACTTTGTTTAAATTCTTACCTAAGGTTGTGAATTCTAACAACATTAGGAGGGAAATTGCTGTTCCTTCTCTGTGTCCTAATCCTAAGAATTCTCTCGAGAGATCTCTACATACTTTGGATGTGATAAGAGCTTTGAAATACTATGTTGAGGCTACCAAGGATTTCAGAAAGACTTCTAGTTTATTCATTATTTTTTCTGGTTCCAGGAAAGGTCAAAAAGCCTCTGCCATTTCTTTGGCATCTTGGTTAAAACTTTTGATTCACAAAGCTTATTTGGAGGCGGGGCAGTCTACACCTCAAAGAATTACAGCTCATTCTACAAGATCAGTTGCCACTTCTTGGGCCTTCAAGAATGGAGCTTCAGTTGATCAGATTTGCAAAGCAGCAACTTGGTCTTCTTTGCATACATTTACTAATTTTTACCATTTTGAGGTATTTGCTTCCTCAGAAGCAGTCTTTGGCAGAAAAGTTCTTCAGGCAGTTGTCTCAGTTTGATTTCTTTGCCTATAATTTGAGGGGTTTTTTAAATATAAGAAAACAATTATTATTTGGATTAAATTTCTTTCAGCGGAAATAGCTGTTTGTATTTTTATCATTCCCTCTCTAGTGACTCTCTGAATTTCCACATCTTGGGTATTATATCCCATATGTCACTAGCTCATGGACGCTTGCCACTTACGTGAAAGAAAACATAATTTATGTAAGAACTTACATGATAAATTCATTTCTTTCATAGTGGAAAGAGTCCATGAGACCCACCCTATTTTTTGGTGGTTATGATTTTTTTGTATAAAAGCACATTATTTTTCTAGTTCCTCTTTTTGTATGCTTTTTAACTCCTTTTTACCCCTCACTACTTGGCTATACATTAAAACTGAGGTATGTGTGTGGTGGGAGGTGTATTTATAGGCATTTTGAGGTTTGGGAAACTTTACCCCCTCTTGGTAGGAATGTATATCTCATACTTCACTAGCTCATGGACTCTTGCCACTATGAAAGAAATGAATTTATCAGGTAAGTTCTTACATAAATTATGTTTTTCATAAGCTATATTTTATTAGTATGTGCTACTTCTTTTGAAACCATATTGGTTTCCTCTTTCTTTTACATTTACAGACATGTCTAATACAGTGTACGGCTGCATCTAAAATGGCACTCATCAAACTGCTGTCCTTGAGCCCCTGTAATAAGGGTTTACCCTTTTAAATGATTGTTTAGGTATCCTCTCGTGTATGAAAAATCTTCCTTAAGTCTAAAACTTTTATTTTAGTCTAAGTGGACAGTGTCTGCACATGAATACTAAACCAGATTGTTGATCACTGGATCCTAAGTTCTCACTTACAGACACATCTGAAACTGTATCACTGTTTGTAAGTATTAAATCTAATATAGCTTCCTTTCGAGTTGATAATTGTCTTGCTATTTACTGTTTGAGTTGATAATTGTCTTGCTATTTACTGTTTGAGTTGATAATTGTCTTGCTATTTACTGTTTGAGTTGATAATTGTCTTGTTATTTACTTTTCGAGTTCGAGTTGATAATATTGTTGCTAATCTCTTTCCCTCACTACATTTTCAAGTAAGCATTTCTAATTCTGCACAATTCTAAATATATACTTCTGTAACAGCAAACATAAAACAAGTAAATAGCAAGACATTGAAGACAATAATCCAGCACATTATGGATTAACTATTTGCAGAGAAGATGCGCAGCATGTGTGTGGCAGATTGTGAGAAGTAGAGAATAGCAGGTCCTTTGGGTCTAAGGCAGGAAATCACTGTTGTTATCTACTTAGTGTAGGTTCTACAAGCACAATGTCAGTCCTTTCAGAAACAGTCAAAGAAGAAAGGTAGGATCCAGCTTTATGCAAATAAAATCCATCTTTATTGGCAAGGTTAAAACGCCAGATTTGGCTCAGTGAACAGCATACAGTGATAGCAAGCAAACAGGTGTGTGAGCGTGACACCACGGCTTACATGTTTCGGCACTCAGCCGTAATCATAGCCATAGGTGTCATGCAGGTGAATGCAAGTTTAAAAAGTCTGTGTTACAGTTGTGATTGGATAAAAACAATGAATACAAAACACGCCCACACACCAGGTAATGAGTAATTTTAACCCTTAATACCTAAGTCACGCTACAGCAGGAGTACACACATTATGGTTTATATACAGGCAATCTATAAATATATATGGAGATGTATCCTTATAAATATAAACATTATATTTCTAGAATAGAAAACACATATAAATAATGTGATAACAATAGAGAAAGAAAGTCCAGAGGTAAACTGGACCAAAACTGGATGTAAAATATTTTACTATAATCACCATAGTTCTATCTACGATAAATCTTTGCAGTATAACTGGATATGTGAAAGATATATCACATGTGTACGAGAGAAAATGTTGCAATATACACATGATGTATTAAATTATCAAGGGTGTTTAGCCAACATGCGCATATTAGTTATGAAGGGGTACATTATTACCTGTAAAGATATATATAAAATTGCAGATGCAATATAAATATAGACAACTTTATGCGCATGTAACCAACATCCAGACCTAAGTAAATAGGTCCACAGATCGGAGAAAAATATAATATAATATGATGAGAATCACATGAGGGAGGTGCATGTAGGTAAGGATCCTCCATATAATGAGTTCTATAATTAGCAAGCACTAAAGCAAGATGTATATAAGCTAAGTGATTCGAAAGTGGCATAATTTAAAATGAAATATTAATAATGCTGGTTAGCTAGAATATATTCCCATTACAGAGTAATGTCTCAAAGGTGTATACCACTTAGAAAGAGTAAGCACATACACATATACACAAACATACACATACTGATGTATGTATGTATATATACATATATACACACACATTACAGGGCAGTCTAGTGTGTAACCAACCATCAATGCGTATTAAAGTGTAATTAAAGTTAAAAGTACGGAATATATGTTAGAATGTCAGAGAGGGGGGTATAGCAAAGTAGACAATACCCACAGAAGAATTTGATTTATAGAGATGTTTGAATGATAAGTATTTGTACTCTCAAATCATTCCCAGAAATTGATCAAATCGTATCTTGAGTTTAAACCCAATGGTAGTCTGGTTTTCAGGGTGTATATCCAATACACTTCCCTTTTGGCAAGTATATTTTCAAGATTACCACCTCTCTTGGGCACCTTGGCTTGTTCTATTGCCGCCCATTTAAATGAGTTCAGACTGCTGTGATGTCTTGTGGAAAAAGGTTGAACAAGTGGTGTGCTAGATGTACCTTTTGTAATAGTCGAGAAATGTTCTCTAATGCGGGAATTTATATCCCTTGAGGTTAACGCTATGTATTGAATGTTACATAAGGTGCATGTAATGATATATATGACATTCGTACTTTGGCAGTTTAAACAGGTTTTGATTGGATATGTCTGTCCCGTTATTGCTGAGGTGAATTCTTTAGTATCCCATGCAAAGTCGCAGGGTTTACATTTCTTATGGCCACATTTAAACATGCCCAGATGTTGTAACCATGAGCTAGTGCGACAAGAAGTCTGTTTTAATTCTGTGGGAGACAGAATAGAAGCCAATGTGGGGCTTTTCTTGTAGGAACACCTAACACCTTGTTTTACAGTTTCAAGCAACTTCTCGTCGGCTGCCAGTAACGGGAAATGTTTCCTGACTATGTCGCAGATTTGGGGGTATTGTGTGCTGAAGGTTGTCACAAAATGTACACCTAGGAAATCTCTGTGTGTGTTTCTAGGTTTATCCACCAAAAGTTGGTCCCTGTCCAGTTGGTCAACAGCTAGTCTAGCCTGTCTAATATGTCCACGAGTGTATTTCCTCTCTTTTAGTCTCTTCTCAAGACAACCTGCCTCCTGCACGTAATCCTCCATGTTGCTACAATTCCTTTTAAGCCTAGTGAACTGGCCTTTTGCAACAGCATATGATGTATTTTTTGGGTGGCAGCTGGAGGCGTGCAGGAGGGTGTTGCCCGAGATAGGTTTTCGGTACACTTTTGATACAATGTTGCCCCTTCTCTCTCCTGTAAGGCATAAGTCTAGGTAATTAATGGAGTTTCTGTCAGTGGTGTATGTGAAACTCAAGTTCAAATTATTTTTGTTGATCATGTCAATGAAATTCTTAATGTCTGCAGGAGGACCTGACCAGATAAGAAGGAGGTCGTCAATATAACGTTTAAAGAAACAAATGTGAGATCTAAATGGGTTGCTATGGTCAAAGATGTTTTCTAGCTCCCATTTGCCAAGAAATAAATTCGCATATGAGGGGGCATATTTCGCCCCCATGGCAGTACCACATCTTTGCACATAGTATTTGCCTTCAAAAGTAAAAAAATTGTGAGTCAATAGGAACTCGAGAATTCTTAGAATGTAGTTTTGGAAATCTGATGTATATTCTGTGTGTGTTGTCAAATAATATCTTACAGCTTCAATACCCTTGTTGTGTGGGATCCTAGAATATAGTGAGACCACATCGACCGAAAGCCAATGGTAGTTGGTTTGCCATTTTGTATTGGTTAGGAGATTTAGTATATGTTTTGAATCTCTCGTGTATGAAGGTAGTTGGTTAACCAATGGCTGCAGGATGGCATCCAACCACTGGGACAATCTTTCAAAAATAGAATCAATACCGCTAACTATTGGGCGGCCTTGTATGTTGGTAAGGGACTTATGAACCTTAGGGAACATATGGAAGACTGGGGTTCTTGGGTACTTAACATAGAGATAATCTGCTGTATTTTCATCTAAGAAACCGTGTTCAACACCATCATCATCTACAAGAAAAGCCCCACATTGGCTTCTATTCTGTCTCCCACAGAATTAAAACAGACTTCTTGTCGCACTAGCTCATGGTTACAACATCTGGGCATGTTTAAATGTGGCCATAAGAAATGTAAACCCTGCGACTTTGCATGGGTTACTAAAGAATTCACCTCAGCAATAACGGGACAGACATATCCAATCAAAACCTGTTTAAACTGCCAAAGTACAAATGTCATATATATCATTACATGCACCTTATGTAACATTCAATACATAGGGTTAACCTCAAGGGATATAAATTCCCGCATTAGAGAACATTTCTCGACTATTACAAAAGGTACATCTAGCACACCACTTATTCAACCTTTTTCCACAAGACATCACAGCAGTCTGAACTCATTTAAATGGGCGGCAATAGAACAAGCCAAGGTGCCCAAGAGAGGTGGTAATCTTGAAAACATACTTGCCAAAAGGGAAGTGTATTGGATATACACCCTCAAAACCAGACTACCATTGGGTTTAAACTCAAGATACGATACATTACTCTGTAATGGGAATATATTCTAGCTAACCAGCATTATTAATATTTCATTTTAAATTATGCCACTTTCGAATCACTTAGCTTATATACATCTTGCTTTAGTGCTTGCTAATTATAGAACTCATTATTATGGAGGATCCTTACCTACATGCACCTCCCTCATGTGATTCTCATCATATTATATTATATTTTTCTCCGATCTGTGGACCTATTTACTTAGGTCTGGATGTTGGTCACATGCGCATAAAGTTGTCTATATTTATATTGCATCTGCAATTTTATATATATCTTTACAGGTAATAATGTACCCCTTCATAACTAATATGCGCATGTTGGCTAAACACCCTTGATAATTTAATACATCATGTGTATATTGCAACATTTTCTCTCGTACACATGTGATATATCTTTCACATATCCAGTTATACTGCAAAGATTTATCGTAGATAGAACTATGGTGATTATAGTAAAATATTTTACATCCAGTTTTGGTCCAGTTTACCTCTGGACTTTCTTTCTCTATTGTTATTGCATTATTTATATGTGTTTTCTATTCTAGAAATATAATGTTTATATTTATAAGGATACATCTCCATATATATTTATAGATTGCCTGTATATAAACCATAATGTGTGTACTCCTGCTGTAGCGTGACTTAGGTATTAAGGGTTAAAATTACTCATTACCTGGTGTGTGGGCGTGTTTTGTATTCATTGTTTTTATCCAATCACAACTGTAACACAGACTTTTTAAACTTGCATTCACCTGCATGACACCTATGGCTATGATTACGGCTGAGTGCCGAAACATGTAAGCTGTGGTGTCACGCTCACACACCTGTTTGCTTGCTATCACTGTATGCTGTTCACTGAGGCAAATCTGGCGTTTTAACCTTGCCAATAAAGATGGATTTTATTTGCATAAAGCTGGATCCTACCTTTCTTCTTTGATTGTTTATACCTGCACCAGTTTTGGATCAGCTCAAAGCCCTTGTATATGAGAATTACCTGTTGTGAAACCCGGGTGAAGAAAGAGCACCGCCCCCAGACCGGAGATCCCGCTACGTCACAAACGGACGCCCCAGTGCACCTGTGAACAGCCTGAAGCGCTGCTGGAGATTTTCTTCTTTGCCGGTTGGTTTGGAGCTGCCAGCCCACCGATCTGATTTCGGTTTGACCACGGAGGTCCCCCGGCTGCATAGAACTCCTGTCTGAGACACTGCACGGCATACACAGATTCTTGAAAGTGATGCAGCATATCTGTATAAAAGTTAACTAGAAAATATCACACTAACATCTCTAATAAAAAAAAATGATCTCACAATTTCTTCAGCTGATCAGCATAAGTGGTCTGCGATATCCTTCAGTTACCATTTTTACCATCATCCACATGTTGAAAAATGTAACATCCAATTAGCATCATCAGTGTTAATATCACACTTTGCTTTACTGTGATCTCAGGGGAAAATTACAATAATCTTGTGAGATTTCATTGTAAACTTCCTTAAACTGAGGGAGGAATTAAAATAACTGCCTGCACATGCCAGATGCATGCTCCTTTGTAAGTCCCTCTACAATAGGATTTGTTTGCGGAAGACATTTCAAGGTAATATATCTTATGATGAAGATGTGAGCAAAATGAGTCAGGCCATTATCTCACCTCTTGCAAAAAGAGTGTTTTTAAATTATTTCCTTGTACCTAATAGAATTAATCATTTTTAGGGGGATGCTTTCTGACAGCGACATAACCGCAACTTACTTTGAGGCTGAGCTTAAGAGGCAGATAAATCTACTGTTTATCTGTGATTTTGAGTTATACTTTATTTAGAGTACCGCAAGATTCAATTCTGGGATCTTAATTTCAGTCCTAAGTACTGGGACGATATGGCCTCAGCAGCAGCTCCTCAGTGATTGTGGCCTATATCTATCCCCCCTCAGATCTCATCGGAAAAGCAGTCATTATTTACTAGGTTGCAACACATCTATCATTGTCGGCTTTGCCTTTACTACTCTGTATTGCTCTTCGAACCCTAGGGATACTTAAAACACTCTACAGACATCTGTCTGAAGGCCAGAGGTGCCTTTACAAGTGAGACAGTGGCTATAGATTGTTACCTCATGGAGGAACTGAAAATTCTCCTCAATGCCTATTATCAAGAGCTGAGTAGACGATATGATGCAGCTCTAAGTGTAGTTGTACCTGGGGTCCCTACAAAGCTTAACCCTTGGCTTAAAAAAAAAAGGCTGAACTCCCTCTAATTGAGCAATTGGTAGTTAAGGAAGGAATGTAATTCACTTGGTACATTGGATGGTATGCTGTAACACCCAGCCTATGCTGCCTTGGTGAGCGGGGAGATTGGCCAAGGGAAGCTGCTAAAAAGAGACACTCTAGATCAATCCTTGGATTGAAAAAATTGTGCACCTGAATAGCACTCTTACCCCAATCTGGAGCGGCAAGATTTGGACAAAGGCTGAATAACTATAGAGTGGGAGTGCTGAAAAGTATTAAAATATAACTTTTATTTGAAAATTTAAAATAAAAAACCAAAAACACACACACATACATCTACATATATACAATGTTAAAAAATACAGGGTTTGGTCGGATTTATCTTAATCCAATGTATTCTATTTTAGATAAAGTAGTGATATCTTGGGTTTTGAAATGATTATTTCAGAATCAGTTTTTCATTTAAAGTTAGTATAGGTCTGATATAGCGTATGTAATACGTGGTATTTATACACCTTATACCACTGTACCGATGACTCTGTTATTTCTTGTCTATTGTGCTTAAGTTACAGTCAGTCTTGTCTTGCGTGGTAATACGTGGTTATGTGTGGTATTATATGACCCTATATCACTATATTGAGGACTCTTTTGTTCCTGGTATCTTGATCTTAAGTTATGGTCGGTCTTGTCTTCCTAATTTCTTTGTTGAACATACATGAAATAGTACAATTTTGTAGAGACTAGTTTAAACGTGATATACGGCGGAGTCTAAATTGTCTTATTATAAATATTGATGTTTTGGACTTTGCACATTAGATATCACTGTTGTTACCAGAATGATTTTTCAAATAAGAAATTGATAATGTTCTGTATTTAAAGCTTTGCTTACAGTAGTCAGCTGATTCTTTTGCTAACAGCTACTATCTTGATATAATATAAGTTATGCCTGATATATTCTCTGGCTGTTAGATTGAACTGTGGTAGCTGCTATCTAAGTATGCTAGTCCCAGTTACTCAGCATATTATTGGATTGTCATACTACGTTCTCAAACGTTTTGAAAAGCATATATGTATATGGTTTCTTAAGCTCTTTGCTATTGGTTTAGCTTAGTATCTAGAGCTTATCTAAAGTCTCTCACCATATATTTAGTAAAATGTTCTTTAATGTTTGAAAGTGTGTATAGAGAAGTTAGAGTGGATTACTGAGACTTAGCTGGATAGAATTGACTGTTTCTATCAAATCAATTATTTTTATCTTTCTTATGATTTTGCTAGTTCACAGTAGCTATGTGCTTTGACAAACTTTTTGTTATTTAGTTCATCAGTTATATGGCAAACTATTGTTAAGCTGCTTATATAAATGTGCCAGTAATATCACTTTAATTATTCAAACTACATAAATTGCCTTTGCAAATATATTGTGGTCAACATTGAATTTACTTAAAAAGGAATATTCTCAATATCAAATGATCCAAAAAGGATCCGGTATTACTACTGGTTTTAGCGTTTTTTTCTACTAGGTTCTATTATCACGTATATTTGCTGTGATAAATATTAGATATGTATAATCGCAGACAACTTTTGAAATCAGTAATGCAAGTATTAGCACTATAACTTTGAGTTGGATTGTATCCTGCCTTATATTACCGCTGCTTAATTTAGCGTTAGAGAGGGTACGCTCTTACATTGTAGCACAATATAGCTAATAGTGTCAAATTTCTTTGCTATATCATCTTTCACTCAGTTGTTCTAACTTAATATAGATGCGGCTTACAGCTTGGCGTTTTTCGTATTTTTCAAAAGTTAAGTATTGGGGTATTATATTTCATTCCCCCCTTCCTCTTACTAGTATGCTTTTTAAAACGCCTTACTTATAATTGCCGGTTAAGAGTAGTGTCTGATATACGGTATTAAATCAAATCCTATTTCAGGGATTGTTAGCTCAATTCTGAGGTACCACTACTTGTATTTTTAAATTAAATTATAGACCAAACATCCTGCTATTTAAAAAATGTTAGGACGCATTCATAGCAAACATTTCCCTAACATGTTTCGCCACTAACGTGGCTTTTTCAAAGGGTACGGCGCGGCCAAAATTGTGTCTTTTTATTGGCTCGCACTCCTTCTCCTATTGGTAGTTGTTTTGACGAATCCAGAGGTTCATTACAGGGAGCAAATCTCTCGCTGCTAGATGTTTTGTACTTATGTGAAGCGAAGTGTTATTGGGAAGGACTATTTTCTCATTCTAGCCTTACGTATGCTTAGAGATTCTATGAATCAGAATTAATATGCAGGTTAAGAGTGCAAATAAAACTGTTATTGTACTGTTGTGTTCTTTATTAAACGGTATGGCATATTCTTAAAATTTAAGCCCAGAGTTTGTCATTTTATTAATTACGGACTTTTTACGCTTCCCGTATGTTATTTTGTACTAACAAATAGTTCTCCAATATACTTTGAATGTCCTGTTACTGTACAGCCTTTCTCTAAAGGGCTGGGATGATAGTAAATATTATTTTTGACTTATAGTTAGTATTTGTCTGATGGTGGGAATGAAATATTTCTTTAAAATTACAAATATTAATAAAGATCAATTGGGCCATCTTTATTCTTGTCCTCTTAGTTTGAATATTTCATATATTTTTTTCCCTTTTTTTTCCCACTAACCAATTCCCAAATGTTGATGTTTGTAGAAACCTTTATTTATAGTAATTTTAATTGTTATCTTGGATAATTAATTCTCCGACGATGATGTGCTGAGTTGGGACAATAGGGGAGAAAATGTACTTTTGCAAAAACTTTTGAACATTTGTTCATAACCTGGATCATTTTTGAGGTTTTGCACCATTAATTATAAATATAGTACATTTTGGAGCATGAGAATGCTAGGGCTAGATTACTGTAAAGATCCTAACGGTTTATGTATTGCATAGATAGTAGGTGCCTGTTCTTGAGATAGTGTTGGTGAAAAAAGGTGCTTCGACGGTGACTAAGTGCTTTTGTTTGGAAAAGTGTTAATAAATAACGTGAGAATTAAGATGATAATAATGATGTTATATGAACGCTATGGTAAAAAGTAATAATACATGGGAATTCTTGTAGGATTAATTATGTGGTAGCCTGCTGACTTACAGCTTATACCTGGCTATATGATTATAATAGTTTAGATCTATGGTCTTCTGTACATGTCTGTTGAAGTTAGAAATTATTGGCTCTTATTTTTGTTGTATAGGAACATTACATGGATATACAAGTACTGCATATTTAAATGTTAAGTTATTGGTGTTCAAATGTGATTGTGTCGTGATCTCTCTTGAAGTGGATGGTGGCACTGAAATAAACAAAATATTATATCTCTGTACTTCATAATTCTTGTGAAGTGATAGATTGTCTAAGTATTAGGGTAAAATAAAAATGTGAAAATAATATTGATTGTGATCTTATGTGAATTCCTAAATTCAAGGGGAGTGTTGAATTAAAGGGAAGGAGTGTTGGGTTGAAATTATAATGTGTAATAGCAAGGTGAGTGACAGTTAATCTGGTCTTTTAATAATAGTGAATGTGTGGTGATTGTGCCAATTGTGATGGGTATGGTTGATAAAAAATTTTATCGATTCCTCAAATGCTCAAAAGAGTTCTATTTTAATTCTTATTATTAGTCCCTTAGTTTTATCATCTTATTCATATTCACAAATATGAGAAATAATTATTGTGCTCATTTAAGCCATTGGGTTGTATGGAGTTGAGTAGATAAATCCATCTACTTTCATGCTGAAGTAAGCTTGTTTCTTTATCTCCTCCTCTGATTCCGAAGTTGACTTTCTGTATACCACAACATTTTAACCCTTCAGATTTTCCTTGATGAAATTTGTAGAAGTGATGGGCTACTGATGAGATAGTCTTCTTGTTTTTTAAGTCTTTAGCTGCATTTTTAATATTGCGTACATGTTCCTGTAGCCTCGTGCGTAATTTACGTGTCGTCATTCCTACGTAGATTTTCGAACATTGACATTGTAGGACATAAATTACGCCGGTAGTGTTGCAATTAATGAAGGATTTGATTGGGTGTTTTTTATCAAATCTGTCTGTAATTGTTGTTGTTTTTTTCAAGTATTGACAGCTTATGCAGTTCCCACATGGGTAGGAACCAGCCTGTATACTGTTAATGGTCTTTTTCTTTTTACTGGTATAGTGGCTAGGGCTTACTAAGTCCTTCAGATTCTTTGTACGTCGATAACTGACATCTACTTTGGGTCCTATGAACTGACCCAAAACATTGTCAGATTGCAAGATATGCCAGTGTTTATTGATTATTTGGATTACATCCTTGCTTTGTGCATTGTAAGTTAATATTAATCTGGTTTTGTTATCTTTCGTACGAGTCTTGGGTTTCAATAAATTCTCTCGGTTAGTTTTTCTTGCCTTGTTTTTTGCTTTTTTGATTAGGGATTTACTGTACCCCCTCTGGCTAAGACGATCTGTTGTTTCCTGTGCTCTGACTTCATATAGATCTGGTTCTGAACAGTTTCTTTTCACCCTTAGGAATTCTCCAGTGGGGAGGGATTTAATCGTGCTTGGTGCGTGTGCACTTGTATTGAATAAGATGGTATTGGTAGCTGTTTTCTTTCTGTACAAGTCTGTCCCCAGCATGTCATTACTTTTTTTAAAGATTCTCAAATCCAAAAATGAGATTTCCGTTTGGCTGGATTCATATGTTAACTTGATGTTCAGAGGGTTTTGGTTCAGAATCTTTAGGAACATGTCTAGTTTTTCTTTGGGTCCTTCCCAGATTAACAGGATGTCATCTATGTATCTTAGCCAGAGGGGGATGTGTTGAGTGAACTCATCATTTTCATGAATGAAGACAGTGTTGTGCTCCCACCAACCTAAGAATAGGTTGGCGTAGGTGGGTGCACAAGCTGTCCCCATCGCTGTCCCCCTTGTTTGTAGATAGAATTGGTTGTTGAAAACAAAATAGTTCTTTTTGAGTACAAATTCAAGCAATTTCATCACGAAATTATTGTGATTTTCATCCTCTTCTGTTCCCAAATTCAAATAATATTGTACTGCTTCCAGCCCTAGTTCATGTTTAATGCTGGTGTAGAGGGCTTCAACATCTGCGGTGACAAGCCAAGACGTGGGTCCCAGTTGGATGTCTTGTAAGTGCTGAAGTGTCTCCATTGTATCTTTTATGTACGAAGGGATTTCTGTAAGGAATTCCCTTAGTCGTTGGTCAATATATTTACTTGCTTTCTCAGTTAAATTTTCGTTACCCGATACTATGGGGCGGCCTGGTGGGTGCTTCGCATTCTTATGCACCTTGGGGATTAGGTAAAAGGTGGCCACTTTCGGATGGTTTACAGTCAGAAATTTTCTCTCTTTTTCATTAATAATATTGTTCAATTTGGCATGAGTGATGAGATCTTTATATTGTGTAAGAAATTGTTCTGTTGGATTGCTCCACAATTTTTTGTAGCATGTTTCATTTGTTAACTGTATGTTAACTTCTTTTAAATACATCTCTGTAGGCCATAAGACAATATTGCCACCTTTGTCCGCCTGGCGGACTATTACATCTTCCCAATTTTGAATTTCTGCTAGTGCACGTTTCTCTCCTTTAGTTAAATTAGATAGAGGTGATTTCACTTGTAAGTTGGATATTTCCTTGCAGATGATGTTGTTAAAAATTTGATTGCTAGGGCTTGTGGAGGATTTGGGTATATACTTGGATTTATTGGTTAGGTTATTTCTCCAATTTGTATTGTCCTGGGTTTCATTTTCTTTTAGTAAATCTTCCAAATCTTGTAATAATGTTAGATCTTCTATAGTCCATTCTGAGTCTGATTCTTTCTGATTTTTGGCATCTGCGTATTGTTTGCGTAATAATAATTTTCTTAGGTATAATTGTATATCCTTTATATTCTCAAACTTGTCAAGTGAAGTACTAGGGCAGAATGATAGGCCTTTAGTGAGCAAGGATAGATGGTCTTCTGACAACATTTTTTTTTTGGATAGATTTAACACTTTCATTGTTTCATTTTGATTTTGGAAAAGGGACTGGGGCTCCTTTTGTAAGGCTTGTTGCTGTGTCTGGTCTCTCTGATGTTTATGGTTCTTGTTACTTTTTTGTTTGCCCCCCCTACCTCTTCTGGTGGGTCTGGGTTTATGTTGGTACCTTCCTCTAAAAAACCTTTCCTTTTTCTATTTTCAGATTGTGCTGGGGCAGATATGGTAGATCTCTCAGGGGTTCTTTCGTCTATGGGGTTATCTGATTCTTCTCCCTCTGTTTCTGTGTCACTTTGTATAATTGTCACTCTTTGCCGGTTTGTAGAGGTATTTGAATTGAATTTTCTTTTCCATCTGTATACCCTGTTGTTTTGGAAATCTTCAACATCTCTGTTTAGTTTCCCCATTTTGGTTTGTTTAATTTCTGCCTCATATCTGTCAAGTTCTTTTTGGTATTTTTTATAGGAGGTTTCAAAATCTTTAAGTGTCTCAAATTGTTTTAGTTGTTCATTTTGGGATTTTATCAGTTCCTCTAATCTGTCAAATTCTGCAGTGTCGTGTTTGATGAGGATGTTCATAAGTTTATTAGAGCACTCAGACAGAGCTTCTTCCCATTCTATAGTTAATTCTTTTTGCTTGAACTCAAATGCGGGGAAGAGCTGTATTCTGAGTCCTCTAGGAATCAGTTTTCGTTCTATATACTTATCAAAGAAATGGTGATTCCACCAAACTTTGTCTTGTTTGTAAAGATTTTTGTGGAGTTCACGTAGCAGTTGATCCAATCTATCTGATGTTGGTTCTGTATTTTGTGACTGTGTTTCACTGAAAACCTCTTGGAAATCTGTTAAACGTTTATTATTTCTAGTTATCCTGTCCTGTTCCAATTTATTTGCCATTTTAATTGATATATGGTATTCACAAGTGCGTGCTCTATTAGTGTGACCTAGTTTACTAGGTAAGCGATTCAACAAAGAAAGAAAAAAGTACTAATGGCACTGCTGAGGGTAAAAGGTTGGGGTAGCCTATAAATCTCTAGAATTAGAGATAGATTCTATGTACATTTATATCTGTAAATCCAGTTTAATTACCGAATGGCTGAGGTGCTGTGCACTTGTATACTGAGACACTCTAGATCAATCCTTGGATTGAAAAAATTGTGCACCTGAATAGCACTCTTACCCCAATCTGGAGCGGCAAGATTTGGACAAAGGCTGAATAACTATAGAGTGGGAGTGCTGAAAAGTATTAAAATATAACTTTTATTTGAAAATTTAAAATAAAAAACCAAAAACACACACACATACATCTACATATATACAATGTTAAAAAATACAGGGTTTGGTCGGATTTATCTTAATCCAATGTATTCTATTTTAGATAAAGTAGTGAAATCTTGGGTTTTGAAATGATTATTTCAGAATCAGTTTTTCATTTAAAGTTAGTATAGGTCTGATATAGCGTATGTAATACGTGGTATTTATACACCTTATACCACTGTACCGATGACTCTGTTATTTCTTGTCTATTGTGCTTAAGTTACAGTCAGTCTTGTCTTACGTGGTAATACGTGGTTATGTGTGGTATTATATGACCCTATATCACTATATTGAGGACTCTTTTGTTCCTGGTATCTTGATCTTAAGTTATGGTCGGTCTTGTCTTCCTAATTTCTTTGTTGAACATACATGAAATAGTACAATTTTGTAGAGACTAGTTTAAACGTGATATACGGCGGAGTCTAAATTGTCTTATTATAAATATTGATGTTTTGGACTTTGCACATTAGATATCACTGTTGTTACCAGAATGATTTTTCAAATAAGAAATTGATAATGTTCTGTATTTAAAGCTTTGCTTACAGTAGTCAGCTGATTCTTTTGCTAACAGCTACTATCTTGATATAATATAAGTTATGCCTGATATATTCTCTGGCTGTTAGATTGAAAAAAAAGATTAAAAAGAGACCTAATCACTGAGATAGAGATTTGCCCTGGGGAAACATGTGCTGGCTACTGGGAACCAAAGTACACCACCAGACTTGAAGTATGGGCCTGATTGGCCCACTATTGCCATCATGTTCATAAAGTCACAATAAAGGTATTATTACAGTTAGTTTTGACCCCCAAAGGTGAGTAAGGCATATTTTAATTTATAGCAGCTTCAATGGACAGACACCAGATTCCGCATATGACATTAACTGTAGTCAAAGGTATGATGACCTTTCTTTTTAAGACTGGAATGGGATAATAACATTAGTCATTGAGGACTTAGTGTGACATTGATCAGCCAGATATATGCTGGGCATTTATGTGTTTCCATTTAGTTTTCTGCTGCCAAGTTATTTCTTGTTCCAACATGTATTTATGAAGTTTAGTTAAGATTGTGTGACACAGGGTTCTGTTTATATGATGGCATTTTAAATTAATCCTTGCTTTATCATTTGTTCTGTTTTACTGTTGATATTTTTGGTGTGATAATCACAAAATATGAATATATCATTGTATTAGTCTCTACAGATGGTACTAATTGTTTTTCCTTTAGTTGTAGCCCATTTTTTTCCACTTTTACTTAATTTACTTTGTTTATGTGTGCTGATACATAATTTGCCCTTATTTAGTGGATCAGATTTTAAGAACAGATAGCAGTAGGTTCTTAAAGTTGGTAGGAATTTTGATGCAAGGCTCAGTTTGTGTAGACACCATAGCCCCGCTTTTTCCCCCCAAAGGCTAGGGTTTCCCACTATTTATGTTATATCAGCCATACCAGTATTCTGTATCTTTAGTGCAATAGGTCCCCTTGATTATAGAAATTTCTAAGTATTTACATCCCTCTCTTGTTATTTAAATACTGCTTAATAAGTAGCGAATGCTGCTTTCTCCGCCTATAGTTTCCGGCTTGTTTTTAGGGGGCAGACTGCAATCATCCTGATCCGATCTGGATGATTGACACCCCCTGCTAGTGGACAATTGGCCCTTAATGTGCACAAGAAATGCTTGTGCAATGTTAAATGCCGACAGCGTATGCTGTCGACATTTAGCGATGTCGGGCGGACATGAATCTCTACAGTGAATCAAGTCCGCTCGACATTTAATACGTTTAATAAATTGATCCCTGAGTCTCTAGTGTTTATCAATATTAGTTTCTTCCTTCTAGAAGTCCCTACAGTGAAACAATAACATTGATGGTAAACTTTGCTGACTAAAGAGTGTTTCTCTTAATAAATACCGCTCACTTTTGTCCAATTTTGTAATTTATAGTAGAAGCCTATTAATAATACTATATAGTAAAGGGTCTCCCTACTTAGCTGTTTGCACTTTTTGTTGCATATTCGTATATCACTGATCTGTGACCTCAAAGATTTTGTATAACATTATTAATTTAAGTAGTTGGGGGCAACAGTTTATATCTCTTTAACAAATAGTTGTGTTTTTCATCTAGGCACAAAAATTAAATCTACAGTTAGGGAAAAAATTATTTGATCCCCTGCTGATTTGGTACGTTTGCCCACTGACAAAGAAATGATCAGTCTATAATTTTAATGGTAGGTTTAGTTGAACAGTGAGAGACAGAATAAAAAAAAAAATCCAGAAAAACTCATTTAAAAAAAAAATGTAAATTGATTTGCATTTTAATGAGTGAAATAAGTATTTGACCGCTTTACAAATCATGACTTGGGGTGGCAAAACCCTTGTTGGCAATCACAGAGGTCAGAAGTTTCTTGTAGTTGGCCACCAGTTTTGCACACGTCTCAAGAGGGATTTTGTCCCACTCCTCTTTGCAGATCCTCTCCAAGTCATTAAGGTTTCAAGGCTGATGTTTGGCAACTCAAACCTTCAGCTCCCCCCACAGAGTTATACATTATTTGCATTTTAATGAGTGAAATAAGTATTTTATCCCCTATCAATCAGCAAGATTTCTGGCTCCCAGGTGTCTTTTATACAGGTAATGAGCTGAGATTAGGAGCACTCTCTTAAAGGGAGTGTTCCTAATCTCAGCTTCTTACCAGTATAAAAGACACCTGTCCACAGAAGCAATCAATCAATCAGATTCCAAAGAGCTGTCCAAGGATGTCAGGTCCAAATTTGTAGACCTACACAAGGCTGGAATGGGCTACAAGACCATCGCCAAGCAGCTTAGTGTGAAGGTGACAACAGTTGGTGCAATTATTTGCAAATTGAAGAAACACAAAATAACTGTCAATCTCTCTCGGCCTGGGACTCCATGCAAGATCTCACTTCCTGGAATTTCAATGATCATGAGAACGGTAAGGAATCAGTCCAGAACTACACGGGAGGATCTTCTCAATGATCTCAAAGCAGCTGGGACCATAGTCACCAAGAAAACAATAGGTAACACACTATGCCGTGAAGGACTGAAATCCTGCAGCGCCCGCAAGGTCCCCCCTTGCTCAAGAAAGCATATGTACAGGGCCGTCTGAGGTTTGCCAATGAACATCTGAATGATTCAGAGGAGAACTGGGTGAAATTGTTGTGGTCAGATGAGGCCAAAATCAAGCTCTTTGGCATCAACTCATCTTGATGTGTTTGGAGGAGGAGGAATGCTGTCTATGACCCCCAAGAACACCATCCCCACCGTCAAACATGGAGGTGGAAACATTATGCTTTGGGGGTGTTTTTCTGCTAAGGGGACAGAACAACTTCACTGCATCAAAGGGACGATGGACGGGGCCATGTACCGTCAAATCTTGGGTGAGAACCTCCTTCCCTGAGCAAGAGCATTGAAAATGGTTTGTGGATGGGTATTCCAGCATGACAATGACCCAAAACACACAGCCAAGGAAACAAAGGAGTGGCTCAAGAAGAAGCACATTGAGGTCCTGGAGTGACCTAGCCAGTCTACAAACCTTAATCCCATAGAAAATCTGTGGAGGGAGCTGAAGGTTCGAGTTGCCAACTGTCAGCCTTGAAACCTTAATGACTTGGAGAAGATCTGCAAAGAGGAGTGGGACAAAATCCGTCTTGAGATGTGTGCAAACCTGGTGGCCAACTACAAGAAACTTCTGACCTCTGTGATTGCCAACAAGGGTTTTGCCACCCCAAGTGCTAAGTCATGTTTTGCAAAGGGGTCAAATACTTATTTCACTCATTAAAATGCAAATCAATTTATAACGTTTTTGAAATGCGTTTTTCTGGATTTTTTTGTTGTTATTCTGTCTCTCACTGTTCAAATAAACCTACCATAAAAATTATAGACTGACCATTTCTTTGTCAGTGGGCAAATGTACAAAATCAGCAGGGGATCAAATATTTTTTTTCCCTCACTGCATAAGGTTACACTTTATAGCACACTACCCTTTTGGTTTTGATTTTGCTAGTCATGCATATAATGGCACTCGGCCTACCACTTTTGTATTGTCTCCATGATATGTCTCCTGTGAAGATGTTTTCAACCTCAATAAAAATTAGATTTGAAAAAAAGGAAGATTTTTTTAGCTGTGCTCCACTATACTTTCTTGTTTACAAGATAAATTATCTTCCCCCTTCACATAGAGATGTTCATGTGATATTTTCTAGTCAGATTTTTACAGATATGCTTCTGCATCACTTTCAAGTGATTTAGCATATGGGAAACATGTTAAGTTAAAGTCTAGCCCCATTCTGCCTGCACATATAGATTTCTAGCCCTGTATAAAGAGGAGACAAACACAGGTATTATTTCTATCTTTTCTCTATGTATCAATGCATCTATTTTTCCTATGATATAACATTAGGGACATTTTTGCACCTTTACTTCTTAGAGCAATAAATAAATAAAAAATGTGACAAAACATTAATAAGCAGTACACAGCTCTTTCATAGTCTATGAGATTGTAATTTTGTTATTTATGTACAAAGCTGTGCTATACACAAAGTATTTATGCACATTGAATCCCTGCACAACATGCAAGCTAATGCTTTGGTGTCAAGGACATATACGCAATGGCTAACCATTTCAATGCTTGGTTAGCATATGGAAAATTGTAGTACAGGGGTTAGGTGTTCCCCTATTGACTTACATCATGTTACAAAGAAAGCCATTCTCATAAATCTTCCTTTGCATTCTCCTGCACTGATAAATGAAGCATGAAACCTTTGTGATTTATTCTAAATATATTCAACTATAAAATCATGTACAGTGACGAAAGAAGCACAATATGCTCTGAAACTCACCACTGTGGGAACAATGCTCCATTAAACAGAGTCATTAATGTTGCGAGGGACCTATCTCCTTATTTATACCATAAGCAACTCTCCCACAGATTCAGAGATAGGGTGCGATGTATAAATGCAATGGATTTTTGATTGTTAAGGATAAAGAATTTTTTTTATACATGAAATACAAAAACAAATTTGTGCTGCTGGAATATTATAAATACATGTAAGAGCTTAAAATCCTACTAAAACACACACAGTTCCTTTTAATTAAAACTTTAAACAATATGTAAAGCAACATTTTTCTATTATGTGTGTAGCCGTGCAATAAAAGCATTTTTTTTATGATTGTGAACTACCCTATTTTTCAGCTATTTTCTTTGGGTTTTTTTTTAATGTTTCTTTAAAGCTGTTATTTAGACCCTGATTTCTCAACAGCCTGGCCACGGCCCAGTACCAGGCCTTGACAGCCCTCCTGGTGGGCCATGACCTGAATTGCCCCTACTTGGAGAAGTGACAGGCCTGTGGCCTGTTCCACTCATAAGAAATACCGTGCAGACCTGTCAGAGTGCCAGTACACATATAGCGCAAGTTCAGTGGGAGAACAGTGTGTGACAAGGAGCAGATAGGACTGGACCTGGGAACCGCCATTAAGTGATACCAGCCCACTAACATCAATGGGGCCTAGTTATCAAGCCGTCAACCTCAAATACACTGGAATTCCGCAGCGTATTTGTGGCGAGGCTGATTCGCCTTAGTTATCAAAGGCTCGAGACCGGCAAAAGTAGAATTTTGTGACGTAAGCATCGATCCACCGGACTCAGTCCGACACAGATCGATTCTTACGTGACTCCAGATGTTCCGCACACAAGTGCGGCACATTCTCACTACTTTTGCTATTTATCAAAAAACTAGCAGGTACGCTCGGCACTTTTAAGGCCCAGCGTACCTGGTTTTCAAACCGCCACCCCTGGAGGCGGCGGATCCCATAGGAATCAATGGGAGTCTGACCATAGCGAAAGTACAAGTTCGCTGCTGACAGACATCCCATTCTTTCCTATGGGAGCTGTCTACACCTAACACCCTAACATGTACCCCGAGTCTAAACACCACTAATCTGTCCCCCCTACACCGCCGCAACTAAATAAAGTTATTACCCCCTAAACCGCCGCTCCCGGAGGCCCACCGCAAGCTACTCTGTACATATTAACCCCTAAACCGCCGCTCCCGGAGCCCACCGCAACTATAATAAATGTATTAACCCCTAAACCGCCGCTCCCTGAACCCGCCGCAACCTATATTAAATGTATTAACCCTATCCTGCCCCCCCCTACACCGTCGCCACCTATAATAAATTTAATAACCCCTAATCTGCCCCCCCCCTACACCGTCGCCACCTATAATAAATTTATTAACCCCTATCCTGCCCCCCACTACACCGCCGCCACTGTAATAAAATTATTAACCCCTCTACCTAAGTCTAACCCTAACCTAACGCCCCCCTAACTTAAATATTAATTAAATAAATCTAAATAAATTAACTCTTATAACTAATGAATCCTATTTAAAACTAAATACTTACCTTTAAAATATACCCTAATATAGCTACAATATAAATAATAATTATATTCTAGCTATCTTAGGATTTATTTTTATTTTACAGGCACCTTTCAATTTATTTTAACTAGGTACAATAGCTATTAAATAGTTATTAACTATTTAATAGCTTACCTAGCTAAAATAAAGAGAAATTTACCTGTAAAATAAAAACTAACCTAAGTTACAATTACACCTAACACTACACTATACTTTAATAAATTATTCCTATTTAAAACTAAATACTTACCTGTAAAATAAACCCTAAGATAGCTACAATATATTTAATAATTATATTGTAGCTATCTTAGAATTTATCTTTATTTTACAGGTAACTTTGTATTTATTTTAGCTAGTTAGAATAGTTATTAAATAGTTATTAACTATTTAATAACTACCTAGCTAAAAGAAATACAAAATTACCTGTAAAATAAATCCTAACTTAAGTTACAATTAAACCTAATACTACACTATCATTAAATTAATTAAATAAACTACCTACAAATAACTACAATTAAATACAATTACATAAACTAACTAAAGTACAAAAAATAAAAAAAGCTAAGTTACAAAAAATAAGTTACAAACATGTTAAAAATATTACAACAATTTTAAGCTACTTACACCTAATCTAAGCCCCCTAATAAAATAACAAACCCCCCCAAAATAAAAAAATGCCCTACCCTATTCTAAATTAAATAAACTTCAAAGCTCTTTTACCTTACCAGCCCTTAAAAGGGCCATTTGTGGGGGCATGCCCCAAAGAAAACATATTCAAAGAGGCGCTGAAGAGGTCTTCTATCCGGGCGATGTCATCTTCCAAGCCGGGTCTTGAATCTTCCTTCCGCCGACGCGGAACCTCCTTCTTCACCGACGGACTATGACGAATGAAGGCTCCTTTAAGGGACGTCATCCAAGATGGCGTCCCCCTCAATTCCGATTGGCTGATAGGATTTCTATCAGCCAATCGGAATTAAGGTAGGAAAAATCTGATTGGCTGATGGAATCAGCCAATCAGATTGAGCTCGCATTCTATTGGCTGTTCCGATCAGCCAATAGAATGCGAGCTCAATCTGATTGGCTGATTGGATCAGCCAATCGGAATTGAACTTGAATCTGATTGGCTGATTCCATCAGCCAATCAGAATTTTCCTACCTTAATTCCGATTGGCTGATAGAATCTATCAGCCAATCGGAATTGAGGGGACGCCATCTTGGATGACGTCCCTTAAAGGAGCCTTCATTCATCGTAGTCCGTCGGTTGAAGAAGGAGGTTCCGCGTCGGCAGAAGGAAGATTCAAGACCCGGCTTGGAAGATGACTTCGCCCGGATAGAAGACCTCTTCAGCGCCTCTTTGAAGATGACATCGGCCGGATCGAAGACTTTTCTTCAGCGCCGCCTGGATGATGACTTCATCGGATGGAAGATTTTCTTCAGCGCGCTTGGAGGGATAACTTCTTCCGCTCCGAATGTCCCACTTCGGTTCCATCGCTGCTCGGCTGAGTGAAGACAAGGTAGGATGATCTTCAGGGGATTAGTGTTAGGTTTTTGTAAGGGGGGTTTGGTTAGATTAGGGGTATGTGGGTGGTGGGTTTTAATGTTGGGGGGGGTTGTATTTTTCTTTTACAGGCAAAAGAGCTGTTTTCTTTGGGGCATGCCCTCACAAATGGCCCTTTTAAGGGCTGGTAAGGTAAAGAGCCTTTGAAGTTTATTTAATTTAGAATAGGGTAGGGCATTTTTTTATTTTGGGGGGGTTTGTTATTTTATTAGGGGGCTTAGATTAGGTGTAAGTAGCTTAAAATTGTTGTAATATTTTTAACATGTTTGTAACTTATTTTTTTATTTTTTGTAAACTTAGCTTTTTTTATTTTTTGTACTTTAGTTAGTTTATGTAATTGATTTAATTGTAGTTATTTGTAGGTAGTTTATTTAATTAATTTAATGATAGTGTAGTATTAGGTTTAATTGTAACTTAGGTTAGGATTTATTTTACAGGTAATTTTGTATTTCTTTTAGCTAGGTAGTTATTAATAGTTAATAACTATTTAATAACTATTCTAACTAGCTAAAATAAATACAAAGTCTTTTGTAAAATAAATATAAATCCTAAGATAGCTACAATATAATTATTATTTATATTGTAACTATATTAGGGTTTATTTTACAGGTAAGTATTTAGTTTTAAATAGGAATAATTTATTAAAGTATAGTGTAGTGTTAGGTGTAATTGTAACTTAGGTTAGGATTTATTTTACAGGTAAATTTCAGTTTATTTTAGCTAGGTAAGCTATTAAATAGTTAATAAACTATTTTAATAGCTATTGTACCTAGTTAAAATAAATTGAAAGGTACTGTAAAATAAAAATAAATCCTAAGATAGCTAGAATATAATTATTATTTATATTGTAGCTATATTAGGGTTTATATTATAGGTAAGTATTTAGTTTTAAATAGGATTCATTTAGTTAATAATAAAAATATTATTTAGATTTATTTAATTAATATTTAAGTTAGGGGGGCGTTAGGGTTAGGGTTAGACTTAGGTTTAGGGGTTAATAATTTTATTACAGTGGCGGGGCGTAGTGGGGGGCAGGATAGGGGTTAATCAATTTATTATAGGGGGCGACGGTGTACGGGGAGGCAGATAGGGGTTAATAAATTTATTATAGGTGACGACGGTGTAGGGGGGGCAGGATAGGGTTAATAGGTTTAATATAGGTTGCGGCGGGTTCAGGGAGCGGCGGTTTTAGGGGTTTAAAACTATTTATTTAGTTGCGGAGAGGTGCGGGGATCAGCAGGATAGGGGTTAATAACTTTATAATAGAGGGCGACGATGTAGGGGGGGGCAGGATAGGGGTTACTAGGTATACTGTATGGTGGCCAGCGGTGTCCGGGGAGCGGCGGTTTAGGGGTTAATACATTTATAAGAGTTGCAGCGGGGTCTAGGAGCGGCGGTTTAGGGGTTAGTAACTTTATTGAGTTGCGGGGGGGCTCAGGGGGCGCCGGTTATAGGGATAGATCAGTGTAGTTTAGTGTGAGTGCTTAGTGACAGGCTAGCATAAAGCTGGGAAAAAGCCGAAGGGCAGCGAGATCGGATGCGTGATAACTGTCACAGTTCGCTGCTCATCGCCCCGCGGCTTTTTTGACAGCTTTATTTGATAACTTAGGCGTATTTTTTCAGGTCCGCGGCGAGGCGATGTGAGGCGAGCTTAGGCGAGGCGAATTGGACCGGCGAAGCCAGAAAAGTAGACGGCTTGATAACTACCCCCCCAATGAATGTATGTGTTTTCTTTCCCCACTTACACCAACACACTACAGGGCCCTGGACACATCCAGCTAAAAATTAACTGGGCCTTAAGTTTATTTGGGTTGAGAACCACTGATTTAGACTTTTGAAGCTAGCAAGAAGTTTGTGTGGAAGATCATTGGCTAATAAGGGAAACCCCAGTGCCTCTATGGTTGACAATAAAATGCCATTGAGCAGAAACATTTGTGTTTTTTATTATTAATAATAATAATAATAACAAATATCTTTTTGAAACAAAGAAAAAAGTTTACTTTAATGTCCTTTTAAGCTAGTGGTGAGTTTAAGGTGACTAGGAATCCTATAGCACTCCAGTCATGTTTAGTCCTGGCCCCTCTGATCACATGATCAGAAAAAGCACCAACTTAGTTCCTGAGATGAGTACTAAAGAGGAAAGGAAAAGTAGGTGTCATTCAACTAAAGCAGCATAAAAAGAGAACAATAACAGAAAGGGTTCAGGTAGGTGGACTGAAATAAAAGAGGTGTTAGGCAAGAAAGATATTTTTCAATAGATTTTGTAAATAGGAGGTAATTACCTCTTCACCTGTCATTACCATATACTACTCAGTTTAAACCCTTAAATAAGATAACAGACAAGAGAATACTGATTCTAGTGTGGCTATTATGTAATAGACCATAAACCGTTGTCAATGTATATGCCCTAATTGCTGATAACTTCAAAATATGTATTGTATTGAGGCAAGCTAAATAATGTGCTGGTACTGGATCGGAGGTTATAGGAGGTGGGAATAACCGATGAGAGCATTCTGCTCAGGTAGGGTGGGAGCTTCCCAGAAAAGCTTTTAAACACAAGGCAGGAAAAGATGGAGGGTGCATCTGGATTCCAGCGACACACAGTTTAGTTCTTTTAGCATGTCACAATGGTGGGTCCTGTAGTCACATTGTAGCACAAAGCGGCAGAACAGAACGAGTTATACAATGTATTAAGTTTATTAAGGTGAGTTTGCGGTGCAGGTGCACTATACTACATCCCCATAATCCACGATTGGCATCCGCATTTTGCTGTACAATCTTTTCCTTTACAGTAGAGCTGAGGCAGGATTCTGACTCTTGACTCTGAACTCACATTCACCCCACATATACAAGCGCTTACCAAATCCTGCTGTGCACACCTACGCAACATTCCAGAATTCGTCTTTTCCTTACTAAAAAAAACTACAAAAATATTAAATAATTCCCTCATTTTGTCACGCCTCTCCTCCCTCCATTCTAATATTAATGCATCAGCTAGACTCATCCACCTAAGTTGCCAATGTACATCAGCTGGTCTACTCTGCCAGTCTCTACATTGGCTCCCCCATACACTCCAGAATACAATTTAAAGTATTAACCATAACTTACAAAGCACTCAACAGCCTCACTCCTTCTTCGATCAACCTCTTACTTAAGTCTCTCCACTCATATTATCTCTAAATCTCATTCCCATCTCCAAGACTCCTCATGTGCTGCTCCTGTCCTCTGGAACTCTCTACCCTGCTCCATAAGATTGTCTCCAACCTTGTATAGCTTAAGATGATCCCTGACAATGGCACCTATTCAGAGAGGCTTACCATCTCTTCTCTGTTTTTCATCCTAACCAAAATAATTTGTGAACTGCCTTGACTCACTGCTGCCAATTACAATCCATGTGACAAGCTACTCCAAACCTTATGTCTCTGCACCCTCAACCTGTAGACTTTAAAGTGAAGGTAAAGTTTCCGTGAAATGAAAGTAGTATAGTGTTAATTATTCAAAATATAGCATGATCGCTAAGTTTTTATGTAATATTTCTTTACATATCATATAAAATCTATACTTTATCTGTCCCGTGTCCGGCCGATATAAGCTCCGCCTTCAAGTTGTTTCCTGCTTTCTTGGTCTATTACGTATAGAGCGTTGACACCCGCTCTATACGTATGGTAAAATGCGCGTTCTCGATGTTAGTCAATCTTGCGCATGCGCACAATACGGCTCAACCTCAATTTGCGCCTGCGCGACTAAAAACTTTAACATTCTGAAGTGCATGCGTTAATCCCAGTGCGTTCGGCAGAGTTGATTGAGTGAAGGAGATTTGCGCATGAGCAAATCTTGAACGAGCACGGATTATAAGATCCAGGAAGTGTATCTAACGCATGCGCAGATCCAATAGTTATGCGGTGACGTCAAATGACGACCGCCTAAAGGCCAGACAGATCATTGGCTAATAGAAAAACGTGACCTTGCTGCAGAAAAAAAAAAAAAATACGGGCAGATTACAGAACACGGAGAAAATAGTTTTAAATGTCGGATTAAAAACGGTAAATATCTAAATTTAACAAAATCGATGAATTAAACTCACATTATTTTTTAGTCCAGTTACATTTGAATAGTAGTAAATATGCGAACTTTTACCTTCACTTTAAGCTCTCTAGAGCAGGGCGCTCTTCCTCTTGTACTAGATTTGTTTGGTGCTGTTTATGTTTTCATATCTTTTCTCAAATCCTTGTCATTGTAAACACCTATCTCTGTAGCCAGCACTAAGGAATTTTCCTGACACTCCACTTATGTATCTTCTACTGCAGAGTTTCCTGTTGTGCCTTAAGTTACTGGAGCCACACCTTGTTTGCTACTACTAAGTCTTTACCTGCAGCCTTTCTACTTCCCTGCTGTCCTGGAAGCTCAGCATAACAACCACTAACTTATCTGCACTGCCTCTAAGAAGCTAAGTACTGTTACCTTTTTTCTAGCAGTTAAGACATTGCTTTATCATCTGCATAACCAAACCATATCAAATGTCTGTTCCTGCCTCAAACTGCTTTCTAAAAACGGACTGCCTGTTGTAGTGTTGTGTAAACTATCTGCTTTCTTTTTGCACCTGCTGCATTGATGCTATGTTTATGAACTGCCTATACAAACTAAGCTGTCTATTGTTTCAACATATGCAACTGCAGTTCTACCACAAACTGCTACCTGAAATACTGACTGCCTGTTTACTTGCTTCAGTTAACTGCTTGTTCCAACACCTACTGCATTCTCCCTATGTATAAGAACTTCCTATACAAACTAAGGCTGTTTGTCTAACATATCAACTGCTTTAATTGCTTGCTGAATTGTCCTCTAATCTGAGCCTGCATATTCAGCTGCTCACTTGCTTACATTTAAATCAATTGCAGTATTCCTCGTGGGAGTCTGACCAGTAATTCCACATTAACAACTACTGCTAACAAAACCTATATTAACCCTGTGTGACAGTACCCTTATTGTTGGAGGTTTAAATGTTACTTTAGACCCAATCATAGAATCTTCAATAACTTTTAATAATAAAGTTTTTTTTCTTTGTATTGTTTTGTTTTATTACCTTTTCCAATCACTATGGAACTACTGAAATGGTCAACCATATGATGAATTTGACGCAAAGGGTTGATTTACTGACCCAAGGCCTCCATGACCTACAACATGAAATTTAAAATGTAAAGGCAACCCTAAGCGCTTTGACCCTCTGCTACATATTGTAACTGAACCCCAAATTAGTCCCCCAGAAAAAATTCTATAGAGACCGATCCCAATTTAAAGATTTTAAAATTGCATGTAACCTACTCTTCATGATGAAGCCAAAAACTACCACTCTGAGCATATTAAAGTTTGTACAGTTATATCATATTTACATGGGGAAGCAAGGACCTGGGCTAATGCTTTTATTGAAAACCAAGAAACAAATCTAAACTCCCTGGAAGCTGTTCTTTTCAGCAATTACATAATTATACCTAGGATGTGGATAGTCAAATAAACTGCTGAAACTGCCCTTAGGACAGTTAAACAAGGGAAAAGAACAGTTGAAGATTATGTTATAGATTTAAAAAAAATGGGCGCAGGACTCCAAGTGGAATGATATTAGTCTGAGGAATCAGTTCAGACTCAATCTGTCTGAGAACCTTAAGGATGACCCTCACTAGAACGGAGTTACACCCACTCTTGATGAGCTCATCAAAATGGCTACAGTCCTTGACAGAAGAATCAGGGAAAGAAGAGCTGAACACATTCACTCTGAGCACTCCTTCAAGAAAGCTACCACCAGGATCCAAGGCCACATCAGATCCAACCTGAGCCTATGGAGTTAGATGTTGTCCGTGGCCCTCTGATCCTCGGAGGAGAAATGTAGAAAAAGGGTTAAAAACCTTTGCTTGTACTGTGCTTCAAAAGTACATGATGTTCACACTTGCCCACTTCTCAGAAAAAGTAACCAGTAAGAGTCTCCACTCAGGTTCCTGCCTATCCACATGTCTTCAAAATTCTTCTTACTGTACATTTTCTGTGTCTTTGCAGTGGGATCAGAATCTCCTTCATCTGCAAGCAATTATTGACTCAGGAGCTTGTGCTAACTTCATTGATTCAACTGTGTTAAAACTTAATAACATTCCTACTATTCAGAGGTCTAGCCCTGTGTCTGTTAAAATATTTGATGGTTCCCCTATCCCTAATGGTCCTATTACCCATAACACGATATCTATACAGATGTGCACGACCTGTGGTCATACTGAACATATTTCCTTCTACCTCAAATTCGATTTTTATGATGTCTTCAGTAAAAAGGATGCTGAGAGCGGGCGTTTCCAACCACCGACCAAGATGGCTGCTGTTTAAGATATGTCTGTACATGGGAGATGATAAAGCTGCTGGTTTTCTCTCCTATGCCTGTTGAAATCTAGTCATTTCAGAAAATCTGGGACAAGTACTAATTTTTGAACAGATTCATGTGCTTTGTATCTACTAAGAGGAAAACACAGACCTGAATAGAGAAGGTACGCAGCAGAGGCCTGGAAGTGGCCTATACCTCCTCTTCTACCCCGCTAATCTGCCCTGTCAGATATTTCGGCCATATGTGCTGACGTTTCATTTTATTCTGGAATTCAATAATCAGAATTACTCTGAGTAATTTAACTGCTGTTATTGGACCTCACCTTGGGGATATTCTAGTTCATGGTACTGTACGGAGGGGAGTACAAGAAGAATTACGGAGGAATCTATACTGAGCCTAAATGGCTGATTCGCTACAAGAATGGGAATCATCAGTCCTGGAGGTGCTCAACACCCATTTCCAGGTAATCAAGAAGGAACTGTCTCTAGTTTATGGCGGATGCCTTTAATAGTCCTACCCCGGGTCTAGACCGACTAGGTGTCTTATTCCGCGACACCAACGAACTTGGCTACATGGAGGAAACACCCTATAACAGTACTGAAACAGATGTCTCTGATCCCCGGCTGTTGAATCTACCCTGATGTGTCGGGTGAAGACTGAGACATCCAGCTTTGAGCCGCAGCTGGATACGACACCTAGAGATCGCTGAGTCTCAGGTTGAGGCCCTATCTAAGTTAAAATTACCACGGGGACAGCTGATCCTTTACTAGCGCAAACGGGTTTACTGATTTTCAGCGAGTCCGTGGGTCGAGTGCTGAGAAGGCGACCTTGGCGTGAAACCCCACGGCCGACGAGTCGTGACCCCCTGCAATAAACCAGGCTGGGATTGCTACTCAGACTGTCTTGCAGTTTCGCAAAGAACTCTTGCCGATGGTCTCTGACTTTTGCATTTTGGCGGGTGTGTTTGCGAGCCTCGGGCAATAGATCAGTATCAGCTGAGAGCCTTTGTTGGAAACACTGGGTTGTGTATCTAGTCTTTATCTACCCCCTAAAAACCGGAGTGGGTTGACTGTTACATCTTAAGACAACTATTTTCTGTGGAGCAGTGAACGTACAAATCTTCATTTATACCTAGTTCATGCTTTGTTATTTTGCTCAGCGGAATATTAACTGTTTGGTGCAAGTATACACTTATGATTATGATTTCCCACTACAGTATCTATTGCTTTGAACAAGGGGACTGTTTAAGTTGGCCATACCTATGCTAAATTGGGTACTTTTACTGTCTTATGCTGCCTATCCCTATTTACCCTAGCCTGATTATATTAACGGTTTATGAAGCTGTAAGTGTATGTTTTAATAAGTAGGTTAAACCTGGGGTTTCGTATCTCTATGCTCAGATCCAGCACTTACATTCAGTTTATAGAAATAACGTATGCTGAGGGAAGAAGAGGTTATACATTCTGTTTAAACTGACTAGCTTATAGAATTGATCAGCTAAATAGTTTCTTGATTGAGCCTCGGTCCAGACGGAGCTAATATAGCATAGATTGCCCAAGGTTGTTTAACCTTTATAAATCTTTTATGATCCCTAGGTTATTTCCACATGGTATTTAACAAATAGGAACTATGCTAGCCCCTATGTCTTTCTATCCTTAGTTTGAAGTATAGCTTGATTACTAGTTATAGGGTACAGTTAGATTTATAGATCTTTTATATCTCTATAGTATACAGTATTCATACTTATATTATGTTACTCAAAGCCCTACAGAGAGTTTTAGTACTTCTTCAGATGAGGATCTATTGAAAGGGTTGGGAGTTTACTAGATTATGTTATCCAGTTTCCTGTGGTGTTGCATAGGGCCCATGCTTCTATGACAGGATTAAGTTACACCTATCAATACTGATTTATTGTGACATGATACCATACATAGGCCTAGATTTAGAGTTCGGCGGTAGCCGTCAAAACCAGCGTTAGAGGCTCCTAACGCTGGTTTTGGGCGCCCGCTGGTATTTGGAGTCAGTGATTTAAAGGGTCTAACGCTCACTTTTCAGCCGCGACTTTTCCATACCGCAGATCCCCCTACGCCATTTGCGTAGCCTATCTTTTCAATGGGATCTTTCTAACGCTGGTATTTAGAGTTGTTTCTGCAGTGAGCGTTAGAGCTCTAACGACAAGATTCCAGCCGCCTGAAAAAAGCAGGAGTTAAGAGCTTTCTGGCTAACGCCGGTTTATAAAGCTCTTAACTACTGTACCCTAAAGTACACTAACACCCATAAACTACCTATGTACCCCTAAAACCGAGGTCCCCCCACATCGCCGCCACTCGATTTAAAATTTTTAACCCCTAATCTGCCGACCGCCACCTAATTATACTTATGTACCCCTAATCTGCTGCCCCTAACCCCGCCGACCCTATATTATATTTATAACCCCTAACTTGCCCCCACAACGTCGCCGCAAGCTACTTAAAATAATTAACCCCTAATCTGCCCTCCCTAAAATCGCCGCCACCTACGTTATCCCTATGTACCCCTAATCTGCTGCCCCTAACATCGCCGACCCCTATGTTATATTTATTAACCCCTAATCCGCCTCACTAACCCTATCATAAATAGTATTAACCCCTAATCTGCCCTCCCTAAACATCGCCGACACCTACCTTCAATTATTAACCCCTAATCTGCCGACCGGAGCTCACCGCTATTCTAATAAATGTATTAACCCCTAAAGCTAAGTCTAACCCTAACACTAACACCCCCCTAAGTTAAATATAATTTTTATCTAACGAAATAAATTAACTCTTATTAAATAAATGATTCCTATTTAAAGCTAAATACTTACCTGTAAAATAAATCCTAATATAGCTACAATATAAATTACATTTATATTATAGCTATTTTAGGATTAATATTTATTTTACAGGCAACTTTGTAATTATTTTAACCAGGTACAATAGCTATTAAATAGTTAAGAACTATTTAATAGTTACCTAGTTAAAATAATTAAAAATTTACCTGTAAAATAAATCCTAACCTAAGATATAATTAAACCTAACACTACCCTATCAATAAAATAATTAAATAAACTACCTACAATTACCTACAATTAACCTAACACTACACTATCAATAAATTAATTAAACACAATTGCTACAAATAAATACAATTAAATAAACTATCTAAAGTACAAAAAATAAAAAAGAACTAAGTTACAGAAAATAAAAAAATATTTACAAACATAAGAAAAATATTACAACAATTTTAAACTAATTACACCTACTCTAAGCCCCCTAATAAAATAACAAAGACCCCCAAAATAAAAAATTCCCTACCCTATTCTAAAATACAAAAATTACAAGCTCTTTTACCTTACCCAGCCCCTGAACAGGGCCCTTTGCGGGCATGCCCCAAGAATTGCAGCTCTTTTGCCTGTAAAAAAAACATACAATACCCCCCCCCCAACATTACAACCCACCACCCAGATACCCCTAATCTAACCCAAACCCCCTTAAATAAACCTAACACAAATCCCCTGAAGATCTTCCTACCTTGTCTTTACCATCCAGGTATCACCGATCCGTCCTGGCTCCAAGATCTTCATCCAACCCAAGCGGGGGTTGGCGATCCATAATCCGGTCCAGAAGAGGCTCCAAAGTCTTCCTCCTATCCGGCAAGAAGAGGACATCCGGACCGGCAAACATCTTCTCCAAGCGGCATCTTCTATGTTCTTCCATCCGATGACGACCGGCTCCATCTTGAAGACCTCCAGCGCGGATCCATCCTCTTCTTCCGACGACTAGACGGACGAATGACGTTTCCCTTTAAGGGACGTCATCCAAGATGGCGTCCCTCGAATTCCGATTGGCTGATAGGATTCTATCAGCCAATCGGAATTAAGGTAGGAATATTCTGATTGGCTGATGGAATCAGCCAATCAGAATCAAGTTCAATCCGATTGGCTGATCCAATCAGCCAATCAGATTGAGCTCGCATTCTATTGGCTGATCAGAACAGCCAATAGAATGCGAGCTCAATCTGTATGGCTGATTGGATCAGCCAATCGGATTGGAACTTGATTTCTGATTGGCTGATTCCATCAGCCAATCAGAAAATTCCTACCTTTAATTCCGATTGGCTGATAGAATCCTATCAGCCAATCGGAATTCGAGGGACGCCATCTTGGATGACGTCCCTTAAAGGAACCGTCATTCGTCGTCTAGTCGTCGGAAAGAAGAGGATGGATCCGCGCTGGAGGTCTTCAAGATGGAGCCGGTCGTCATCGGATGGAAGAACATAGAATATGCCGCTTGGAGAAGATGTTTGCCGGTCCGGATGTCCTCTTCTTGCCGGATAGAGGAAGACTTTGGAGGCACCGGATTATGGATCGCCAACCCCCGCTTGGGTTGGATGAAGATCTTGGAGCCAGGACGGATCGGTGATACCTGGATGGTGAAGACAAGGTAGGAAGATCTTCAGGGGATTAGTGTTAGGTTATTTAAGGGGGTTTGGGTTAGATTAGGGGTATGTGGGTGGTGGGTTGTAATGTTGGGGGGGGGTATTGTATGTTTTTTTTTTACAGGCAAAAGAGCTGCAATTCTTGGGGCATGCCCCGCAAAGGGCCCTGTTCAGGGCTGGTAAGGTAAAAGAGCTTGTAATTTTTGTATTTTAGAATAGGGTAGGGAATTTTTTATTTTGGGGGTCTTTGTTATTTTATTAGGGGGCTTAGAGTAGGTGTAATTAGTTTAAAATTGTTGTAATATTTTTCTTATGTTTGTAAATATTTTTTTATTTTCTGTAACTTAGTTCTTTTTTATTTTTTGTACTTTAGATAGTTTATTTAATTGTATTTATTTGTAGCAATTGTGTTTAATTAATTTATTGATAGTGTAGTGTTAGGTTAATTGTAGGTAATTGTAGGTAGTTTATTTAATTATTTTATTGATAGGGTAGTGTTAGGTTTAATATATCTTAGGTTAGGATTTATTTTACAGGTAAATTTTTAATTATTTTAACTAGGTAACTATTAAATAGTTCTTAACTATTTAATAGCTATTGTACCTGGTTAAAATAATTACAAAGTTGCCTGTAAAATAAATATTAATCCTAAAATAGCTATAATATAAATGTAATTTATATTGTAGCTATATTAGGATTTATTTTACAGGTAAGTATTTAGCTTTAAATAGGAATCATTTATTTAATAAGAGTTAATTATTTCGTTAGATAAAAATTATATTTAACTTAGGGGGGTGTTAGTGTTAGGGTTAGACTTAGCTTTAGGGGTTAATACATTTATTAGAATAGCGTTGAGCTGCCGGTCGGCAGATTAGGGGTTAATAATTGAAGGTAGGTGTCGGCGATGTTAGGGAGGGCAGATTAGGGGTTAATACTATTTATGATAGGGTTAGTGAGGCGGATTAGGGGTTAATACATTTATTATAGTAGCGCTCAGGTCCGCTCGGCAGATTAGGGGTTAATAAGTGTAGGTAGGTGTCGGCGACGTTGTGGGGGGCAGATTAGGGGTTAATAAATATAACATAGGGGTCGGCGATGTTAGGGCAGCAGATTAGGGGTACATAGGGATAACGTAGGTGGCGGCGGTTTACGGAGCGGCAGATTAGGGGTTAAAAGTGTAATGGCAGGGGTCAGCGATAGCGGGGGCGGCAGGATTAGGGGTTAATAAGTGTAAGGTTAGGGGTGTTTAGACTCGGGGGGTACATGTTAGAGTTGTTAGGTGCAGACGTAGGAAGTGTTTCCCCATAGGAAACAATGGGGCTGCGTTAGTGAGGCTGAACGCTGCTTTTTTGCAGGTGTAGGTTTTTTTTCAGCTCAAACAGCCCCATTGTTTCCTATGGAGAATCGTGCACGAGCGACGTTTTTGAGGCCGGCCGCGTCCGTAAGCAACTCTGGTATCGAGAGTTGCATTTGCGGTAAATATGCTCTAGCGGCTCCTTTTTTGGAGCCTAACGCAGCATTTGTTTGAACTCTCGAAACCAGAGTTAAATTTATGGTGCGGCCAGAAAAAACCCGCGGAGCGTTAACAGCCCCTTTTTACCGCCGAACTCTAAATCTAGGCCATAGTTTACTATATTAATATGTTGATCTCTTTCATAAGTGCTGTCTTCTATCAGCAGTACATATAACTCCTACTTCTATTTATAGTGTACTTTTATTCACTTGTTGACCTCACACATAAGTACTCAGTATTGTACTCCCCTTTTTATGTATTATGAGATTATTATTAGAAAGGCTTGTAGACCCAGTTTATTTCTTGGAACTAGCCATTTATATTAGGGGACCCCACCCCATATTTAATTCCCATCATTATAAACAAGTCTTAGTAGCCTAGCTACCTGTTTATCTATAAGATTCACAGATTGAGTCCCCAAGGGTGGTTTCTTACAGTTTCTAATAACCCTCTTTAGCTATACGTATTCCCTATAACATTGAGAGGCCAAGAGAGACCTCATGGTTCAGTCTGAGGGTATAGTGGATTTTGTTTTATATAACTGAGTTGAATATAAAAAAGAAAAAATGGGAACAACTATTTGAGATCCAAAAGTGGTCTCATATTGTTTATAGCTGCCCTCTGTATTATTACGTTTCCATTAGAACTAGGAGGTCAAGAGTGGCCTCAGCTGCTAATTGAGGGTATAATAGTTTGTGTAGCAAGCTCTATGTCAATTACATTGTCAATGTGGCCATATACATGTATTTTGTCAAATGTGTTTGGATTATTCAAGTAATTTACCTGAAAACATTTTTTTTTGTTTACAGACTTTATGGCTTTGTAATGTTTGCTTGCTTTAATTTTGAATCCCAATAAAAATTATTTAAAAAAAAAAAAAAAAAGGATGCTGAGCGTCTTCCTCCTCACCGCCCTTATGATTGCCCTATCGTCCTTCTACCTGGTTCTACTGTACCCTATGGGCATGTATACTCCTTATCTGAACTGGAACTCGCCCAGCTCAGAATCTATATTGATGAAAATCTTCGCAAGGGGCTTCATAAGACCATCAACTTCACCAGCTGGAGCTGGAATGTTTTTTGTCCGTAATAAAGATGGTTCCCTTGCCCTATCATTGATTATAGGCAACTGAACAAAATAATTATAAAAATAGATATCCCCTTCCACTCATCCCTGATCTAGTGGAAAGATTACAGAAGGCCAACATTTTCACGAAACTCGATCTGAGGGGTGCTTTCAACCTAGTGCGCATCAAAACTGCAGATGAATGGAAAACAGTCTTTCGCACCAGATATGGCCTTTATGAATATTTGGTGATGCCTTTTGGCCTATGTAATGTCCCCAGCACATTTCAGTTTTTTGTGAATGATGTCTTCCATGACCTACTTGACATATGTGTTGTCAATGTCATCTATTTAGATGACATCCTCATCTACTCATCCACAGAAGAAGAACATATTAAACATCCTTGCTAGGCTACAAAAGCCATCATCTCTATGCAAAGTTAGAAAAATGTATATTCCATTTTGTCAACATCAGTTTTCTTGCATACAAGCTCACCCCCGGAGAAATCTGAATGGAGGATGAAAAGGTTAATTCCATACGTAAGTGCCTACTCCTGCTGATAAGAAGTCACTGCAACACTTTCTTGGATTTTCGAACTTCTACAGAAAGTTCATAAAAAAACTACTCTCTCATAGTTAAACCATTAACTAGGCTCACTGGTGTCACTACATGATTTAAATGGGATCCTGAAGCTCAACTCGCTTTTGATAAACTCAAAAAGCCTTCACGTTCTGAACCTATTCTTAAAATACCAGATCCTGCTCTACAGGTATACATTAGAGGGTGGATGCTTCAGAGTACGCTATTGATGCAATACTTTCCCAATGGTTATCTCTCAGTACTCCACTACATCCCGTTGCCTACACTCAAGACTCTCACATCAGCTGATACAAACTATCCAATTGCTGAGAAGGAACTTCTTGCCATTAAAGTCACCCTAGAGAACTAGATACACCTACTTGAAGGAACTCGGCTGCCTATACTAATCTATACCGATCACCGCAACCTGGAGTATCTCAAATCACTAGGACTTTATCATCTAGACAAGTTAGATGGAGTCTTTTTTTGATAGGTTCAATTACCTAATAACTTATTTACCTGGTTCTGCTAATGGTAAGGCTGACTCTCTCTTCAGGATGTTCGCCAGGCTACATTGCTCCACCACTACTACCATAATACCCACAGACCGGATTATTGGCCTATTAGCTGACTTACCTTCAAGACTAAAACAAGCATTAAGCAATGATCCCTCTTTACCATCCACCCACACACTCTGATCAGCTACTCTACAAGAATGATAAAGTATACATCCCTCCTGATCTCCGCCATGAAATCCTACTAAACACACATGATAACCCATTGTCAGGACACCCTGGACACTACAAAATGATGGAACTGTTTAAAAGAGATTTTTGGTGGCCAAATATGCACAAAACAACCTATGACTACATCAGAACTTGTTACAGTTTGTTCAACTTCTAAACGAGGGTCAGTGCCTCCATATGGACTCCTTATGTCTTTGACTAGCCAGTTAAACCTTGGAACTCAATCCCAATGGATTTTGTTGTCAATTTACCCCCTTCATCAGAATACACCACCATCCTAGTGGTCATTGACCAATTCACTAAAATGGTACATTTCGTTCCATTAATTGAACTTCCAACTGCCCTCAAAACTGCACATATCTTCATACAAAATGTAGTGCGTCCACAGGTTGCCTAGCTCCATTACCTCTGACAGAGGTGGTCAATTTACCCTCCAAGTTCTGGAGAGAGCTATGTAGACTCCTCTCTATCCAGAACAACTTCACCAGTGCTTACCACCCCCAATCAAATGATTATCAGAAAGGGCTTACCAGTGGTTGGAGCAGTTTTCTGCATTGTTATTGTTCTCACCTACAAGATGACTGGTCTACAGTCCTACCCTTGGCAGAATTTGCTTTCAATAACACCTCAGTTCCACTACTAAACTCATCCCCTTTTTTTTGCCAATTATGGTTAACCACCCAACCTTCCATTATTTAAAACCTGATAGCAGCAACAATCCAACTGTAACTGAAACTCTAGATTCTATCAAATCAGGATTTGAAACTATACGCAACAATATCAAAGCAAGCGCAATTGAAACAAAAACATTACTTTGATCTACATAGACGCCATCCGCCAGCATACAAAGTTGGTGATAAAGTTTGTCTTTCGACCAAAAATATGAAACTTGAAACTCCATCAAAGAACTTAGTAGCTTGTTTATTGGGCCTTTTCCAATTGCCACAGTGATAAACCTAATTGCTGTATCGCTTGACATTGCCTACACATCTCCGTATTTATCCCACCTTCCATGTTTCCCTCCTGAAACCATACCTGCAGAAGACATTCCCTAACCCGTCTCTTCCTCCTCCAGCTCCCACCGTTGTTGATGGTGATCTCGAATATGAAGTTAAATGCATACTGGATTCTAGAATTCGCAGGGGGTGGCTTCAATACTTAGTCAGATGGAAGAGCTATGACTACTCTGAGGACTCCTGGATACCCCTCTCTGACCTTAAAGCCCCTCGTCTTCATTTTGACTTCCACAACTGTTACCCTTTCAAACCCATGCAGCCCTAAGGTCTGCCTTACTTGGGGGGTCCTATAATGATCCTGCAGCCCCTTTAAGTTTGGCCCTCCTACTTCACCCTATTTAAGCTGTAACTTCCCCTGACACTCTGCTTATGTATCTTCTACTGCAGAGTTTCCTGTTGTGCCTTAGTTACTGGAGCCACACCTTGTTTGCTACTACAAAAGTCTTTACCTGCAGCCCTTTCTACTTCCCTGCTGTCCTGGAAGCTCAGCATAACAACCACTAAACTCATCTGCACTGCCCTCTAAGAAGCTAAGTACTGTTACCTTTTTTTCTAGCAGTTAAGACATTGTTTTATCATCTGTATAACCAAACCATATCAAATGCTGTTCTGCCTCAAACAGCTTCTTGAAACTGACTGCCTGTTTTAGTGTTGTGTAAACTATCTGCTTCCTTCAGCACCTGCTGCATTGATGCTATGTTTATGAACTGCCTATACAAACTAAAGCTATCTGTTGTTTCAACACATGCAACTGCTTAATTGCTTGCCCAATAACCAAGCCTTATGAAATGCTGTTCTACCACAAATTACTACCTGAATACTGACTGCCTGTTTACTATGCTTCAATTAACTGCTTGCTCCAACACCTACTGCATTCTCCCTATGTTTAAGAACTGCCTATACAAACTAGGCTGTTTGTCTAACATATTCAACTGCTTTAATTGCTTGCTGAATTGTCCTCTAATCTGAGCCTGCATATTCAGCTGCTCACTTGCTTACATTTAAATCAATTGCAGTATTCCTCAGGGGGAGTCTGATCAGTGATTCCAAATTAACAACCACTGCTAACAAAACCTATATTAAACCCTGTGTGACAGTACCCTTATTGTTGGAGGAGGTTTAAATGTTACTTTAGACCCAATCATAGAATCTTCAATAACTAACACAACAAAATGATAACTTTTATTCTAACCCATGGTCCCAGTACACTCCTATTGACTATTTATTAATAGTTTAACTTCTCACTGTCTCACTGTCAATGGACTGGACATACACCTCATTAACTCCATTCATATAGAGACTTGATGAATCGATATTAGGACATCACCTGACAGTTACATATTCTAACTAGAACTATGCAAGAATATTTTCAACACAATGTTCATCCCAGTATGACCCCTCTCACCCATTTGGAGGCTCATAAAGCAGTTATGACTGTTGAATGCCTTAAAAAAAAGGAACATGAAATTACAATCCGCTCCTTAACTTTCCAGCTGTCAGATTTAGAACTAAAAAATAAAAATTCCCCAAATGACCCAAATTTATTTGCCTTCCTCTTGCTAATCAAAAAAGAACTGAACAAAGAGGCACAGAGGAAGGCACTATATATTAAAAAAACATATTTTTATGAATGCAATACAGCTGGTTTGAAATTAGCAAGAGCACTGAAAAAAAGAACTGCAAATCTATACATACAAAAACTACAGCTGATTCTTATACTTATGATAGTAAACGTATAGCCAACTCTCTTAGTAATTTTTATCAACAGTTTTACAACAACAAACAGATTATTCCTTAGACCACATAGAGCAGACGAGGCAATATATTATAAAATGCTAACATTAACATATTTCTGACTTCCCAAGCTAAATCTCTAGATTATTTAATTTGCCTCTTGGAAATTAAATCAGCTTTCAAAGATATTCCCACAGGAAAAAGCCCCGGTCTTGACGGTCTCTTACTACAAAACATTTAAAGACATCTTAGCACCACATCTTCTCTCCTTATTTCATTCATTAGATGAAGGATAATCCATTTCTCCAAGTATGTTAGAATCTCACATATTTGTTATAATAAAATCAAACCAACCTTTCTCCCTTCTAAACACTGATATAAAAATATTAGGAAAGATGCTAGCAAAACGCATCAACACAGTTCTCAACGACATAATTCACACTGACCAAGTAGGCTTTGTTCTGTGTTGGGAAGCAAGAGATAACACTATTAGAGCCCTAAACACTGTCTTATGTGACACTTCAAAATATTAAATCAACTCTAATTGCTACCAACGCGGAAAAAGTCTTTGACCGTACCAATTGGTAATTTCTAAGATCTACACAAGAAAAATTTGGATTTGGCCTTAAAATACTAATCATTTCCGGGGGGCGGAGCTTCGCCGTGCTGGAGCATGGACGCTGTGTGACTGAGCTCCGGAGCTGTTGGTCCCTATTTGGCATCTAAAATGGCATTTCATACTAAATATGGACTTTCCTACTCTTACCAAAAACCTAGCATCAACTGGCCCTACTTATGGACTATAATTAATTTGCTGAAGTCATTTTTGGCGGAACCTGAGGCTGTTTGCTATACGACTGCGGCCGCCATCTTACCGCCATCTTGCCGCCAGATGTAATACCCTGACCCCTCAAACCCCAATCGACTCAGACTGATTCGTGGGATCCCCGCGATATACCAACACCTCATCCACCCTGTCTAAAGTGTTCGGAGTCCTCGCTATCGCTGACACGCAACAGATGAAAAGCTGTGACAGGGAGCTGCATCAGAAATCACGGCTGCATCGGGTGAGCACAACGACACAGCAGACTGCGGTCACAGGCTCAGGCAAGCATAACACTATAATTACTCTCATTGAACCCGAATAAGACTAGCGGGGAGGCACAGGGGTAGACCGGACTATTTCACATCTTACAGAACCGGCTAGAACACAGCATTTCCCCCCGGGGATACTGAGGCCTAGTGATACAATCTTACTCATAGGCCCCGCGGCCTGCCTCCACTGCCTTCCAATCTGCCACGTGCCTCCTCAAGGCCGTTACAATTACTGCCACCTAGTCTCCCCTAACCACTATCAATCTCATAATCTAAGCAGGCATTCTTACTCCCCTTCCTATCCATGCCATCTTTACTCCCAATATGGCAGGCAGGAAGGGTAATAAACCTGAAAAACAAGGCAAATTAAACCAGCTTGGCCCTTCAGTATCATCCTTTTTCCAGCCACAAGATACTACTGGCATGACCATTATGCAGACCACAGATTCCACTCCTGTTAACCCCGCTGCCAATAACACACAAGACCCCTTGCAGTCTATTCAGTCCCAGATTGCTGGTCTCCCATCTAAATCGGATATTGCCGACTTGAAGAATTTTATTAAAAACGAAATCAAAGACCTAAAGAAGGATCTTAATGACCTTGGTTCTAGGATGGAATTCTTAGAAGAGGGACATGATCACCTTAATAACATGGTTAGCTTGAATTCCCAACAAATATCTATTCAAGACTCTATGCTGCAAAATCTGAATGATAAAATTGAGGACCTCGAAAATCGAGGGCGGAGGAACAATTTGCGACTTAGGGGAATACCTGAGGATGTTTCTCAAGAGCAAACTTAGGGCCTATGTCACTGAGCTCTTTCATGTCCTACTTCCTCAAGCTCCTCCCATACAACATGATGACATCGAGAGAATCCATAGGGCCCTCAGGCCTCCTGCAAGACCCCCGGCACCTCCCAGGGATGTTATTATCAGATTTTTAAAGTTTACCACCAAGGAGGAGATCTGGCAAGCCGCTAGAACTAGGAGGACAATCCTTTTCCATAACCACAATTTACAGATCTATCAAGACCTATGTCCCCAGACAATTCAGCGCAGAAGAGAGGTTCGCTTCATCACCAAAGTTCTTCAGGAAAAAAGTATTAAATATCGATGGGGCTTCCCTTTTAGCTTAATTATCTCATTCAATGGAGGACAGATCATTTACAAAAACGTCTCTGACTTGGAGGATATATCCAGGAAACTCAACATATCTTTTGACCCCCCCTCAGAGAAAATTATTGTCCCAACTCCTGAGCCGGACTGCTCAAGGGATGGATCTTCCAGAGAAACAAAGACCGAGTTGGTCAAGGGTAGAACCTAAACGACACAAGACTGGCCCTACATCTTCAGCTGCAGAAACCTGAGGCCCTCTACTTACCATCCACACTTACTGCGCACAAGCGTGGGTTTGTCTCTGGACATTTTCTCTACTGGAACATTTCTTTCTGAAGGACTCTATAATAGGTTGTTCCAGGGGTATTGTATGAACGACTTCTTTGCTTGTTTGGTTTTTGTTCTTAATCACTTTGCTACTCCAATATGTCCATTCTAGTTTAATTTCTATAGTTGCTAACAATGCCTTATTTTTCGTCATTTAATGTTTGAATGCCATTTAGGGTTATCCGACATCATTCCTCCCCCCCGAATGGTGTACTCACAAACCTTAATAACACCACCTATTGTTGGAAGAATTTTCATTCTTTTGTATGTTTGTTTGTTTTGCATATTCTACTTGTTGAATTCATGTTCTTTATAGTTAAATTGCAAGTTATTGAATGTTCTAATGCTTACTGTACCAGCCTATCCAGCCACCTCAAACATTGGTCAATCACTTATCATCATGCTTCTCCTCAAACTTACTCACACTATAGCTACCATAAAACTCCACATTCAACCCACAATGATGTGTCCCCCCACTCATTATAAACACAAGGCCCTTTTACCCCAAATCCACATTACTAGCAGATACTCCCACCTTCTGACTAAGTATTTTGCCTCCTCTCAATCCCACACCTTTAGAAATATAAATGACCTCACAAATAATTCCTATGGCCACACACCTTAGATCTATAAAATAATGTCCCATAATGTTAAGGGACTGAACACCCCTCAAAAAAGATCCCAAGCCTTGAGAGACTACCATAGACAAAAAAGTGATATCATCCTAATACAGGAGACTCATTTTAAGAAAGCAGAGAACCCTTACAGTCCCTTAGGAAATTCGGCCAAGTGTTCTTATCCTCAAATACTTCTAAACACAATGGCGTGGGAATACTAATCCGCAAACAGATCCCCTTCCATATCACTAACATCTTCAAGGATAGAGAAGGTAGACTGATTGTTATCACTGGCAAACTTTTCAAAAAGTTGTCACTAATCGCCAATATATATGCTCCTAATTCCTGCCACACCAATTTTTCCTTCAATCTTGTAACACCATCTCTGAACTATCTAGGGGCAGTTTAATTTTGGGAGGGGATTTCAACTTAGCGTTTGACCCCAACCTGGACTGTTCTTCGGGATCGTCCGCGATCCCCCAGAAGGGTTCTAAAAGCGATCAAGTCTCACATCTCCAAGCTAAACGTCCATGATGCTTGGAGAATACATCATCCCATGGTCAAAGATTATACGTTTTATTCATATCCCCACCAATCCTACTCCCGCATTGATTACCTGATGATCGATGTTACTAGCCTAGCCCTGGTCCAATCCACTAATATTATGCCCATCACGTGGTCAGACCATGCCATGATCTCCTGTTCCCTCAATTGGCCCACCTCTCAAAGACAGGAATGTTTGTGGAGGCTTGATGAATCACTCCTATCTGACCCTATAGTTAAAATACAAATTACTAAGTCTCTGGAATCCTATTTCATTTCTAACACCACCCCAGACGTTTCTCCCCTCAATGTTTGGGAAGCCCACAAATGTGTACTTAGAGGAGAGCTTATAGCGATCAAAGCTGAAAGAAATAAACAAAACACCCTTGCACTTAGACACCTTTTAGAAGAATTAGAAAAACTACAAGACTCCCACAAAAGATTCCCCAATAGCCCCTCCCTACTCGAACATATTAAACACAAACAAGGTCAGCTAACCCTCCTTTTGGGTTTGGAGGCCAAACGTAGAGCTCTTTTCCTCAGAAGACGGTTTTACGAAGGGGGGAATAAACAAGGTAAACTATTAGCTCGCCTACTACGCAACAAAGCCTCGAGGGGTTACATTATGTCCATAAAAGACAAAACAGGCAAGGTTTGGTCCACCTCTTCTGATATCGCGAACCAATTTCGTTCATATTACAAAGACCTTTATAACTTAGATAACACTGGCACCCCCCCTTCCCCAGAAGAAATTACTGACTACTTGACCTCCTTACATCTCCCCTCCCTGACGACAGAACAGAAATCTGACCTAGAATCACCTTTCACGTTAAAAGAACTACAGAACGCCATCCTCTCCTTCCCCCCGGGCAAGGCCCCAGGCCCCTGATGGCTTTGGCCACTCATATTATTCCAAATTTAGAGATACCCTTGCCCCCCTACCTGTTGGCTCATTTCACCGATATCGACAATAATAAATTTTTCTCTTCCAATCCCTTCTAGCTCATATCTCCGTAATTCCTAAACCTAATAAATCCCCCGATTCCATTCCCAACTACAGACCGATCTCCCTGCTAAATGCAGATGTAAAAAATTTACGCCAAAATGATAGCAACTAGATTGAACCAACACCTCCCATCCTTAATTCATCAAGATCAGGTGGGATTCATCCCCTTCAGGGAGGCTAAAGATAATACGGTCCGCAATCTCCACCCTCTTATGGCATTCTAAAAAACAAGGCCTTCCCGCGATCTGGTTATCCACCGACGCGGAGAAGGCCTTTGACCGGGTCCGATGGTCCTTCCTCAAATCTACCTTACAGACCATGGGATTGGGAGAGCTCATGATTCATAGAATTTTTGCCCTATACCAGAACCCTAGTGCTCGAATCTCCTTAAATGGTATCCTTTCCTCGCCATTCCCGATTTCGAATGGTACTAGGCAGGGATGCCCCTTATCCCCACTTTTGTTTGTGTGCCTTTTAGAGACATTTGCCACTAAGATCAGACTTAACCCAGATATCAAGGCATAACAATAGGTGGTGAGACCTATAAATTATCCCTTTTTGCAGACGATGTGCTGTTCTCCCTTACTTCTCCCGACACATCGATCCCTATCCTTCTAGAGGAACTTTCGCTTTTTAATAAACTAACCAATTTCCCTCATTAATCAGGCCAAATCAGAATACATTGGTGTCTCATTACCACATACTCTTGCTCAACAAATTGAACTACTTTGCCCCTTCCGCAGGTGTAGAACCCTCCTTACGATACCTAGGTATCCACCTCACCGAGGATTTAGAGACTATCTTTAATCTAAACTATGCCCCCCTAAAGCTATCCCTAGAAAGGGAACTCTCGTCGTGGCACTCAAGACGCTTATCATGGATTGGCAGAATTAATGCCATAAAAATGACAGCCTTCCCTAGACTTCTATACCTGCTACAAACCCTCCCTGTCCCACTTCCTCCCCATTACCTTAAGAATTTACAACAACTATTTAGTTCATTTATATGGAGAGGTGGTCACTCAAGGATTAATAAGCGAATAATGTTAACCCCTCGTATACATGGCGGCCTCGGGGGTCCCTAACTTAGAGCTTTATAGATCTGCTATTTTCATCCAGCGAATACTCGACTGGAGGGTCCATAAGACTCAGAAGAGGTGGATCTCGCTTGAGGAACACTTACATAAAGATTTACACTTACATTCCTTGTGCTGGACTCCTCGATCCACACCCACAGCTAAGAACTTAGATAACCCTATCACTAAGGAAACCCTAATTCAATGGGAGAGGGCAAACGTGACCAATCCTTACCTTTCATCCAGACCCTCCCCACTTACCTCGTTAGTACACAACCCTGAGTTCTCTCTGACAGAGCTAAAAACCCATTCCTTGCATATTACCCCTTCCCCTGATGTGGCGATTCATCACCTCTCTGATAACGATCACCTGCACTCTCAGGCAAAACTACAAGAATTAAACTTGACTGGGCCATAACTGGTTCCATTACAGGAGACTTCACCATTATATCACGTCACATAAATATTCATACAATATGCTCAGACCTAAGACTAAGCTTGAGACTCTATTATCTTCCCCTATCTCCTTAAATCACACCCTATCTAAGATATACTCTATACTATCCCACCCCCCTCCTGGCAACCTACCGGGAACTATTGAGTCCTGGGAAAGGGAACTAGGAGTCATCATCCTACCTCATACAGCATCCTCTATTTTTATTAACACCAAATCTTCTTCATCCTCGGCAGCTATGCTGGAGATGAACTATAAAATCCTCCATAACTGGTACCTCACCCCCCAGACGTTTGCATAAATTGTACCCCACAACTAGTAATCATTGTTGGCGCTGTGGCCACGTTGGCAGTGGCATGGGCCACATGTGGTGGTGGTGCAACAGCATAAACTCATACTGGAGAACCCTCATAGGAGAAATAGAAAAAAATCTTTCAGCTTACATTACCATTAGATCCGCTAATATTTCTCTTAAATAAACATATTAAGCTACCCTCTAAAGCCCACAGCATCCTTTTACGTATTCTCACAAATAGTGCCAAATCCCTCATTGCTAAATCCTGGAAATCTCTGATCCACCAAATGTAACACTTTGGAGACTCAAAGCCCACTGACCTTATAGAATTGGAAGAGTATAGATCTTTCAGGCTAGACTCCAGAGACATATTTCTTATTGCCCAAGATATGTGGACACAATATACGAAAACAGTAACATCAGTCAGTGAATTACCCCTACTGACGTAACTATTTCCTTGTGAGTACATGAATTCTCATAACTGACATCCTTATAGGAGAACACCTACCCCCTCTGACTACTCTAGCTGGTACTTCTCATTTCAACCCAGTTTAACTCAAATGTATTGTATTCTATTTTACCTGAATTCTTTCATTTTCATTTCCTCTATGTCTCCCCCTTCCCTCTCTCTGGCCGTCAAGGCCACTCCCTGTTTTGTTTTAAAATAAAAAATGTTCTCTTACTGATTAATGTTGTTAACTGGAACTGGTCATTATGTTACATATAAGATTGTCATATTCCTTATATCTTGACTAATCCTTGTTATTTGTTTGCCAAACTATTTCAATAAAAAAGAACTTGGAATAAAATTACTAATCATTCTCCTTGGCTATACTCACATCTCTCTGCTAAAGTGAAAGCAAATGGTGTTTTTTTTCCATTATTTCCCAATTCAAAATGGCACACAGCAAGGCTGCCCTCTGTCGCCAATCTTATTCATCAACAATGGAAATTTTAGCATTTTTGTTTTCAGTCACCTCCCTCTAAATTTAAAATGTGACTATATCCAAAAATTACTTTAACAATGGAAATTTTAGCATTTTATATACACAAGAATAAAAACATAGAAGGCATATGAGTACTCCCCCACAAATTTAAAATTGCTATGTATGCTGAAGATATTTTGTTTTCAGTCACCTCCCTCTAAATTTAAAATGTGACTCTATCCCAAAACTACTTTAACTTTGTACCTTAGGATATCTTGGGATATACCTCTTACCTCAGCCTGCTTTACTCTTTAACAACAATTACACAACCCTTCTTAATAATATCTTAATAATACCTTAAATGACCTAGAACTGTGGTCAGATAAGCTAATACATTGGTGGGGTCGAATCCAAGCCTTAAAAATGACCACTCTCCCCAAAATCCTTTTTTTTTTTTTTTTTTATATTTATTAAGAGTGAAGAAAAAATATTACAATTTGTTGGAGACACAGCTCCTAAAACATCACAAAAAGAGACAAATTATTACAGTGGTTGAAATTATGTATGCTTTTTCTCTTTTCCTTTACAGAATAACCTTTTTGGTATATATCTAATTTCTTTAAACTGATTACGTATAGTCAATGGCCCCTATTTATCAAGGTCTGGCGGACCTGATCAGTGCGGATTAGGTCCGCCAGACCTCGCTGAATATTCAGCATTGCACCAACAGCTCACGAGAACTGCTGGTGCAACGCCGCCCCCTGCAGACTCACGGCCAATCGGCTGCCAGCAGGGGGGTGTCAATCAACCCGATCAACCCGATCGTACTCGATCGGGTTGATTTCCGGCGATGGTCTGTCCGCCTGCTCAGAGCAGGCGGACAGGTTATGGAGCAGCGCTCTTTGTGACCGCTGCTTCATAACTGCTGTTTCTGGTGAGCCTGCAGGCTCACCAGAAACACGGGGCATCAAGCTCCATTTGGAGCTTGATATATATGCCCCTATATATCAATCCTATAAACTACCCTTCTTTAACCTTCAATAATCTGAAAAACCCCACACCCAAATAATAATAATAATAAGAAAAAAAGAAAAAAAAAAGAAGAAAGAGAGAGAATTTTTTTTATTAATAATGAATACACTCTGCCCAATCCAACCCCCCACCTCCCCCACTAAAGACGCAGATCTACATTATGCCAACTTATGCTCTCAATTAGTTAGCCAATTTGATGGGAGAAATTCCTTCCACTACCAGAGTAATGAAGGGTATTGCATTCTTAAGCGGCTTGTAACAATTGCCATGTTCCCTTTCTGGACTCCATGCTGATCAAATTAGTAGCTACTTTGGCTTGTTTTATACTCTCTATAATGTCTTCCGATTGTAATGTCATAAAAGGTTTAAAAAATGTATCCCTTAAGTTATTAATATGTTTTTGTCCCATGACTGTAGTCACAGTACGATACCAATATGAAATTGAATGCATCCCCACCTTATATAGATTGAGTCCTATATCTATCTCCTTTTGGCTCCAATCAAAGCCAAATATATGTAATTGTTTCCCTAGGTAATTACATACTTGTAAATAAGCATAACAATTCTTTGCTGGTAAAGCAAATTGCCCTGACAATTTTCCGAAAGTTTGAATAGCCCTAGTATTCTCTTGTTTTAACTGTATACATTTTATTAACCCTTTTTGTCTCCATTCTCTGAAGATCTTATTGGAAATCCCTGGTGGAAAATTCACGCTACCAATAATAGGTAAATATTGTGATACTTGGAATTCTTTTCCCAGTAAATGGCAATACTTTTGCCACACCCATACTATTTTAGAAAATATCAGCAAATTACTAATGTTGCTTGGGAGCTTTCTATATGGACAATGGAGTATAGCTTTTAAATCAAATGGAGCAATCAATTCTGTTTCCAACTTTATAATACGTGACATAATCAGCTTCCATTAGCCAGTTGCTGAATTGTCCTCTAATCTGAGCCTGCATTTTCAGCTGCTCACTTGCTTACATTTAAATCAATTGCAGTATTCCTCATGGGGAGTCTGACCAGTGATTCCACATTAACAACTACTGCTAACAAAACCTATATTAACCCTGTGTGACAGTATACCCTTATTGTTGGAGGAGGTTTAAATGTTACTTTAGACCCAATCATAGAATCTTCAATAACTTTTAATAATAAAGTTTTTTTTTTTCCTTTGTATTGTTTTCTTTTATTACCTTTTCCAATCACTATGGAACCTACTGAAATGGTCAACCATATGATGAATTTGACGCAAAGGGGTTGATTTACTGACCCAAGGCCTCCATGACCTACAACATGAAATTTAAAACGTAAAGGCAACCCTAAGCGTTTTGACCTCTGCTCATATTGTAACTGAACCCCAAATTAGTCCCCCAGAAAAATTCTATAGAGACCGATCCCAATTTAAAGATTTTAAAATTGCATGTAACCTACTCTTCATGATGAAGCCAAAAACCTACCACTCTGAGCATATTAAAGTTTGTACAGTTATATCATATTTACATGGGGAAGCAAGGAACCTGGGCTAATGCTTTTATTGAAAACCAAGAACCAATTCTAAACTCCCTGGAAACTTTTTTTTTCAGCAATGACATCATTATACCAGGATGTGGATAGTCAAATAACTGCTGAAACTGCCCTAAGGACAGTTACACAAGGGAAAAGACCAGTTGAAGATTATGTTATAGAATTTTTAAAAATGGGCACAGGACTCCAAGTGGAATGATATTAGTCTGAGGGATCAGTTCAGACTCAATCTGTCTGAGAACCTTAAGGATGACCTCTCTAGAACGGAGTTACCACCCATTCCTTGACAGAAGAATCAGGGAAAGAAGAGCTGAACGCATTCACTCTGAGCACTCCTTCAAGAAAAGCTACCACCAGGATCCAAGGCCACATCGATCCAACCTGAGCCTATGGAGTTAGGTGTTGTCCGTGGCCCTCTGACTCCCTGAGGAGAAATGTAGAAAAAGGGTTAAAAACCTTTGCTTGTACTGTGCTTCAAAAGTACATGATGTTCACACTTGCCTACTTCTCAAGAAAAAAGTAACCAGTAAGAGTCTCCACTCAGGTTCCTGCCTATCCACATGTCTTCAAAATTCTTCTTAGTGTACACTTTCTGTGTCTTTGCAGTGGGATCAGAATCTCCTTCATCTGCAAGCAATTATTGACTCAGGAGCTTGTGCTAACTTCATTGATTCAACTGTGTTAAAACTTAATAACATTCCTACTATTCAGAGGTCTAGCCCTGTGTCCTGTAAAAATATTGAATGATTCCCCTATCCCTAATGGTCCTATACCCAATACACGATATCTATACAGATGTGCATGACCTGTGGTCATACTGAACATATTTCCTTCTACCTCAAAATTCGATTTTTATGACGTCTTCAGTAAAAAGTATGCTGAGAGGGGGCGTGTCCAACCACCGACCAAGATGGCTGCTGTTTAAGATATGTCTGTACATGGGAGATGATAAAGCTGCTGGTTTTCTCTCCTATGCCTGTTGAAATCTAGTCATTTTCAGAAAATCTGGGACAAGTACTAATTTTGAACAGATTCATGTGCTTTGTATCTACTAAGAGGAAAACGCAGACCTGAATAGAGAAGGTACGCAGCAGAGGCCAGGAAGCGGCCTATACCTCTCTCTTACCCCCCCCCCCCCCCCCCCCGCTAATCTGCCCTGTCAGATATTTTGGCCATATGTGCTGACGTTTCATTTTATTCTGGAATTCAATAATCATAATTACCCTGAGTAATTAACTGCTGTTATTGGACCTGGGGATATTCTAGTTCATGGTACTGTACGGAGGGGAGTACAAGAAGAATTACGGAGGAATCTATACTGAGCCTAAAATGGCTGATTCGCTACAAGAATGGGAATCATCAGTCCTGGAGGTGCTCAACACCCATTTCCAGTTAATCAAGAAGGAACTGTCTCTAGTCATGGCGGATGCCTTTAATAGTCCTACCCCAGGTCTAGACCGACTAGGTGTCTCATTCCGCGACACCAACGAACTTGGCTACATATAGGAAACACCCTATAACAGTACTGACACAGATGTCTCTGATCCCCGGCTGGTGAATCTACCCCTGATGTGTCGGGTGAAGACTGAGACATCCAGCTTTGAGCCGCAGCTGGATACGACACCTAGGGATGCTGAGTCACAGGTTGAGGCCCTATCTAAGATGTAATTACCATGGGGACAGCTGATCTTTACTACCGCAACAGGTTTACTGCTTTTCAGAGAGTCCGTGGGTCGAGTGCTGAGAAGGCGCCCTTGGCGTGAAACCTACGGCCGATGAGTCGTGACCCCCTGCATTAAACCAGGCTGGGATGCTACTCAGACTGTCTTGCAGTTTCGCAAAGAACTCTTGCCGATAGTCTCGGACTCTTGCATGTTGGCGGTGTGTTTGCAACCCCAGGCAATAGATCAGTATCAGCTGAAAGCCTTTGTTGGAAACACTGGGTTGTGTATCTAGTCTTTATCTACCCCCTAAAAACCGGAGTGGGGTGACTGTTACATCTTAAGACAACTATTTTCTGTGGAGCGTGAACGTACAAATCTTCATTATACCTAGTTCATGCTTTATTATTTTGCTCAGCGGACATATTAACTGTTTGATGCAAGTATACACTTCTGATTATGATTTCCCACTACAGTATCTAATTGCTTTGAACAAGGGGACTGTTTAAATTGGCCATACCTATGCTAAAATTGGGGTATTTTACTGTCTTATGCTGCCATATCCCTATTTACCTAGCCTGATTATATTAACGGTTTATGAAGCTGTATGTGTATGTTTTAATAAGTATGTTAAACCTGGGGTTTCGTATCTCTATGCTCAGATCCAGCACTTACATTCAGTTTATAGAAATAACGTATGCTGAGGGAAGAAGAGGTCATACATTCTGTTTAAACCTGACTAGCTTATAGAATTGTCAGCTAACTAGTTTCTTGATTGAGCCTCGGTCAGACGGAGCTATATAGCATAGATTGCCCAAGGTTGTTTAACCTTTATAAATCTTTTATGATCCCTACGTTATTTTACACATGGTATTTAACCAATAGGAATTATGCTAGCCCCTATGTATTTCTATCCTTAGTTTGAAGTATAGCTTGATTACTAGTTATAGGTACAGTTAGATTTATAGATCTTTTATGTCTCTATAGTATACAGTATTCATACATATATTATGTTACTCAAAGCCCTACCGAGAGTTTTAGTACTTCTTCAGATGAGGATCTATTGAAAGGGTTGGGAGTTTACTAGATTATGTTATCCAGTTTCCTGTGGTGTTGCATAGGGCCCATGCTTCTATGACAGGATTAAGTTACACCTATCAATGCTGATTTATTGTGACATGATACCATACATAGTTACTATATTAATATGTTGATCTCTTTCATAAGTGCTGTCTTCTATCAGCAGTACATATAACTCCTACTTCTATTTGTAGTGTACTTTTATTCACTTGTTGACCTCACATATAAGTACTCAGTATTGTACTCCCCTTTTTATGTATTATGAGATTATATTAGAAAGGCTTGTAGACCCCAGTTTATTTCTTTGAACTAGCCATTTATATTAGGGACCCCACCCCATATTTAATTCCCATCATTATACCATGTCTTAGTATCCTAGCTACCTGTTTATCTATAAGATTCACAGATTGAGTCCCAAGGGTGGTTTCTTACAGTTTCTAATAACCCTCATTAGCTATACGTATTCCCTATAACATTGAGAGGCCCAAGAGAGACCTCATGGTTCAGTCTGAGGGTATAGTTGATTTTGTTTTATATAACTGAGTTGAATATAAAAAAGAAAAAATGGGAACAACTATTTGAGATCCAAAAGTGGTCTCATATTGTTTATAGCTGCCCTCTGTATTATTACGTTTCCATTAGAACTAGGAGGTCCAAGAGTGGCCTCAGCTGCTAATTGGAGGGTATATAGTTTGTGTAGCAAGCTCTATGTCAATTAACATTGTCAAATGTGGCCATATACATGTATTTTGTCAATTGTGTTTGGATTATTCAAGTCATTTACCTGGAAACTATTTTTTTTTTGTGTACAGACTTTATGGCTTTGTAATGTTTGCTTGCTTTATTTTGAATCCCAATAAAAATATTTAAAAAAAAAAAAAAAAAAAGGATGCTGAGAGTCTTCCTCCTCACCGCCCTTATGATTGCCCTATCGACCTTCTACCTGGTTCTACTGTACCCTATGGGCATGTATACTCCTTATCTGAACCGGAACTCGCCCAGCTCTGAATCTATATTGATGAAAATCTTCGCAAGGGCTTTATAAGACCATCAACTTCACTAGCTGGAGCTGGAATGTTTTTTGTCCGTAATAAAGATGGTTCCCTCTGCCCTATCATTGATTATAGGCAACTGAACAAAATAACTATAAAAAATAGATATCCCCTTCCACTCATCCCTGATCTAGTGGAAAGATTACAGAAGGCCAACATTTTCACGAAACTCGATCTGAGGGGTGCTTACAACCTAGTGCGCATCAAAACTGCAGATGAATGGAAAACAGCCTTTCTTACCAGATATGGCCTTTATGAATATTTGGTGATGCCTTTTGGCCTATGTAATGTCCCTGCCACATTTCAGTTTTTTGTCTTCCATGACCTACTTGACATATGCGTTGTCAATGTCATCTATTTAGATGACATCCTCATCTACTCATCTACAGAAGAAGAACATATTAAACATGTTCGCTGGGTCCTTGCTAGACTACAAAGCCATCATCTCTATGCAAAGTTAGAAAAATGTATATTCCATTCTGTCAACATCAGTTTTCTTGGATACAAGCTCACCCCCGGAGAAATCTGAATGGAGGATGAAAAGATTAATTCCATACTTAAGTGGCCTACTCCTGCTGATAAGAAGTCACTGCAACACTTTCTTGGATTTTCGAACTTCTACAGAAAGTTCATAAAAAAACTACTCTCTCATAGTTAAACCATTAACTAGGCTCACTGGTGTCACTACATGATTTAAATGAAATCCTGAAGCTCAACTCGCTTTTGATAAACTCAAAAAAGCTTTCACTTCTGAACCTATACTTAAAATACGAGATCCTGCTCTACAGTATACATTAGAGGTGGATGCTTCAGAGTACGCTATTGATGCAATACTTTCCCAAAGGTTATCTCTCAGTACTCCACTATATCCCATTGCCTACCACTCAAGCACTCTCACATCAGCTGAAACAAACTATCCAATTGCTGAGAAGGAACTTCTTGCCATTAAAGTCACCCTAGAGAACTGGAGACACCTACTTGAAGGAACTAGGCTGCCTATACTAATCTATACCGATCACCGCAACCTGGAGTATCTCAAATCCACTAGGACTTTATCATCTAGACAAGTTAGATGGAGTCTTTTTTTTTGATAGGTTCAATTACCTAATAACTTATTGACCTGGTTCTGCTAATGATAAGGCTGACTCTCTCTCCAGGATGTTCGCCAGGCTACATTGCTCCACCACTACTACCATAATACCCACAGACCAGATTATTGGCCTATTAGCTGACTTACCTTCAAGACTAAAACAAGCATTAAGCAATGATCCCTCTTTACCATCCACCCACACACTCTGATCAGCTACTCTACAAGAACGATAAAGTATACATCCCTCCTGATCTCCACCATGAAATCCTACTAAACACACATGACAACCCATTGTCAGGACACCCTGGACACTACAAAATGATGGAACTGTTTAAAAGAGATTTTTGGTGGCCAAATATGCACAAAACAACCTATGACTACATCAGAATTTGTACAGTTTGTGCAACTTCTAAACGAGGGTCAGTGCCTCCATATGGACTCCTTATGTCTTTGACTATCCCAGTTAAACCTTGGAACTCAATCCCAATGGATTTTGTTGTCGATTTACCCCCTTCATCAGAATACACCACCATCCTAGTGGTCATTAACCAATTCACTAAAATGGTACATTTCGTTCCATTAATTGATTTTCCGACTGCCCTCAAAACTGCACATATCTTCATACAAAACGTAGTGCGTCTCCACAGGTTGCCTAGCTCCATTACCTCTGACAGAGGTGTTCAATTTACCTCCAAGTTCTGGAGAGAGCTATGTAGACTCCTCTCTATCCAGAACAACTTCACCAGTGCTTACCACCCCCAATCAAATGGACTCTCAGAAAGGGCTTACCAGTGGTTAGAGCAGTTTCTGCATTGTTATTGTTCTCACCTACAAGATGACTGGTCTACATTCCTACCCTTGGCAGAATTTGCTTTCAATAACACCCTCAGTTCCACTACTAAACTCATCCCTTTTTTTTTGCCAATTATGGTTACCACCCAACCTTCCATTATTTAAAACCTGATAGCAGCAACAATCCAACTGTAACTGAAACTCTAGATTCTATCAAATCAGGATTTGAAACTATACGCAACAATATCAAGCAAGCGCAATTGAAACAAAAACATTACTTTGATCTACATAGACGCCATCCGCCAGCATACAAAGTTGGTGATAAAGTTTGTCTTTCGACCAAAAATTTGAAACTTGAAACTCCATCAAAGAAACTTAGTAGCTTGTTTATTGGGCCTTTTCCAATTGCCACAGTGATAAACCTAAATGCTGTTCGCTTGACATTGCCTACACATCTCCGTATTTATCCCACCTTCCATGTTTCCCTCCTGAAACCATACCTGCAGAATACATTCCCTAACCGCTCTCTTACTCCTCCAGCTCCCACCATTGTTGATGGTGATCTCGAATATGAAGTTGAACGCATACTGGATTCTAGAATTCGCAGGGGGTGGCTTCAATACTTAGTCAGATGGAAGAGCTATGACTACTCTGAGGACTCCTGGATACCCCTCTCTGACCTTAAAGCCCCTCGTCTTCATTTTGACTTCCACAAATGTTACCCTTTCAAACCCATGCAGCCCTAAGGTCTGCCTTACTTGGGGGGTCCTGTAATGATCCTGCTGCCCCTTTAAGTTTGGCCCTCCTACTTCACCCTATTTAAGCTGTAACTTCCCCTGACACTCTGCTTGTGTATCTTCTACTGCAGAGTTTCCTGTTGTGCCTTAGTTACTGGAGCCACACCTTGTTTGCTACTACTAAGTCTTTACCTGCAGCCTTTCTATTTCCCTGATGTCCTGGAAGCTCAGCATAACAACCACTAAACTCATCTGCACTGCCTCTAAGAAGCTAAGTACTGTTACCTTTTTTTCTAGCAGTTAAGACATTGTTTTATCATCTGTATAACCAAACCATATCAAATGCTGTTCTGCCTCAAACAGCTTCTTGAAAACTGACTGCCTGTTTTAGTGTTGTGTAAACTATCTGCTTCCTTCAGCACCTGCTGCATTGATGCTATGTTTATGAACTGCCTATACAAACTAAAGCTATCTGTTGTTTCAACACATGCTACTGCTTAATTGCTTGCCCAATAATCAAGCCTTATGAAATGCTGTTCTATCACAAATTGCTATTTGAATACTGACTGCCCATTTACTATGCTTCAATTAACTGCTTGCTCCAACACCTACTGCATTCTCCCTATGTTTAAGAACTGCCTATACAAACTAAGGCTGTTTGTCTAACATATTCAACTGCTTTAATTGCTTGCTGAATTGTCCTCTAATCTGAGCCTGCATATTCAGCTGCTCACTTGCTTACATTTAAATCAATTGCAGTATTCCTCATGGGGAGTCTGACCAGTGATTCCACATTAACAACCACTGCTAACAAAACCTATATTAACCCTGTGTGACAGTACCCTTATTGTTGGAGGAGGTTTAAATGTTACTCTAGACCCAATCATAGAATCTTCAATAACTAACACAACAAAATGATACATTTTATTCTAACCCATGGTCCCAGTACACTCTATTGACTATTTATTAATAGTTTAATTCTCACTGTCTCACTGTCAATGGACTGAACATACACCTCATTAACTCCATTCATATAGAGACTTGATGAATCGATATTAGACATCACCTGACAGTACATATTCTAACTAGAACTATGCAAGAATATTTTCAACACAATGTTCATCCCAGTATGACCCCTCTCACCCATTTGGAGGCTCATAAAGCAGTTATGACTGTTGAATTCCTTAAAAAAAGGAACATGAAAATACAATCCGCTCCTTAACTTTCCAGCTGTCAGATTTAGAACTAAAAAATAAAAATTCCCCAAATGACCCAAATTTATTTGCCTTCCTCTTGCTAATCAAAAAAGAACTGAACAAAGAGGCACAGAGGAAGGCACTATATATTAAAAAAAAATCATTTTTATGAATGCAATACAGCTGGTTTGAAATTAGCTAGAGCACTGAAAAAAAGAACTGCAAATCTCTACATACAAAAACTACAGCTGATTCTTATACTTATGATAGTAAACGTATAGCCAACTCTCTTAGTAATTTTTATCAACAGTTTTACAACCGACAAACAGATTATTCCTTAGACCACATAGAGCAGACGAGGCAATATATTATAAAATGCTAACATTAACACATTTCTGACTACCCAAGCAAAATCTCTAGATGACTTAATTTGCCTTTTGGAAATTAAATCAGCCATCAAAGATATTCCCACATGAAAAAGCCCCGGTCTTGACGGTCTCTTACAACAAAACATTTAAAGACATCTTAGCACCACATCTTCTCTCCTTATTTCATTCATTAGATGAAGGATAATCCATTTCTCCAAGTATGTTAGAATCTCACATATTTGTTATAATAAAATCAAACCAACCTTTCTCCCTTCTAAACATTGATATAAAAATATTAGGAAAGATGCTAGCAAAACGCATCAACACAGTTCTCAACGACATAATTCACACTGACCAAGTAGGCTTTGTTCTGTGTTGGGAAGCAAGAGATAACACTATTAGAGCCCTAACACTGTCTTATGTGACACTTCAAAATATTAAATCAACTCTAATTGCTACCAACGCGGAAAAAGTCTTTGACCATACCAATTGGTAATTTCTAAGATCTACACTAGAAAAATTTGGATTTGGCCTTAAAATTACTAATCATTTCTTTGGCTATACTCACATCCCTCTGCTAAAGTGAAAGCAAATGGTGTTTTTTTCCATTCTTTCCCAATTCAAAATGGCACACAGCAAGGCTGCCCTCTGTCGCCAATCTTATTCATCTTAACGATGGAAATGTTAGCATTTTATATACACAAGAATAAAAACATAGAAGGCATATGAGTAGGACCCCACAAATTTAAAATTGCTATGTATGCTGAAGATATTTTGTTTTCAGTCACCTCCCTCTAAATTTAAAATGTGACTCTATCCCAAAACTTCTTTAAATCTCTACCTTAGGATATCTTGGGATATACCTCTTACCTCAGCCTGCTTTACTCTTTAACAACAATTACACAACCCTTCTTAATAATATTTTAATAATACCTTAAATGACCTAGAACTGTGGTCAGATAAGCTAATACATTGGTGGGGTCGAATCCAAGCCTTAAAAATGACCACTCTCCCCAAAATCCTTTTTTTTTTTCTTTTTTTTTTATATTTATTAAGAGTGAAGAAAAAACATTACAATTTGTTGGAGACACAGCTCCAAAACATCAAAAAAAGAGACAAATTATTACAGTGGTTGAAATTATGTATGCTTTTTCTCTTTTCCTTTACAGAATAACCTTTTTTGGTATATATCTAATTTCTTTAAACTGATTACGTATAGTCAATGGCCCCTATTTATCAAGGTCTGGCGGACCTGATCAGTGCGGATCAGGTCCGCCAGACCTCGCTGAATATTCAGCATTGCACCAACAGCTCACAAGAACTGCTGGTGCAATGCCGCCCCCTGCAGGGGGGTGTCAATCAATGCGATCGTACTCAATCGGGTTGATTTCCGGCGATGTCTGTCTGCCTGCTCAGAGCAGGCAGACAGGTTATGGAGCAGCGCTCTTTGTGACCGCTGCTTCATAACTGCTGTTTCTGGTGAGCCTGCAGGCTCGCCAGAAACACGGGGCATCAAGCTCCATTTGGAGCTTGATATATATGCCCCTATATATCAATCCTATAAACTACCCTTCTTTAACCTTCAATAATCTGAAAAACCCCAGACCCAAATAATAATAAGAAGAAAAAAAGAGAAAAAAGAAGAAAGAGAGAGAATTTTTTTTTTATTAATAATGAATACACTCTGCCCAATCCAACCCCCCACCTCCCCCACTAAAGACTCAGATCTGCATTATGCCAACTTAGGCTCTCAATTAGTTAGCCAATTTGATGGGAGAAATTCTTCCACTACCAGAGTAATGAAGGGTATTGCATTTTTAAGTGGCTTGTCACAATTGCCATGTTCCCTTTCTGGACTCCATGCTGATCAAATTAGTAGCTACTTTGGCTTGTTTTATACTCTCTATAATGTCTTCCGATTGTAATGTCATAAAAGGTTTTAAAAAATGTATCCCTTAAGTTATTAATATGTTTTTGTCCCATGACTGTAGTCACAGTACGATACCAATATGAAATCGAATGCATCCCCACCTTATATAGATTGAGTCCTATGTCTAGCTCCTGTTGGCTCCAATCAAAGCCAAATATATGTAATTGTTTCCCTAGGTAATTACATACTTGTAAATAAGCATAACAATTCTTTGCTGGTAAAGCAAATTGCTCTGCCAATTTTCCGAAATTTTGAATAGCCCTAGTATTCTCTTGTTTTAACTGTATACATTTTGTTAACCCTTTTTGTCTCCATTCTCTGAAGATCTTATTGGAAATCCCTGGTGGAAAATTCACGCTACCAATAATAGGTAAATATTGTGATACTTGGAATTCTTGTCCCAGTAAATGGCAATACTTTTGCCACACCCATACTATGTTAGAAAATATCAGCAAATTACTAATGTTGCTTGGGAGCTTTCTATATGGACAATGGAGTATAGCTTTTAAATCAAATGGAGCGATCAATTATGTTTCCAACTTATAATACGTGACATAATCAGCTTCCATTAGCCAGTCTATCCTGAATTTCGCCATTGTGACATAGTTATAATATTTAATATTGGCGATTCCCCATATTGCTTATTTTGTGATCATTTTTTTCTATTAACAACCAAGGTTCCCCCCCCCCCCCCAATGAAAAGTGAACAGGCCCTATTATATCTATCTGAGTCCCTTCTTAAAATAAAGAGCGAAAGGTTCTGTAATAAAAACAACAATCTGGGAAAAAAGATGGTTTTAATCAGCATGACCTTGGCAGATAATGATAAATAATGTATATTCCACCTATTCAAATCTTTCTGTATATTGTCAAAAAAACTTGGCATAATTAAGCTGATACCAGTCTTTAGGATTTTTCCCTAGTTTAATCCCTAAATAATTTATATACTTTACTTCCTTAAAAATATGTGCCAAGCTACTCCCAGATGTTTTATTGACCCATAATAACTCTGATTTATTGGGATTTATTTTATAACCAGAAAATTGGCTATATCTACCAATCAGCTCTAAACAAGCTGGGATACTTGAATGTGTATTTAAATAAAAATTGTTATATAGGTTAGCTAGTGTATCCCCAAACTCATCCATTGTGATCTTATAAAATTCCGCAGAGAGGCCATAAGGCACAGGGGCTTTGCTAGATTTAGCTTTTTTTTATTGTTTTTTTTATTTCCTGCACTGAAATTCCTGAATTAATTTCCTGACTAGTCTCTTGCGTGACTTGTGGTACTTTTATTTTCTGCCAAAATTGCCCTTTCACTTCCTCATTAATACTATCTCTTGAATATAATATTTGATAGTATTTAAAAAAATGCCTCTCTGATTTCTGAGGCTTTGGAGTATATATTACTGCCCTCTTTAATTACCGGTATCATATTATTCTTTTTCCTAAATTTCATGATCTTTGCAAGATGTTTAGCAGAGATCCCCTGATACCCTTGACAAAAGGCTCTCACCTTCAAGTCTTCGTTTGCCCATTTCTCCTTCAGAAACATCTCTCTTTCTGACTTAGCTTGGGTATACCTTTTCCATGTATTTGGATTAGGGTTACAGAGATATCTAGCATAAACGTTCCTGAGTTGATTGGCTAACTGGATATCCCTGACCTTGTTTTTGTGCTTCATTTTTACCATATATGCTTTGATTTCCCCTCTAAGGACAACCTTTCCTGCTTCCCACAAATGTTCAACTTTATTGACATATGCCCTATTAAATGAATAATACTCTTTCCATTTATTATTTAACCAATTGGCAAATTGCTTATTGTTAACCATATATCCGGGAAACTGGAATGTATTAATTTTTCTATCCGGCTTAGCCGCAAGTCAAAGCTTCATGCCAATTATAGCATGATCTGATACAATTATATCTGCAATTTGTGTTTCTATATCTAGCATTAGGAGCTTGTCTTCTTATGAACCTTGGATTCGCATGAAAAAGTATGATCATCAGGGTGTTGCAAGTGCCAAATATCTTTTACCCTAAGCATCTTAATGTATTCTCGAAAAAATTTGGCCTCTCTATGATATGCCTTCTTCTGTTTTAACTGGAACCTATCCATCTCAGGGTATAAAGTCAGATTAAAATCGCCCGCCATTATTAAATTCTGTCCTAGGTAGGAAATTAGTTTATGCTTTATTGTAAACCAAAGTTCCATGTCAAATCTATTGGGACCATATATATTACAAAAGGTCCATAGTTTATTTTCTATAATTTCAACTTGAAGAATCAGATACCTCCCTAGAGGGTCTAGTTCTTTTTCTTTAATATTATATACCAAATTCCTATAAAAAGCATAGCTACGCCTCGTTTCCTACTTTTACATGGAGTGGTTATAATTTCAGAAATCCAATTTGTCTTTAGTTTCTCTATCTCAAAACTTTTCAAATATAATTCTTGTAAAAAAATGACACCTGGTTTATAACCTTTGAGCATGATTGGAACAGCCAATAGAATGTGAGCTCAATCCTATTGGCTGATTGGATCAGCCAATAGGATTGAAGCTCAATCCTATTGGCTGATTGCATCAGCTAATAGGATTTTTTCACCTTTAATTCCGATTGGCTGATAGAATTCTATTAGACATTTATTGATGTGCAGCGGACATGATACGCTTTATTTGGGGGGTTTGGTTGTGTGGGTGGTGGGTTGTACTGTTGGGGGGTTGTTTGTATTTTGTTTTTTTACAGGTAAAAGAGCTGATTTCTTTGGGGCAATGCCACGCAAAAGGCCGTTTTAAGGGCTATTGGCAGTTTAGTTTAGGCTAGGGTTTTTTTTTTTATTTTGGGTGGGCTTTTTTATTTTGATAGGGCTATAAGATTAGGTGTAATTAGTTTAAATATTTGATCATTTCTTTTTTATTTTGTGTAATTTAGTGGGGTTTTTTTTGTAATTTAGTTAATTGTATTTAATTAATGTAATTTATTTAATTGTAGTCTAAGGTTAGGTGTTAGTGTAAGACAGGTTAGGTTTTATTTTACAGGTAAATTTGTATTTATTTTAGCTAGGTAGCTAGTAAATAGTAAATAACTATTTAGTAACTAGTCTACCTAGTTAAAATAAATACAAACTTGCCTGTGAAATAAAAATAAAACCTAAGCTAGCTACAATGTAACTATTAGTTATATTGTAGCTAGCTTAGGTTTTATTTTAGTTATAAATAGGAATAGTATTTAGTTATAAATAGGAATTATTTAGTTAATGATAGTAATTTTTATTTAGATTTATTTTAATTATATTAAAGTTAGTAGGTGATAGGGTTAGACTTAGGGTTAGGTTTAGGGGTTTATAAATTTAGTATAGTGGTGGCGATTTTGGGGGCAGCAGATTAGGGGTTAATAACAGTAATGTAGGTTGCGGCGATGTTAGGGACAGCAGATTGGGGGTTAATAATATTTAACTATTGTTTGCGATGCGGGAGTATGGCGGTTTAGGGGTTAATATGTTTATTATAGTGGCGGCGATGTCGGGAGCGGCAGATTAGGGGTTAATAATTTTATTTTAGCCTCGGTTTAGGGGTTAATAGGTAGTTTATGGGTGTTAGTGTACTTTTTAGCACTTTAGTTATGAGTTTAATGTTATGGCTTTGTAACATTAAAGCCATAACTACTGACTCTCAGTTTATGGTATGGATCTTGTAGTTATAGGCTGTACCCGGTGCTGTGGAAGTTCCATTGAAAAAGGACTTTTTAAAAGGTGCGATTGTTGCGTTGCGTGACGGCAAAAAAAGTGTGCAGTACAGCTATACCTGCAAGACTCGTAATACCAGCGGTAGTGAAAAAGCAGTGTTATGAAGCTTTTCCACTCATAACGTAAAACTTGTAATCCCATCAGGAATGGGAACATACTGTACCTTTAACAATATTCTTAAATAATGGGAAGCTAATGGAGAGGAACCAACTTACAGAAATTGCTAGGGGTAAATTCACTAGATGGCTTAAATATGCTCAATTGGATAACTTTATACAAACCTGTACTTTTAGAGCCGATCTTCTTAAGAGACTAACGTCTTTTGAAAGGGAATGTTTTAAAGGTTCAGCTATTAAAAGTCCCCTCTCCTTATCACATACATTTTTGCAAATAAAATGTAGTGAAACCTTACCCACATAGTCTTATAGGTGGAATACAGAGTTAAAATTAGATATAGTTAATAGTGATGTCGCGAACATAAAAATTTGGGTTCGCGAACGGCAAACACGAACTTTCGCAAATGTTCACGAACTGCCATAGACTTCAAAAGGCAGGCGAATTTTAAAACCCACAGGGACTCTTTCTGGCCACAATAGTGATGGAAAAGTTGTTTCAAGGGGACTAACACCTGGACTGTGGCATGCCGGAGGGGGATCCATGGCAAAACTCCCATGGAAAATTACATAGTTGATGCAGAGTCTGGTTTTAATCCATAAAGGGCATAAATCACCTAACATTCCTAAATTGTTTGGAATAAAGTGCTTTAAAACATCAGGTATGATGTATCGATCAGGTAGTGTAAGGGTTACGCCCGCTTCACAGTGCGCAGTGTAGGTGATATACCTGTCCTGACCATGCTTTGCAGACCAGGTATCAGTGGTCAGATGGACCCTTGCCCCAACACTGTGTGCCAGACATGCCATTATAGCAGACTTATATGGCTTTGGCGTTGCTTTTTGGTAATTAGAAGGCTGCTAAATGCCACTGCGCACCACACGTGTTTTATGCCCAGCAGTGAAGGGGTTAATTAGGGAGTATGTAGGGAGCTTGTAGAGTTAATTTTAGCTTAAGTGTAGTGTAGTAGACAACCCAAAGTATTGATCTAGGCCCATTTTGGTATATTTCATGCCACCATTTCACCGCCAAATGCGATCAAATTAAAAAAAAAAAATTTTTTTTGCAATTTTAGGTTTCTCACTGAAATTATTTACAAACAGCTTGTGCAATTATGGCACGAATGGTTGTAAATGCTTCTCTGGGATCCCCTTTGTTCAGAAATAGCAGACATATATGACTTTGGCTTTGCTGTCTGGTAATTAGAAGGCCGCTAAATGCTGCTGCTCATCACACGTGTATTATGGCTAGCAGTGAAGGGGTTAATTAGGTAGTTTGTAGGGAGCTTGCAGGGTTAATTTTAGCTTTAGTGTAGAGATCAGCCTCCCACCTGACACATCAGACCCCCTGATCCCTCCCAAACAGCTCCCTTCCCTCCCCCACCCCAAAATTGTCCCCTCCATCTTAAGTACTGGCAGAAAGTCTGCCAGTACTAAAATAAAAGGTTTTTACATTTTTGTAAAAAAATTTTAGCATATTTACATATGCTGTGGTGTAGCATCCCCTTTAGCCCCCAACCTCCCTGATCGCCCCCAAAACAGCTCTCTAACCCTCCCCATCTGCCTTATTGGCAGCCATCTTGGGTACTGGCAGCTGTCTGCTATTATTTCACAGTCAAAAAAGTATTGTTTTTTTTAAATGTCCACTACTGTTACACCAGATATGAGTGGTGGCACTGGGCAAGTGGGCACAGTATACGCTGTGAGTCTGACACACACGCTGGCAGGGCAGGCAACTGCAATTAGATTACACAGGGAAAAAAAAAAAAGCAGACTGATGTTCTAGCCCTAAAAATGGCTTTTTTGGGGTGCTGTCCTTACAGCAGAGATCAGATGAGTCCTTCAGGACTGTAGTGGACACTGAATACACTAGCCTAGCTATCGATTTCCCTATTAAAATCAGCAGCAGCTACACTGTCCCTCCTCTCACTAAGAATGCAGCTTCCGAATGAATCTAAAATGGATGCTGTCCAGGAGGTGGGAGGGTCTGGGAGGGAGGGTCTGCTGCTGATTGGCTGTAATGTGTCTTCTGACTGTGAGGTACAGGGTCAAAGTTTACTCAATGATGAGGAATAGGGGCAGACCGAACATCGCATATATTCGCCTTCCGCGGCGAACACGAACATGCTATGTTCGGCGGCGAACTATTCGCCAGCGAACTATTCGCGACATCACTAATAGTTAACAAAGATTGGGGGAAAAGTTTAAATAAGACTCATAAGTCATTTATTTCACCTCAGATCTGGAAACTAAACTATAAGGATTTTATAAGGCTAGTACCTGACTCATCTCAGGCTGAATACTATCTATCACAGAGCTTCCTGAAGTTGCTGGAGGGGCTGTGGGAAGACCGGCAGTTTATTACACGAATGGTGGAACTTTAAGCATATATATAAACTTTATGGCTAGAGAGTAAGGCACACTTTCAAACAATCCTTGACAGTGACTTCCAGCTAACCCCTCAAATTTCCATCCTCACTGACCTCCCAACATTTTCTTGTAAACTGAGAAATCTCTTACTACAAATAGGCCTGCAGCAAAATTATCTAACGCATGTAACTGGAAAGCAACAAGCATATCAAAACATATGTGGGTAGAAACAGTCTCAGAATTGTTAACACTAGAAGAATAAGGAAAATATGTTATTTTTAAGACGTAACAGAATAGCCTTTTTTGCGGAGGTCAAATATTTATGGGAGGAATCTCTCATAAGGCCCCAAATAACAATAGAGCCCTGGCCCAATCTTCCCAACACTGACTCTTCACATATAATATAATTTCTGAAGTTATTTGGTTTTGAGAGGGATTCCCCCCTCCATCTCCCTTCCATTCTCCTTCCTATAGATTTTCTCCCTTCTTCTTCTCTGGTCTTCGTCTTTTACTTTAGTATACTTTCTCTTTTGCATCCCCATTAAAGCATTGTTGCACACATAGACCTCACATGGTAGCATCTGAACATATAGACTTTCTAGATGGAACTCTTTTTCCCATGGATAAAGCTGGACAATGCCTTATATGCAAAGAATCTCAGCTCAGGACTTAAAGCATAACAATAAGCATATTTATTGCTTTATTAGTTTACTAGTCCTAAAGCCCGTTCACACGGGCCATTTTTTTTCAGTACAGCGGTCCCACCCTTGCACTCTCTCCCTCCCCCTCTCTTTTTTTTTTTTAAATAATTTTTATTGAGGGTACAACAATTACAAAAATAAAATTCAGTTTGCACAAATAAACAGAAGGCACATGCTAAATAATAAAGCAAATACCATAAACAGAAAATTACACAAGATCAGATATAGGGTTAAATCTCATGTTACACTAGTTTCATACAATTCCCACAATGAAACATAGATCAGATGTATAATAATTGGGGAGCAAACCTAAAACACCCTCTTTTTCCTCAGAACTAGCAGAGGCCACTTTAGGACCCCAATGGATTCAATGTACTGATCAGAGGATTTTTAAATAGCACAGGGCCACTCTTAGGCCTGCTTTTAGTACTCTCCTTCATATATCTACCAGGACCATGGATAGGTCCGGAAATCCAATACTAAAATTGAAGGAGGACAAAAGAATAAACATGACAGAGACTCGTAACATGTAATATAATATTAGCTAACACAGGCCTAGATTTGGAGTTTGGCGGTAGAAGGGCTGTTAACGCTCCGCGGGCTTTTTTCTGGCCGCACCATAAATTTAACTCTGGTATCGAGAGTTAAAACAAATGCTGCGTTAGGCTCCAAAAAAGGAGCGTAGAGCATTTTTACCGCAAATGCAACTCTCGATACCAGAGTTGCTTACGGACGCGGCCAGCCTCAAAAACGTGCTCGTGCACGATTCTCCCATAGGAAACAATGGGGCGGTTTGAGCTGAAAAAAAACCTAACACCTGCAAAAAAAGCAGCGTTCAGCTCCTAACGCAGCCCCATTGTTTCCTATGGGGGAAACACTTCCTACGTCTGCACCTAACACTCTAACATGTACCCCGAGTCTAAACACCACTAACCTTACACTTATTAACCCCTAATCTGCTGCTCCCGCTATCGCTGACCCCTGCATATTTTTTTTAACCCCTAATCTGCCGCTCCGTAAACCGCCGCAACCTACGTTATCCCTATGTACCCCTAATCTGCTGCCCTAACATCGCCGACCCCTATATTATATTTATTAACCCCTAATCTGCCCCCACAACGTCGCCGACACCTGCTACACTTATTAACCCCTAATCTGCCGAGCGGACCGCACCGCTACTATAATAAAGTTATTAACCCCTAACCCGCCTCAACTAACCTATCATAAATAGTATTAACCCCTAATCTGCCCTCCCTAACATCGCCGACACCTACCTTCAATTATTAACCCCTAATCTGACGACCGGAGCTCATCGCTACTATAATAAATGGATTAACCCCCAAAGCTAAGTCTAACCCTAACACTAACACCCCCCCCTAACTTAAATATAATTTACATCTAACGAAATTAATTAACTCTTATTAAATAACTTATTCCTATTTAAAGCTAAATACTTACCTGTAAAATAAATCCTAATATAGCTACAATATAACGAATAATTATATTATAGCTATTTTAGGATTAATATTTATTTTACAGGCAACTTGGTGTAATTATTTTAACCAGGTACAATAGCTATTAAATAGTTAAGAACTATTTAATAGTTACCTAGTTAAAATAATAACAAATTTACCTGTAAAATAAATCCTAACCTAAGATATAATTAAACCTAACACTACCCTATCAATAAATTAATTAAATAAACTACCTACAATTACCAACAATTAACCTAACACTACACTATCAATACATTAATTAAACACAATTCCTACAAATAAATACAATTAAATAAACTAGCTAAAGTACAAAAACTAAAAAAGAACTAAGTTACAAAAAAATAAAAAAATATTTACAAACAATCAGAAAATTATTACAACAATTTTAAACTAATTACACCTACTCTAAGCCCCCTAATAAAATAACAAAGACCCCCAAAATAAAAAATTCCCTACCCTATTCTAAATTAAAAAAGTTAAAAGCTCTTTTACCTTACCAGCCCTGAACAGGGCCCTTTGCGGGGCATGCCCCAAGAATTTCAGCTCTTTTGCCTGTAAAAAAAAACACATACAATACCACCCCCCCCAACATTACAACCCACCACCCACATACCCCTAATCTAACCCAAACCCCCCTGGGATGGCGTCCCTTGAATTCCGATTGGCTGATAGGATTCTATCAGCCAATCGGAATTAAGGTAGGAATATTCTGATTGGCTGATGGAATCAGCCAATCAGAATCAAGTTCAATCCGATTGGCTGATCCAATCAGCCAATCAGATTGAGCTCGCATTCTATTGGCTGTGACTCCAAATACCGGCGGTAGCCTAAAACCAGCGTTAGGAGCCTCTAACGCTGGTTTTCAACGGCTAACGCCAAACTCCAAATCTAGGCCACAGTGTCCTAAAATCAAAACTACAAGAACTACTTTACAGACATGTCTGAGAGCTAACATGTTTAAAATTGTAACTGCTAACATTATTATAGCTGAAATAAGCTCAGAAAATATAGAGGCTGAGATGTCAGAAAATTTGAAAAGCTAATATGATATAAATACAAATACCACTAGGATTACAGGAACCCTAAGGTTGCCTGAGGACAGTTAAATGGGTATATCACCCTACTGGGCAATCTCCTTAAAAACTGCAGCATCCATCTGTTATATACTAAGCTTAGGACTGTAAATTTTGGTAAGCCCGAGCAGAGATGGGAGCAATACATTGTTTTAATTTATCAGCGCCTCTATTTTGTTTCAATAAGGCTGTGCCTTGTCATCTATACCACCCAAGTCTGCTGACAGGATCTTACTCTCTGACGTACATAAAAGACACATATAACAGCCACAACTGATACCTATAAACCCTAAACACAATCCCAGTGGTTCTAACATTTACAATAGATATACATGTGAGTTAACAGTCATACCCAAATTATACAAAA